>NC_081522.1:20320684-20634573 GCF_030273125.1 Centropristis striata
CTGAGAAACATTGTCTGAATCTTTTTGAAATTCAGTAGTAAATTACCATGTACATAACATGTATTGTTCTTTTTATATATATATATAAGAACAGCATCTTTCTCTCTATATCACACAAAGAATATAAATCAGCAAGGCACTTCCCACTAGCAATGCATTTGTCCGATCATACTTAATTCTGGTGCAGAGATGTCACTGTATGCTGTAAATCAATAGGTTTTCATTTGTTTTCTTTGTAATGGTGTCTGCCTGTTTGTCATTGCTGTATGGCAGCATAATAAGCAGTTTTTTTTCTTTTTGTGGAGTGGGTGGAGGGAAGAGGACGGAAAGAAAGGATCGATGAATGACTTAATTCTCACAAACAATAGCTCTTTATTTCAGCACCCAGGAGCTTCTTGTTTTGAATCCGCTGAGGTATTAATCAATGCACAAAAAGAAATTCAGGCAGGCATTACATGATACTAATGGTTAGGTGATAATGTTGCATTTACCAAAAGCGCAGGAAGTAGCAGTCCTTTCACTTGTGCCATAAATCATTGTTAATGTTCATAAAGTGCATGATTCATATGTAAAAGAATAAAGGATGAATCCCCCGAGAGGATATTAGACTCATAACTCTCCAAGACCGTCCAACAGGAAGCATCATTTACCAAACACCAAGCTAACAAGGGTTCTCCTCCCTTTGCAAAACATTAGACCCTTAGAAAGCTCAGAGACAAAGCTTTCTTTAAAAAATGCTTCATTGAGGAGAAAATTGTTTTGAGAAATCTACCATTATTCCTTCTCTCACATGACCAGATAATCTGTGGACTGGCTTTTATTCTAACAGCGACACAAAAACAAACTAGCTTTCAGTATTCGATATTAGAGTGGAAAACATCCACTGAGATGTGATTAGACCCAGCAGCTGGAAGCCACACCAATCAGGAAAATATGGGTAGTGGTTCAGCTGATGACAACAAGGGGCAGCACTGTATTTTGGATCCTTCTCAGCAGGGACATCTTAAATGTCGTTACTGTATCAACAACTCAGTAGCGGTTTTAAGTGAAGCATGATTCAACAACTGCATGGCTTCTTTAACGTTCCCTCATCACTTCACATTTATCTATTTTTTTTCCGACAGTTTTGGTAGATACAGAAGCCCTGAAAGGCAAGGTGAAAAGTTTTTTTTTTTTTTTTCAGGGATTGTTGGCCAAAACATAAGTTTATCTCGTACGTACGAGATAAACTTATATTGTGATTGCATGTTCCACATGGCTACACTGTAATAAATTATTCTGTAGTAATTTCATTTTACTTAATATATTTGATAAAATGTATTAAATATAAATGCGTCCTTGATTTTGAGGCAGTTGTTTAAGTAACTTTAATATAAAAATGTTTGAGAAAGAATCTACTTATTTTGATCACATTAAATATAATCTTTATGTGTATGTAATTCTAAATCAAGAGAATTTTGAATGAATCCAACACAATAGATTTTAGTCAGTTTTTAATTGACAGGCACTTCCTGTTAAGTTGTTATTAACTCAACTTGTAACTTAGTTAGATTTAATTAATAATATTGCGTGCAATTTGTTGCCTAAATTTTATTGAGTAGCTATTGTTTATCTTTTTTTACAGTGTACTTAATATTCACGTTGGATGGGTGACCGTGATCTGCAGGCAGCGTTTTTCCGGCCAAAACTTAAGTCATACGTATGAGATATGAAGCCCTGAAAGGCAAGGTGAAAAAAAATATTGTACGCAAGAGATACTAGAGATAAACTTAACGTTTTGGCCAACAATGCCAGAAAAAAAAGTTCACCTTGCCTTTCAGGGGTTTCGTAGGTAGATGGTTCAGGTGAATTTTGATATTCACAGAACCGACATTCACATTTTAAGATTCTCACTGTGGTTGGGTCGGCTGCACCTCAGGTGGTAGAGTGCTTGTCCACTGATTGGAAGGTTGGTGAGTTGATCCTTGGCCCTGGCGCTCTATGTTTCACTAGTACCCTTCAGCAACATACTGAGCCCCAGTATTTATAGTTGCATTTACTATATAAAAGCCTGAAGAAAGGAAAACCCCAAAACTGTCAAGTAAAATGGTCTATATCAGGTTTAGGAAGGATGTTTAGATTGATTTTCAGCAGGAAAGAGTCTGCAATCATTTTGCTGTTGGTTGAATAAAAGACAGATTTCAGATTCACATATTTTCAAGTCTATTTTAATAAAATTCTCACATCCTCATATATTGTAGTATTCTGTGCATTTAAAATTAAAAAATTATATATGTATACATATATTCATATTGGCTGTCAAATCTTGT
Organism: Centropristis striata; assembly: GCF_030273125.1. NCBI lineage: Eukaryota > Metazoa > Chordata > Actinopteri > Perciformes > Serranidae > Centropristis > Centropristis striata. The sequence continues at coordinate 20,322,994 of NC_081522.1, forward strand.
CCTGTTGGATTTCGGTGTATGAGAAGGGACACAAAATGCACAAATTGCCTTATGTGGGAATTTCACCCTAAAACAACTGCAATTTTGTTAGATACCCACTTGATTTGGCAACTTAGACTAGTTAAGCTGCATATTTGCCTCAGTTGAATTTAAGAATATATTTTGCAAAGAGCCAGGACTGTGGATTTGGAATTTGAGTTTGTTTGCATGGCTAGCACAGACAGGAGTTACAGGGGGAAAAAAATTGGGTAACTTATTTGCTGTTTTTCAAACATGCCACCGCTTTCATGTCAGCCACCAAGGGAGAGGAGGGGCCAAGCTTGAATGTTGTTTTAACAAACAGTAAGCAACAGTTTGCCTTTAAGTGAAGTTTCTCTAGTGGCTCTTTCCCTCCAGCAACAACTGCTCAAAGGCCCTCACTGCCACCTCACACACACATCATCTACTTTGACCTCCACTCAAGAGTTTCGAAGTCATCGACTCACACTCTTCAGGTTGACTTTGCAACAGACAGTTGCCATTCAGCTTCCACTCAAGCTTTCAAGCCCTGCTGCTTCACCTCTGCTGCCAACTCCGTATACCTAAGCATTTTCCTTTCATACGCCTCAACTGCTGCATCCTCCCATCACACTGTGAGCTCCTCAGGATACACAACCTGCTGTGCTGTCCGACCACAACACTGAGTCTGACTTTAAGGTATGATTTTTTCCAGGACTGGCAGCTCTCTCCACAAACAGATTCCCATTTCCCCGGGCACCCACCTGCCCCCCCACAATACACTGCCTATTTCCACTTTCATGACAAAAGTAATATCATTCTTCCCGTAAGCTACCAAATTAATTTTTACCTATTTCATCCCAGTTGTTGCTGCTCATGGTTATGTTGCCAGGTGCACCGGGAGTCTCAATGTGACTCCGCGAGAACAAAGTCTTCACATACTCTTTCATTTATCTGGGAGACGGTGGCACACCATAATCCACCATGTCCCAGGATTCCCTGCTTTGTCTCTTTCTTCTTTCTCCATCCATACTTAAACAGTTTTGGTAGCTAAAGTACTGTATTTAGAGATAGATTTACAATATTTGCAAATATGATCTTTAAAATAAAGCCATTACATGTGAAAACAATGATTTCACATATAATTTCATGCATGAAACATGAAACATCTTTTACCGTATATTACGACTTTTAGGAAATACGCTTGTTCGCCTTTTTGGCCACAGTTGAGAGCATTGATGCCACTTTCATATGTCTATATGCTTACTATGTAGCTGTAGCCCAAAGCCAGTTATCATAGCTTAGCATCAGGACTTGCAACAGGAAGAAAGAGTTAGTTGGTTGCAATCAAACAATCGATCAATCAGTGATTGAATCAATTCATGGTACAAAGTGCAACTTCATTGAAATGCAATCCTGTCAGCTTTTTCACTATGTGCTATGTTCATCATAAAGCAGAATTTGGCCGTCAGATCGGCACGATCCCGCCCAGCTCTGCAGGATACAGTCTGGTCTCGGCGAAAACAAAGGACACCACAGCTCCGACATCACTGTGAAAACTGAGCCACCACCCAACTCACCATCCAACGCCTGCCCACTGACCAGCAGGATGCCTGGCAAAAAAGATCCAGGAATGGCAGCCGGTGTTTAATTCCTCCACGCTTGCCTCAGTGCCCACTTTAATGTAGAAATGGATGTAGAGGAGGACGCAGAGAAGGTCTTGCTTGTCCATGTGGTTGGGACTGTAGCTGTTGTCCATCTACTCCACCTTTTCTCCCGTGTTTACTCTAATATTTACATTTAAAACCTCATCCAGGCACACAATAGAGCTGGCAGGAGGAGACTTGATTTAGTGTTAGAGTTTGTTTTTTTGCAGAAGAGATGACAGGAGAGTAAAATAATTTTAACTATTATTTAAGACACAGTGAAAGAGTGAGCATGTTCTCTGTTCAGAAATAACAGTCTGCTGAGCAGTTAGCTGTAACCACCTCACAGAAAAAGGGTATCTATCTATCTTTTACACAGAGTTTTATAATATGAATGTGCAACTATCTAATTGGTCAAAACTGTTGGGGCAGCACCCTTGTTTAAACTTTGGCCTGCCCATTCGCTGGCACACAGGCTAGTCCTAGCGTCTTGGCACAGCATCTGGACACCACCTTGTAGAAGAAAAAAGCTAACAGCACACTTCTATATCGTGTATCTAGTTTTTGTCAGTGTCTGCCTCCATCCTTGAATTCAGTAGTTCAGTTCAGTTCAGTAGTTCAGTTCAGTAGTCCCTTTATTGTCATTGATCAAGTAACAAGTACCATTACAACGAAATTGGCCATCATCCTATCCAAACGTATACAACACACACAAACAATCAATATGACGAAGGTAAACAGGACAGGACGACAGGGTGAGAAGAGAGAGAAATACAGCACACGTGAGGAGAGGAAAGGAGGAAAAAAGCATGAAAAAAACCTCAGCACATGAGCATAATAATACATTTTCACAACAACATGAACAGGCTTTTGACATGCCACATGGGAAGGGGGAAACCAGCATAGCCAGGCAGCATCCGGATCTGCAGCGGGTACCGCGCATTCGACAGACCCGCCTGTCTCGCTGGGGGTACGAAGCGTCGGAGGCGTTGGGTTGTGGGGTGGGTAGGGGGGGGATGTATGCATGTCTGTATATGTGGAAGTTCGTGTGTGTAGGCCTGAGACCCGCCTTTGTCCAGCACCAAACAGTTCGTCTCAGTTCGCTGGAATTGTAGCGCTATGAGTGTTTTTGTGTTTCATCTGCTTGCCCTCAAATACGTGATTGCGTGCAAAGTGTTATCAGTGTCCTTTGGTTGGATACTTTTTTCTCTGTGGTGTCTGGCATATACAATGTATGCTTTGCTAAATACATTTCTAAGCAGCACTTTACTAAAGTTCATAATGCAGATTATTGCTCATTTTTTATCAATCCCTAAAACTAGACTATAGAAAGTGACCAGATAGACCCAGGCTACCCGTTTCGCCTTGTTTTCAATCTTTGTGCTAAGCTAAGCTAACTAGCTGCCTGCTTTAGTTTCATATCTCTGTTATTAGGGGTGGTATAGATTCTTTCATCCAACTCAAAACAGATCAGAGTTTCAAATAAAGACCCTATATCAATACGATGCCTCCTTTACCTTTTGTGTTTATAGACCAAGACATGCAAACCAACATGGCTGCCACACAACAACTCCAATAATACCCTGCAGTTTCTCTAAACGTTGAGAAACTGCAGTGTGATATTTGATTGTCAAAATGTCCATGTGCAGCACTCAATGCAATTTTGCTGTTTGTTTTTGAGGCAGCTCTATCGCTGGATTTAGAAACGCTGCTGCTGCTGACACATTTTTCTCCCCGTCTTCTGTGTTTTGTTTCAACATCAATCACTTTGGGCCTGGATGGGTCCCTACTGAGGTTCAGGATGAGCCCCCCAAATACTGAAAAAAAAAGAAAGAAAAGAAGCTGTTGAAGCAGCAGTATTTAGGCAGGCTGAAAAACCAGAATTTGTGTGAGTGGGTTGAAGTCACTTAATGATCATGGTGGGTATGGTTGGTAAAACAAAGATTGTTATCAGGCGTAATTGATGGAATAAGAACTGATGTTTGTTTTGCTTCAAGCAGGAATCGTACAGTACCTGTACCAGATGAAGACATGGCCAAAACAAATGTAATTGTTACTCAGCAGAGACCTTTATCGCCCAGTCTTCCATTTTATTCCATCTCTCTACCTCACGATACTTTTTATTTAAGCGTCACTGTGGCCTTTAGAACGCACTTTCAGGTAATTTCAAGGCTTTGGTTCCGGTTGGCCACCGTTGGTCGCTTTGTGGAACTTGCAGTGACTCACATTCAAAATTCAAAACCTCTGTCTATTTAAATAGCTGATATGATTTGATGCCGTCCATCTATATGGTTGAAGCATCTGGTTGATGGCCCCTGACACATTCAAAGGCTGTGTCACTGTCATTCATCTTTCACTCTGACATGGCTGGGGGAGCGAGAGAACGGCATAACCCTGTGTGGATAACATAAAGGTAGCTAATGTGACATGGCATGGGGTGATTCATATAGACTACTACCACACTTTCAAATCATCTTATGTGAAAGGAGTCAAAGGACGATTAGCGACCTTGTGTGCAGGCGGGTCTCTATTAAAGCAGAAAACACATTCGTGCTTATAGAGGAAGCTCACATGCTCGGAGGCACTTCAGCTCCACGGCACGCTTTACTGTCAAACATGCACTTATACAAAACATGCACGCAGGGGTCACAGTCCAAGAGGGGGCATTGTTGGAGAAAATTAAAAGGAAATAGTGAAGTCTAATGGGCGAGCAGAGGTTTAACTTTCATCTCCGCTCTGATTGGAACAGGCAGCTGAGTGTTTTAAAAAACTCTCGAAGGCGGATTTCAGTTCGAGGCGTAGGTCCTCTATTCATACTCAAACCCTCCATCAAGACCTTGGCTGTAATACCCCTGGCAGCTAAGTCAGCATTATATAATGCATGTGAGAGTTTCTATTGTGAAAACAGAGACTGCTCTTAATCGCATAAGAGCTATGTGACGCAAACAGAGAAAATCAATTATGGATTATTTGCGAGCAAAGCAACAACTAGACATACATGAAGAATGGATGGCAGTTTGAGCAAAAACCACAATCCTATTAATACCAGTGTGAACACTTTTTACCACAAGACTGTTGACAGCATGATATTAAACTATGACAGGCCTCTGGGTGTTACTGCTCTCATTCTGCTCAACAAGACACAGGACTCATAAGCCTGGCACAAGGCTTATAAGTCCATGAATTCTCATGTCATTTGCCTGCTCAGTGCAATTAATAGCCTAAAAAGAGTTTTTGTGCAATAGCAGTCAACCAGTCATGCATTCAAAAATGCCGGTCATTGGCAGCATTCTCTACAAAACTCTCTGTACTTGTCTCGCCTTGCTGACTTTGGGACCATAGAAGTTGGGCTCAAGTAGAGAATTGGGGAAAGCAGAACATTTGGAAAACAAGTTAACAGTACACCCACTTTGGGGTCACGGGTTGATGTGCTGTAGCCTTCATTCAGAGTTTCTCTAAAATACCCTGAGAATGATAAAAGATATTGTTTGTTAAGAGAACTTTCTGTTGATACTGCTGAGGTGTTAAGGTCTCTCTCAATCAGAACAATCACAAAAGATGGAGCAATGCCATCATTGCAGTCAGATTCCTAGTTATAATTCCTTCAATATTCATCTTTCAGGAGGTTTTTCCTGGGAGCTGAATTAACCACATAGATCTCCTCCTCTCCAAAACAAATTGACTAAGTGATTGAAACCCATAAAACACTAAATAATCATGTTAGTTAAATAAAGTTCAACATTGTTCGGCACGTCGTCAGAGGTTCTACTAGCTGAGCTGCTGCTAATGTTTTCTCCACTTGTTTCTCTGATAACTAATAAGTTATTTTTATCTACTTTTATTTTTTACCGGGGGCCGAATAATCAGCAGAAATAACCTACCCTCCAAAACAAATGGACCTGGTCATTTAAGCTGGTAAAAAAAACTATGAAGCAATTTCTGGTTAAAGAAAAAGAAAAAAAAAAAAAGAAAACCCCAAACAAACAAAAAAAAACTAAACAAAACAAAAAACAATTTTCGGCATATCGGCTGAGAGGCTATTTACTCTACACTAGCTTGTGTTTCTTAAGATCTTGTAACTTAAGATCTCTACATCTGATAACTGAAATCCTTTATTTAAAAAGTCAAATTAAAAGACGTAAATATTATTGTATGATATAATGTGATTTAACTTTGATAAGCCAAAGGGGAAATGATGCCACTGACTTGCGACAGACCTGGATCGTGTACTTGATTAAAATTATTGTTGTTTCAAGATATTTTCATGTTAAAATGCTGCATATTATGCCTTTAATGCATGTGGACACACTTCACCAGACCACACGTGAAGAGTCGTGATTTTCAAAGCAAAACATCACATGTGCGGCCCTCTAAAAGGCTGCATCACTTCAAAGTCAGACTATCACCCTTCATGGAGAACAGTCACACTCATATCAGGACTTCACTTTTTAAAAGGTCAATCTTTAAAAAAAATAAAAAATTCTAAGCTCTCTGGGGCTGGCTAATTTCCAGCTCAGCTTATGCGGCCAAGTGCATTAAGCTGCACAGATGAAGTGCCACGGCCAACCAAGCAGAAAAACAACTTGTGCCTGCCTGGACTGGGCGGGATGGGGCCGGCCTCGGTTAAGTATGGACTCCATAGGGCCTGGGGCCGGCTGGGACTCGGCCACCATTAATTACCACTAATGAGTCGAGCATGAGTGACCTGATGTTGACGGACTGAACATCCCGTTCATGGGATAGGGAGGGATGTGAGATACAGCTCTGTGATGGGACATGTGGGGAATGTGGCGATGCTGGTTAGAGGGGTGTAGCAGCAAAGATTGCATATTGATGGTGAGAATGCATAATCACTGAGATCACTGGGAAGAAGAATATAAACATGATGAAGAGAGAAGTGCTATTTTGCTGATTTATTGTGCAGGGGGATCATTCAGAAGCATTTCTCTGCATGTTTTATTTTATTTTAGAACAAACCATGAGTGTGAGGCTGGAAATCTCTGAAGTACTCATTTTGACTAGCGCTTTGAAAGACTTCAGTATCCAAGTTTTGCTGTTTTAAACTTTTAAGTGAACCCCACCTCAGGAACTGAGCAGAGAGTTGAACGCTGAACTTGGCCGTTTTAACAATGACTCCCTTTTTGCATTTATATTCCTGGCGTGCAGTGTGTATGAATCTCACAACTCCAAACAGGAACAGAGGAAAAGAGGGACATTGTGTGTGTGTTTGCATGTGCACACACCACGGTGTGTGCATGCAAGCAGGGATGCGTGTGTGAGCGTGCATGCACATTCCTGCTCCATGCATGTGTATTTGGATTCGGAGTGGCTGCTCCCTGCCTGCCAGCCAGCCTCCTCCACCCTCCGTGCTTCCCACAGCAGAGCCAGTGTGCCTGGGGGAGAGGCTGGGAAAACATGTGGGGGAGAGCCCGGAGGAGTAGGGCGGGAGAGCCAGCCTACCTGCTGCCTGCAGCTGACTGGAGTCAGTTGGTGTGGGGCAGTCACCCAAAATACGATACCCTCAATATTTGCTTTGGCTTGGTTTGTGTGTACCGTTAAAGGATGTACTGTTGGCAATGGCTGTGACATTTTTAACCTGCAATAACAATCCTGCTTTGAGCACACATCCTTGTTTGAATCCTAGTGTGTTGCATGCACTGTGCATATTATTTAGCTAATTTCTGTTTGTGATGCATGAGGTAGCAGTGAGGTTTTCTCTTGAGTTGATGGGTTAAAAGTGTAATAGAGGAATTCTGAACGATGAGCGTGCATGACTGATTAAGTGAGTGATATTGCAAATTGCTCAATTACAGCTTGGCCGATTTTCACCCCTAAGCATGAGAGCAATCGTTCATTCTCAAGACTTCACAAAGAGGCGATTGTTTTTTGTCAGACGTTCCACTTTTTCTGTAATAAGCGATACAGTTTAGGTGGCCGGGGCCCCCTCCCCTGAGGTTTTGAGCATTGTTTGAAATTGAATGATTACATTTCCGATACGAGTGCTCTCACATTATCAAAGTGACAGGGATATTTGCTAACGGCTGCCCTGAACAGTGAGGGTCAACCCCCCGGAGGAGGGGCCGGGGTAGGGGGAAGCAACAGGGAGCGGCACACAGCCCCAGGCCTCATCACTCTCTGCCAGGCATGGCCCACTTCCAGTCAGTGTCTGTGCTACAGGCAGCCACTTTACAAAGTCAGAATGATAGATTACGCTAGGTGAGTTAAACAATTACGGTGCAATTTGGAGCACTATGCCTCATAATTTGCTGGTCTCCCATCCTGAAACATCTCATGGAAGAGTAATGAATCAACATTCGGAAGCGAGAGTCGGATAAACCACTCAAGCTATTCTTTGATGTTAATATTAACAATAATAGGAGAAAAAGTGTTGTTTTTATGTCTTAAAAAAAGGCTTACAAAACCCGCACGCTTACACACACATGCACCAATTAGATAAAGTCAGACATACAGGTTTAAGAAAAATACACATTCAATTGAATTCATACACACACACAACGCTGTGACAGCGTGTTTATCCTCATATGAACAGGAGCACAGAGCTTCATAGCTCTACATTGTGCAGGGTGTTATCATGCAGGTGACTGATAACTGACTCATCTGCCCACTGTGAATACAACAAACCAGCATTTAGAAGGCAAATGAGGAAGGAGAGAATAGGGCGTGCGCTCGACGTGACTCGATAGTGACGCAAAAGACGCCGAGGGTCTGGCCTGTGGGCTGGGATGGCAGCAGTTATCAGATTATTTCCACCAGTTTGCAGACATGAGACTCCTGGGAGGAGCAGACGGAAAATGGAGATACATTTCGTGGCTGGTAGTCAGGTGTCGATATTGAACGGATATAACGCGTACAGCAGATTGTATGTGTGAATGTGCATGTACGAATCGAGACATACAATGACAACAGCTGAATGTAGACAGCCTGTTTGGAAAACAGAAAAGCTATTTTTAATGTAGGTCTGTGTGAATGGTTACTGAGCACCACAGGAGCCAGTGGAATGAAACATAGACTGATCTATGGTCACAGATTGACCAGGATAAGGCTGCTGTTGTTCTATGTTATTCTTCTCATCAACAAAACCAACAATGTGTAGTCAGTCTTTCAATACTTTCCGACTACCCTGCCTTGTCTGTGACTCTCAAGCCCATTTGGTCCTAAAACAAACAAAAATAAATAGATTTAGCTTTTCCGAAAACAACTGGGCACTGTAGGGTTTTTTTTTTTTTTTAGCAAATTACTTACAATATATAATGGTATAGTGCATATATTCAGGACTATTTCTTGATGTGAATTAAAACACATTTGGTGTCCAAGTGAGTGTTTATATCACCAGCACCGTGTATGTGAGATTGAATCAAAATAAACTACAGTGCCCATGTTCACTATAATAAAGACACATGTCACCCTGGGCAACTAGGTGGCTCACTCGTCTTGGTTTATGTCACAGGCATTGTAAATAGGATTGTTTTATAGTTTATTTGGGGTTTTTTGGGGGGGTGGTTCTTGAAAATCTAAATTAGTAGAATATCACCAGAGCAACAGTGTCACATATAGCTTAACCTACTGCATCCCCACAGCACTAGAGATAAGGGAACAAACAATCTGTCTTGTTTGTATTTCTTTAAACTGATCACAATCATCATAGCACTTGGCCCAGGATGCAGCAATGATGCTCCTGCAAAGTATCTAGCAGAAATAGCAGATGGGAGGAGAATGCCATCTGAAATAGTCGACAAATGGCAGGCATTCCCAACTGTCTACATCTAATGAGTCAGACTACCAGTGCAACAAGTCTTCCAACGATCACATAACTCATTTGTTCCTACCATTTAATAATATACCCCAGGAGTATTCCCTAAATAAGCACGCCTACTGTTGACAAGAAATAAACACATCCTCATCTCTCAGTGTAACTGTCACAGTTGGTTAATGTCGTGAAAAGTTCACGCTTTGGTTAGGCAACAAAACTACTTGGTTAGATTAAGAAAAAAATCATTGTTTTGTATCAAAGTACACTGCAAAAAAAGCCAACTTGTATTTTTTGGCCTAAAACAGTGATTTAAGTTGGTAAAACTTGGAAATATAAATTATTGACATTTAGGGCAATAATGTAAGTTAGCACAACAAAGGAAGCCAGTTGTCTGCTCAAAAACAAGTTGGTGAGTTGTTGTTGCTTATATATTTAAGTTGGGGTTCAAAACAAGGGACAATAGTTCTGCTAACTCTTATTTCTTTGTTATGAAATTTGGTCATTAGCGAAAGCTAGCAGCTAACTGATGCTAGCGGCGCTGCTTGTGACAGCTACAAGAGTAGCCATTAGCGTATCAATGCTAACTCAAAATTGTAGTCACAACATTAGCTGACATTCATAGCGGCTTTACAGAAATTCAGAGTTGAGCAAACTCAAAAACAAAACTTAAAATATTTAGTTTAATTGTCCAACTTAAAATTTTATCGAAGTTTGTTGCCTTGAAATTTTGAGTTCACTCAACTTTTCTTTTTTTGCAGTGTAGTACATTTGCTATGTTGGCTTTACTTACTTGTTAACTTCGCTATATGCAAGTTAAAATCACTCAATTGCTTCCACATTTGGTTACTGGGTCAAAGTCCTGTGACCATCCATTCTCCCTTAACTCTTCCTGCGTGGACTTTGTGGCTCTTTATATTAAATCACCTAACTTCCTCCTTACATCCCTTGTGTAATGTTTTTCCCAGAAAACTTTGAATCTTCCCCTCTTCGCCTCATTGCAAATGTCTTGCCCACTGCTTATTTTACTGTGAATCTTTTGCTTTTAAACGTGGTCATTTAGTCAAGTATCAATGTGAAGAGGAAAAGTTAGGAATGTAGCTGCTACAGTAGGTTTTACTCTCAAGATAAGGCCCTGCAGAGTCTCGTTACAGTTAGAGAAATGTGCAGTGTGGACATGTTCATTTAAAAATAGAGCTACTGTAAAAATGCTGGTAAACACCATTAATAGTGAATGAGAGTTGCGGTTTGTTTCTTTTTTGATACATGCTGCACTCATGGCAATATCTTCATCTCACACACACATAAATACTGTAACTTTCCTGCCTCAAAGTCTCTTATCTAGTTTGCACTTTGCCTCATATTCACCTTCACTTAAAAGCTCCAAGTGTTTACAACTCAGATCGATGTGATGTCAGTCTATTAAAATGACCCCGAGAAAAATATCTCCTTGCAGCAAATCTCATTTTATGATATTAGTCATACCCTTTAATTACTCCAGTACCCTCAGTGCTAAATGAGCAATTACTTCAGAACATCGTTGCATTTAGCAGGATTTCTGCATCTATTTGTCTAAAAGTTGAGGACTTTTCATATTTTTCATTATAATTCACAGCGACTACGCCCATGATTTCACTGTAATGCGACTCTTTTTTTCTCTCCCTCCCCATATCAGAGTATATGAGATAATTGTAAGGAAGAAAATACCGTAGCGCTGCTTTTTAAGACTCTCCCAAAAGCTCATAGAGAGGTAGTGCAGGGTGAGCAGAGAGATTACGGCTCAGTGACTTCAGATTTTTCCCTGCTGCTGCTGATTGCCAGTATTGTCTGGAAAGCATCCTGCGGGAAGCGTTCGACTCATGGATATTACACACAGACTTATTACCCTTGACAGAAGAAATGAGATGAAAAGACAGAAATAATAGCGAAAGAGTTGCTACCTCGGGATGGAATAACACACAGCCTGCAGGAAGGCTGGTTTCCCTCTGATTGGAGCAGACTGTGTAATTCTAGTCGTGCCCTTGTTGTGCGTCGGTCACCCGTCACAAGTCTTCCCTCTGTGTGTGTGTTTGAGTGAATGGCCTATTGTGTGTTGATGACTTGTATAGTATGTACTTGCGTGTGTTACTCGCTCTGCTTATTCACATCTGTCTTCTTTTTTTAGCTCTTAGCTCTGTGTGTTGCTATTTCCAAGCTGCGTGCAATGATTCAGTGGCCACAGTGTCAACTCAGCTGACCTGTCATGTCTTTACTACTCATCCCTCTATTATCTTTCTTTAAGAATTAGCTAATTGATTCTTTCTTACAAGTTCTGCATCAGCACCTTCAATAATCGAAAATTGAGAAGTGGAACCTGCTTTGGCTCCCAGATTGAGAGTCTATTGAGCTATTGCCAAAAAAATATTTTCTGCCTTGCTGAGGTGGAAAAAGTCGTTGTATTTTCTAAAAAAGAGTGCACATGAAGCATGTGTCTTAAACATCCAATGAAACGTTGGCTCCACTGAAGAAATTGAAAATTGCATCCAACATATGTGGACCAATGAGGAGATTAAAACGTCCCTCAAGGAATATGAAACAAAGATAAATTCCATACTTCCACAGTTTTCCACCATTTGATGTCTGATAAGTGTATAACCTTGTTGCACCCTCTTTGTAATCGTTAAGTGGCATCCATAGACTGTATAAAAATTGGAGAAAGTTTCTGTGATGCCGCCCATAGGTTTCAAATCAGATTTTAACCCTTACCCCTCCTGGGGTCAGCAGAACCAGCCGTAAAAACCTAGAATCATGAATTTATCAACATTCATCTGTAGTCGCATTTCTGGCCACCTGGCGAATTTAAGTCCAATATTTACTCTGTTTTACAGTCTGTTTTGGTCTCCATCAACCCCTGAGGGAAATCTCTGTAACTGCTAACTGCTCCACTGTGTTCACTATAGACAAGTAGCATCCAGTTAATAGAGAAATATTGATTAATGCAGCTTTAAGAATCAATTTTACAAATTAAATAGATAGCCCTTTACAGGTTATACTTAAGTGGAAGTGAACAGATCTCTGATTAACGTCAGAGGTTTCACATGAAATACAGAATGAACTCAATCAGACTGTGACCACATTTGTCTCTTTGCTTTTTGATTGTTGTCTAATGAACACCTGCATCAACGAGTGTCATCGATGAGTCGTGACTTCAATCAAGGAAAGTCAATCTAATGCGAGATCGTACGCACCATTACACATAACAAGTGAAACAGCCACACGGCGGAGGGCAGCGCAGTGACAAAATGATTAACTGGATTGTTTAAGCATCCTTTGTCAGCAAGTGAGAAGCCTCAGTGAAGTGTCCTTGAACAAGATGTGAGTCGATGACTCTTATCAGCTCAAAGACCCGACCTCTGACCTCTGCCTGGAGGAGAGGCGTCAACCCAGGACATATACAGTATCGCATTCCTTTTTGCATTATTTAAAACAAAAGCAGAAGAGGGTTCTTGTGCTTACAGTGGGCTCACTGAACACAAAAATAAACCCAAACCTTCCATCTGAATGCATTTCCTTTGGCGTATTACTCATACTTGTGTAAGAACACATCAGGAGGCTTGTGTTTTTCTTTCGGAGCGACACATGATGCAAGCTCGGGAGCTTTTTCTGTCCTCTGTATCACGGACAGCAAGAGGATCTTCAACAGACTGTACTCTGAATGTGGTTGCCCAGCAAGAGGAAATATTCAGTTTGGATTTAGCTGAACACATTGTTCTCCCAGCAGAGCACACCCCACTTCAACTAGACATAAAGTGCCTGGGATTAAGACTTTTTAATTACTAATAATTATCTGTGTGTGTCTGCTTTTGTACGCACACAGTTTGGTGTTATATTCAACATGGCTCAGTATTAACCTGACTATATATAAGTGTGTGTGTGTGTGTGTGTGTGTGTGTGTGTGTGTGTGGTTCATGCAGCGTTCACATACCTTCTCCTTTCAGTTTCCTAATTTAAACAGGCAATTGCATGTGTACATGTATTTTTTTAACATGCCTCGTGGTTGTACAGTCCTCACAGTGCTAACCCATTAAAGACTTGTGGCTAGCTCAGACCATACTGTGGTCACCTGAGAGCCCAAACTGAGGGCATACCTCTTGAGATTTATAGGCATACTGTACCAACACTTCTGCAGAAAAAAATACAGCTTCATATTCACACCTCTATTTCTAAAACGGCACACACGGTTAAGATTATTCAGAATGAATAAAGCAGTCATGTATAGAAGGAGAGGCATTCTAACACATCTCAACACACGTCACTACTCGGTTTCCCGCTTTCCATCTCGCTATGATCACTCGCTCGGTATACATATGGTAGCCATCTGGCCTGGCAGAACTGAGCCTGAGCCCAGAGTGGGGCAGCACTACTGTGATCCATGTACAGTAACAACATGATTAACCCTTTAGAGCCATAATGGTGCAGTAGAAACAGCCTTTGTTTTATCCTTTCTGGCTTCGTTTGCAGCCTGCTGTCTATATTTGTCTTCACTTTTCAATTAGTTTAGTCAGCAGTTACGTCTCTTTCATCCAAGCACTGCTTTAGTGTACCTGTTTGTATAGTACATTCATGATTTGCCAGATCAAAGCTTGACTCTGCTGTCTCTGCTGTGTCTTATCTGTCTGTGAAACCTCTAGCCAGAATTCCTGCAGAGCTGCAGTGTGTTTAGGGAAGTGCACTTCTCCGAGAGTCCCTCCAAAATAGATTTAAGTGCAGGGTAGGAGCCACATCGAGGTCAGCGTTCAGTTCCTGTCCCACTGCTCTAGTCAACCCTGACACAAGTCAGAGTGGATCTTAACTACAGTAGTCTACCATCTGACAGTATATACAGCATTTGTGTCAATTAAGAATGTAAGCACACGGAAAATCACAACTCATAACATGATTTTGGTAATAAATTGAGAATTTCCACCTCATGGTTATATGCCTCCACTAACCAGCCGAGTTTCAGTTTACATCCATGTCTGTTCAGATTCATATCATAGCCATGACATTAGACAATGCTTCAACTATGGGTGTTGCTGCAAAAAAAAAGCTATAAATGCTAAGAAATTGGATGCTTCACAGACATCTTCAACCCAGCAGCTCAGAAGATCTGTACAACCGCCACAGTTTCAAGTTGGGCATCCAAGATTAGTGTCCCCCATCAGGGATCTGACCTGAATTCATTCCCTTCTGTTCCTGAGTTATGGTGTTGAATAATGGCCAGGAAAGTGCTGTGTTGCAAAACTTTATGATGTCACAGTTTTATCCTTTTAGACATTTGTGTGAAATTGTTTATATAATTACAGAATCAATTCTTGAGTTAAGGCCAAAAATGTATTTTGTGAGGTCACAGTATCCTAGACCTTTGACCTCAACAGTTCATCCTTGAGAGCATGTGGACATGCTGCTGCACGTCTTTTAACTGGCACAAGAAAGTATGAGCACATTTCACCTGTTTTAGCTTCACTGCACTGGCTGCCCGTTCATTTTAGGATTCATTTTTAAATTATTTTATTTGCTTTTAAAGCTTTAAATGGTCTTGCTCCTCCTTACCTCTCTGAGCTGCTGCACCCCTACTCTCCTACCCGCTCTCTCAGGTCAGCTGACCAGCTTCTCCTGAGAGTGCCAAGAGCTAGGCTGAAGCTCAGAGGGGAACGAGCTTTTGCCATCGCAGCTCCAAAACTTTGGAATGAATTGCTGCTGCACATCAGACAGGCCTCCTCACTGTCTCATTTTAAATCTCTTGTTAAAACCCACCTCTTCTCGTTGGCTTTTAGCACCACGTAGAGTGTTGATTTGATGTTGATTTTATGATTTTATGATTTTTTGTTTTTATTGTATTCATGCATATTTTATTTTGTGCGGGCAGTACATTTTATTTTATTTATTTTTATCCCATTTTTAATTTATTTTATCGTATTGTATCTTACTGATCTATTGTTTACTACATCTCTTTGTATTGTGTTATGTATTTATTGTTTGTGCAGCACTTTGGAAACCTTGTGTTTGCTAAAATTGTGCTATATAAATAAAGGGGATTGGATTGGATTGGATTTGTGCCAAATTTGAAGAAATCCTTTCAGGTGAACCCTGACATATTGCGTTCACAAGAACAAGGACAGACAATGCAAAAACATAATGCCTTTATGGAGGCATCTTCAGATGAAGCTAAAAGGACAAAGTCAAAACAATTTTCCACTCACTTCAACAAATCATTAAAGCATTAAAGGAATATTTCCAATTTTGGGAAATACACTTATTAACATTCCCAAAGCCTTTTCTTTAAATTTCCAGCCATAGTACATTGAAAGATTTGAAAGTTTAAAAACGATAAAAAAAACAAAGTCGGAAGGCTCTTGGGAGGAAGTTTGTCCTTTCTGCATTTGGCTAGTTTGTTTTATGTAGATTTTTTCTCGTAGTTAGTGTGGGGTATGGTGCATTCAGTGACATCTTAATGGGAGCCCTTGCACCCATTACTTCTTCTCCATGGAGCATCATACAGCCTCCTCTCCTCTCCTCTCCTCTCCTCTCCTCTCCTCTCCTCTCCTCTCCTCTCCTCTCCTCTCCTCTCCTCTGAATAACTGCCATATGGCAGGACTGGTCCACTTAAATAGCAGCAGGTACCTTATATAATCTCTTCCTACTATACATACATTCTGAAACAATAACCAAATGTTACATCATTATGATTGAGGCCAGTAAACATCCTGTGCAGTAATACTGTACTTTGAAGCCAGAGAACATTTCCCGGGATATTTCTGGTGCAGCGACAATCACAAGGAAGATGGTGACAATCATCATGCAAGCACACTCATGGAGAGAGCAGCTACAGTCGGCAGCATGTAAGAGCTCCATCAGTTCCTCCCCCAGGGTAGACAGTGCCTTGCATTAGGATGCAGAGAGTCAGTGAGTCACCTTGCCTCAGTCCATCCTGAGAGTATTCAGCACTTCACTGTTAGCTGGTCCTGTAATTCCCCTGAATCAAGGTTAAGGAGCTGGGCAGTTAAAGCTCAAGTGTAACAGTAAGGTGTTTTTATTCATGTTTCTCAGAGCGTGCATTTGGTGCTGGGTTGACTCATGCAGCCCTGCAAAACTTGCTGGCAGCCATTTGTGTTTGCTGCTGTGGCTGGAGCAACCTCCAACACACGACCAAATCAAGAAAAATAAACAATTACTGTAAATGAATAAAATGATCGGGTCAGGGTGAAAGTCAAAAAGTCTGTTTTCATCCTCTTGGAAATGATGGCGTCTGCAGTGCAATGTTCAGCTGAAACACACCTGGGGGGCTCTAGTTGCACATCAAAAGAGGCGGGTCATGAATCCTGTGGTCACGCTCAAAGCGGGCTATTTACTTTGGTATATAATTGTTTGAGAAGAAAGTGGGAGTGAGGAAGGTGCCAGGGTGGCCCTCCTGCTGCTTTAAATGGTTTAAGATGGATTTCCTGGAGTTTGCACAACTGCTCTGCCAAAGAGGGCACATTCTGAGCAATAAAAGCAATAAAGGAGGTGTTTCAGTGTAATCCCCACAGGTTCCTGCAGAACCAGAGAGAAAGTTCCTTTTCTTCATAATTTATCTTTTTAGATTGTTTGGAGCGTTGGCTGAGCACTGTAGCTGTGTAGGACAGTGGACACTAATGCAGGTGGTGTTGTCTCATGCTTTTTGTTCCAGAGTCGTGCAGGTTGTCAGCAGCTCTCTGGTTTGACCTGATATAAATGAGATGGTGCCACGGCTGCTGCTGCTCTGTAAGCAGCTGTTCTGTAGGTTTATACGCTAAATAACTCTGACTTATTACCCAGAAATCTGTTTCCAGATGTTTTTGCCACACGGTTTTTATTGGTCATGTGGCACATGGTGAATATAAAGTACAAAAGTAGAGGATAATTAAACACATTTAAAGAACTGTGGATTTAGTAACTAACCGACCACATTTTCATCTTTAGGGACTGAGCCTAAATTATTCTGGTAGGGAGGGGGCGAAAAATATATACATTTAAAAAAAAAAATATTTTTCAAATGTCTGTGTACAAGTCTCTGGGAGTACTACTGTATTTGAGAAAAGACTGGCATTAAGCCCCAATCACACAGAGACATGTTGATAGAAACACATTGCAAGCAAAACCGTTTTTCTAGCATTTTTTAAAACATGGATTTAAGGTTTGATTATCCTCTTCATTTTTCAGATCAAGTCACACATAAAGCAATTTGTTGCCGGTAGATGTAATAGGAACAGTGCGACAATGGGAAATGCAAGACGTTGATATTAGCAGTATTTAATTACGCTGAACTATAAAATTCAAGGCCACCATTACTCAAATACGCAAAATTATAGCAAACATAATAAATTGATGCATCCTTCTAAAATTTTCATCTATCACTGTCACTTTATGTGAAGCATTTCATCTAACTTCACAACTCATTTTCACACAGTCCCTTGAATGGTTTAACTTCTATCTCAATGAGGAAAAGTGAAATTAATTGCCCTAAAAGTGACTGTTTTCTCCCCAAAAAATGAATGAAAAATGTCACTGTAGCTGCAGGCTGCATCTGCATTAAATTAGCAGCATATTATGAGAATGGAGACTTATAAGCCAAAGCTACTTTTCCCACAGTGAATAAAGGGCTAAGCAGAGAGTCGCTGCTTTCAGCCATTTCATAAGTTTACACCCTGTGAACGATAAGAAGGGTGCAGCACGACGCAGCAGAGGAATAAGAAACTGTCAGCAAAGCGAAATGGAGAGCAGACTGCCTCGTCACCCTCAGAGTGAGAAAGGCTAACTAACACACAGAGGTGTGACTAATGAAATGCATTTGGAAGATTACACATTACTACCTTTGGGAAAAATGCCTGACAGGTGCAACTAGGAAGCATAATTACTACATCGTATGGCCTCCATTGTTGTCTTACTCTTCATACACGGTCACCCATGAAGTTGGGATGAAATATTTTTTACCTTTTTCCATGAAATAATTGTGACAATGTGATTAATTCTCGACAGATAAAGTGTATATCTCAAAACGTTATTAATCAATCTCTTCCAAACATATCACAATGAAAATTAAACCACAATTAACAGAGGATTGTGTCTGAAAACAAAATTAGTCCAACTTGTGTATATAAAAATAAAGAAATAATGAGATATAAAGAGGGAAAACTTTTAATTGTTCCCCTTTTGTCCTGTAAAAAAATGACCTAATTGCATACACAAAGTACAGGTTTTAGTCAATGTCCATCTGTCCATTCATCCAAATTTGTCTATTTTCATTCGCTTATCCATGGCAGCAGAGCAAGGTATTCCAGATGTTCCTCTCCACAGCAACGTTTCCCAACTTTTCCTGGAGGACCCTGAAGCGGGCGTGATACATGATCTGGCCAGCCTGTTCTGGCTCTTCCTCGGGGCCTCCTTCCTTACCCGTCAATGTTACTCAATCAAATGTGTAACTTTTCATACTATAGTCTACCGTGATATTAATGTTACGCCCCTCTCTTCCTCTTTCTCAGGTGTGCTCAGCCTTCCTGAGGGTCTGAATCTTCACAGGGACCAGCAGCTGCAGCAGCAGCAGCAGCAGCGAGCGGGGAAGAGTGGAGAGGGAAACGCCTACAGTCAGTCTGAGCTGCGCTCCATTGAACAGTGTCTACTGGCTACAAGAGTGGGCAGCATCTCTGAACTCAGTGAGTCGTGTGTGTGTGTGTGTGTGTGTGTGTGTTTGTGTCGATGGGTGTGATGGGAAAAGTCTAGGTGGAGAGGGGAAGGACTATTGTTGACCCCTCCCTCAATACGCTTTGTAATCAATGTTCCCTTGAGCAATATAATTAACCGACTAACTACTCAAGTGTGGCTCAAGTGTGCGCTCTTCCAATGAACGGCGCCTGGCTCTGCCACCTGTTTGTCAAAGGCAATCCAAACTCTGCTTTTCTTGTTCCCTGTTGGTGGAACAACTATCAGTTCCTGCCAGAGCAGGGGCGTCCCTCTCTACCTTTAAAAACCTCCTGAAGACCTTCAGAGAGCATCTTCTCTCCTTGCACCACATGACAATTCTACCTTCTTAACGAATTGCCACTAGCACTTATTGCTGTACTTAATGACTAAGGCTACGTTTACACGAGGACGGTCTGAACAGAAGACGCAAAAGTGGCGTCGCGTCTTCACTTTTTATTCCTCGTTTAGACGAGCGTTTTCGGGAGGAAATCTGCGTGCATACGGTGACAAAAAGTGTGTGGAATTGGATTGTATGCAGCCAGGCAGCATCACTTAAAGCGATAAGAGCATCTTTGGGCATGCAGAAGTTTTCACGCCACACATTTTCATCAGCTACTCCTTCCACAAAGTTATCCACCATCACTAGATCTCCCAGGTCTCGTTCACAGCCGTCTGGCTCGCCTCGCCTCGAATTGCTGCATCCAAAATGTGTTAGAGGTAATTCCAGATCCTTCTCTGTTCACTAATACTATCTGTACATGTCCTGTACATTTGGTGGAAAGACTCCTGTAAGTTTATTAGAGCTGCCATAGCAGCTTGAAGGTCCGACGCATGGAAATAATCCCACATGTTTGTTTATTTTCCTGTACTGGAGCATGTATGTGACGTAAACACATATGTGACGTGAGCAGATCAGATCAGAGTTTTGCGTCTTGTCAGTGTAGACGGACACGCTACGGCGGAGGGTATTTAACTTTTCCACTTTGGAAGGTGGTTTCAGATTTTTGCGTCTTTAAGCCCCAAAAACGCCATCACTGTCTAAACGAAAGGCACTTCGGATAAAATATTTTGTCGTTTTTACCCGCGAGCGTCCTAGTGTAAACGGGGCCTAAATGTAAATGTAAATGCTCACTGGTCACCTGGTCGGCATCAATTTGCCTCTACATTTTTTGGAAAACCATTTCGACTTGGTGTGGATACACTTCCCTAACATCAGACTTATCCAGCAGCCTTGGGACAATTTGGAGTCCTGAGTGTAGTCCGGTCTTATCACCCACCACCAGTTACCGTCCTCACTAATTAGCTTTTTCACAGGAAGACACTTGCAGCATGGGTGTTGCTAATATCATTAACAACGGCTGTGATGTATTCAAGTGTCCCAGTAAGTCATGACAGTGTAACAGTAAGACAGCATGCACAATAGCAGGACCCTGAAACTGAAACAGCAAATTGGAATTCAGCCATCGTTAATTATTCACATCTTTGCTTGTCCAACTGTGACAAGTCAAAATGTCTTCTGAGAAAAGGTCTTCCACAGTATATTCTCATGTGTGTGCTGAATGAGGACAGAGCGATGCGGCCTGGTTACCAGGTATTGTCCAAAGCCTTAAGAGAAGAGAGGAGGCTGTTATCGTCCCATATTAATAGTTTTAAATTGAGATGTTCAAAAGTCACACATGGGCACACTTTTGAATAAGGGTGTGATCAGTATGGCTGAAAGCTCGCTGTGGTTGTTAGCTGAAATTGCTGACACCTGTTATTGTGGGCTGATTTTCAAGAGTTTTTTTAATTTGACCACTATTATGCCAAAAAACCCTCCAATATAGTCCATGTGTTTCCCCCAGAATTTTTTTCCTGGACTGAAAATCCTTTGAGGCTGTATTTAAACCATCTGATACCAAAGTTTTAGCAGCATGTGGCAGTAACATACCACAATTACAATGCGTTTTAGCCATGTTAGTGGCATGGATGGCAGTGTTGCTTTATCGGTATATTGGTCCAACATTTTCAGACTTAAAGTATATCAGCAGCCATTGGATATATTTATAACAACTTAGTTTTAGCACCATCAGCATGTCAACATCATTCTGTCAGATATCCTATACTTTAATAGATCTGCAAACAAATTTTGGATGGTCATTTTTTGTTCCCAGACCATGAGTCTCAAGCACTTTGAGTTGCATTTATATGTATGAAAAGTGCTATATAAATAAAGTTTGATTTGATTTGATTTGATGAGTCCTACTACTTTGGTGATCCCCTGATATTTTCTCTAGTTCAACAATGAGGTTCAAATTAGTTTGGATTTTTTATGTGAAATACCTCAACAACTATTGAATAGATTCCTATAAAAAAATGTGCAGAAGTTCATGGTACCCAGAGGACAAATTGTAAAGTTATCCCCCTCAACTTTCCTTTAGGGCCATCAGCAGGCCAAAGTTTCTCCTTATTCAGTAAAATATCTCATCTTATACTAGATGGACAGTTTGTACAGGAGGAATACTATGGTATGTGTGATGTTGAATGAGATATCTAAATAAAAATAATCAATTTAGCAATCTAAATCTTTAATCTAGCCTAGTACAGTGTCACAGAGCTGCTAGACTGTTTGTTTTGATATGTATTTAATGGAGGAATAATTAATAATATAATTAATAATAATTAATTATTACATTTTGTTTGCAGGTTTTATTGAAGGTGTGCAGCTCTGCTCTCCCTCGCATTTGATTAGGATGACAGTATTGGCTGATCTGATAATATGATGTTAATCAGCCACAAATATTGTCCCTCTCTGTCAGTAAATCACTATATCATAATCCTGCTGTGAATGCTTATTTAAATGGATGTTAATCAGTGCACTGTCAATGAGAGTTATTTATTAGGCTTATAAGTTTTACAAGCCCTCCGAAAGTTAATTGAATGTCTATCCACTCACAATGTACTCATTATTCAAAGGATAATGGGTATCTGAATGCTTCCTGAATACATTTATACAGTGCGAAGTCATAAACACAGGCTTTAGGAGTCTGTTTTATATCATGATAATAGGTCTTCTGCACCATTTGAGAAATTAAATGGTGATTATGTTTTACCCTCTTGTCTTCACTCACAAAAAGTTATAATGCACAACTCTACAAAGTTCAGCACAAGGGCTTCATTAAGCTTTCCACCTTCTTTCATATAGCCTCAACAAATCTGCAGTGGCAAGCTGGGCTGCAAAACCACTGCGAAAACAGATTCATGTTTACTCTTTTGATATAATCATGGAATCAAGATGTTCATTGGAAGAGATGAACAGTTTTGTCTCTTGGTTGCGTGCAACTCTGCAGCTCATTCCAGAAAGCACAAATGAGTGCTGCAGTGTCCTCTGACAGAAGAATAACAAATTCAGACACATAAGCGCAAATTATCTCCCGATGTGCATGACAATAATTTGAGAGAAAAAAAAAATCCTCAAGCCAAACAATGGGGAAAAGGGTCGTAGAGTCTGTTTCTGTTGTCATGGCATCGGGGCTGTCAAGACAAGGCTGGAAAAATATTTCCTGTATATCTAGTGTAAACATTTATCATCAGAATAAACAGTGAGCCAATTCCCCTCACTGTATGTTTTCTCAGGAGCGAGGTGGGAGGAGTGATGCGCAGCGCCGAGGCAAATCGCCCATCCGCTGTCCATGTTGTATTGATGAGGTCAAGCAAGGACTCATTCAGTTACGTTGACAGTGCAAACAAGTTCTGAGACAACAGAGCGGCCGATGGATAATAGCAGAGCTTAGTCTAGTGGTAATATTATCAGCCCTGGAGAGGAATTCTGTAAATAACTATAGGATTTGCAAACACACACAGCTCAAGCTGAAAAAAATGAATAATTGAGAAAAGCAGAAGAGCTGGCAATGATTGCACTATCAGCCTGTCACCTAGTGTATCTGACAGAGAGCAAGATGTGCGACAGAAAAAGAATATAAAATTGGAAGGTTAGAGAGAAATACAGATAAGATATATTTCATGGTGTACAATAGTGCCGCTCGCTCCAGCGCAGTAACACTTGCATCCTGTGCAGGGGCAGTCTTTTGCACTGGCATTTAGACTCAGTTTTAGAGGTTTGCCACTGATTTACCTCTTTTTGTATTTTCTCATTTTCTCTTCCGCCAAAATGCCAAATTAGCATATTTGAAATGACAGTTCTGGAAATGCTGCAATTATTAGGAGTCTTGGTGTGTCATCGTCACTCAGTCACTCTGGACAAAATCCTGCTTCAAATTTGTTCCACACAGCGTTGAATGTGTAGCTCAGTATTCAGTTTCACCAAATCTATTGATCTATAGATCTATAGATGGCCGATGGGTGGCGCATCGTAAACACGTAATAGGCTTTCTCCATATATATGTAAATCTATACAGCTGGAAAATGTCATGACCACAAAGTAATGCAAGGTCAAATAGCAGTGACCTGCTTCCTGTTTGACATTTTAGGAAATATTTTCTTACTTGCCGAGAGATAGAAATGGAGATCAATATCATCCTCATGTCTGTAACCAGAATATGAAGCCACAGCCTGGAGGTAGTTAGCTTTGCTTAGCATATAGACTCCAAACAGGAGAGAACAGCTAGCCTGGGTCTATCCAAAGTTAAAGAAAGCAAATAAGCAAAATGTGAGACTAATCCTTTATATGCACAACTTGTAGTAACATACCACAATTACAATGCTTTTTAGCCATGTTAGTGGCATGGATGGCGTATATTGGTCCAACATTTTCAGACTTAAAGTATATCAGCACCCATTGGATATATATATTATAACAACTTAGTTTTAGCACCATCAGCATGTCAACATGATTCTGTCAGATATCCTATAACTTAATAGATCTGCAAACAAATTTTGGATGGTCATTTTTTGTTCCCAGACCATGAGTCCTACTACTTTGGTGATCCCCTGATCTTTTCTCTAGCTCAACAATGAGGTTCAAATTAGTTTGGATTTTTTATGTGAAATACCTCAACAACTATTGAATAGATTTCTATAAAAATATGAAGCAGAATATGAAGCCACAGCCTGGAGGTAGTTAGCTTAGCTTATCATATAGACTCCACACAGGAGAGAACAGCTAGCCTGGGTCTATCCAAAGGTAAAGAAAGCAAATAAGCAAAATATGAGACAAATCCTTTATATGCACGACTTGTAAAACATGACCAGATTTTTAGTTCAAAGCATTCTAATAACATTATTTCTATTCATCAAACACAGAATGTCAGTTTGGGTGTAGATATTAATTTTTGTTATGAAAGTGTGCGATACATTATTTAAGGACATTTCAATGTTTTATTTCATCTCTGACTGTATACAGTCTTGAACAGTGTCATTGCTGCTAACTTCATCCCTGCAGCAAGTGGAGTGCATAGAGACCAACAGTCCTGCAGAGAGGAGAAACAGAGGCCAATGTAGGAGAAGCGAGGCAAGCAGGGCTATACATTTTTTAGGACATTGTAAGGTTTATTGTCTCTCTAACTGTACACAATGTTGAACAGTGTCCATTTAGTAAATACTTTGATTTTTGCACAAGGTTAAATAGAGCATGGATGGAGAATGTCTCCAGGAATTACACATGGTATCTTTAATCTGTAAGATATGTTTGGTAGAAAAAGACAGTTCTTTGAAGGTCAGATTTGTTATATTTAGCCTTTCAGAGGTCAGAATAAAACTCTTAGCTTTTTAATCTGGAAATCATTCACTGTGAATCTGGCAGCCTGACCAACCATCAAACTGTGGGCGTTGTTTAGATGATGCCAACAAATATGGCTCCGTATGGAAAACAAAAACAGACTCCAATCTTCAATTATATGTATTTCCATTTACAGCTTCCCTCAACCAAGAAAAAAACTACTGAGCCCTGTTAGACCGCAAGGAACAAAATTAAATTAAATCTCTTTTACCCTGTAAAAC
Source organism: Centropristis striata (assembly GCF_030273125.1). Classification (NCBI taxonomy): domain Eukaryota; kingdom Metazoa; phylum Chordata; class Actinopteri; order Perciformes; family Serranidae; genus Centropristis; species Centropristis striata. The sequence goes on from NC_081522.1 coordinate 20,348,059, forward strand.
TTTAAAAACTGCATTTTTAATCTGTACGTTTGGTCTCACAGCTTCACTTCACTAATGGACACTTGCTGCAGGATGTTAGACACATTCATTATGGCTTTTAACTCGCTCACAAATTTTATTACCTGCAACTACATTTGCAGGTATTAATAATTAATCTCTAGCCTTACATCCCATGGTGCTGCTTTATTATACAAGATTAGTTATTAATGCTGGTTAAAATCATTATTCGTTATTATTAGACACAAAGCACTGATACCACAGCACAGTAGGGAAAAAAGCTTTTACAACTGGTCATAATTCGTCATTCTTTCTCTTTTGCCTCGTGCTTTTCATCTTTTGCTTTATTCTCAGGTAAAGTGTAATGGAACTATGTGTAAATGTTTGAGCCAAGAACTAGGAAAAGATGCTGCTAATGGCCATCAGAGCTGTCAGTAATACCTTTCAAAGATAATTTTGATGTGTGGCAGCAGACTGAACGTAAACATGTTTTTCCACTATATATATCTGCATATCCTTCGAATGGATCTAATGAAAGTACTAGAATCGTTTAGGAAAAGGATCAGTTGAATGCTTTGGTGATGTTGATTTATATCCTCAAATCTTGAATTATGTCATTAAACCTTGAAGTTAAATTAAATCAACTTAGGTTAAAAAAACACTGAATTCACCAGTTTCACGTGACCAAAGAAATGTGGAATCATGGTGAGATAAAGTGTATTCATGTAAAACATAACATAAATTTCCTCTGAGTACATACCATGCCATATATACCATTGATCTTTTAATAAAGACTCCAGGGACCTCGAACAGAGAGAGTCGTCATGTGATGTTACTTTGTGTGCCGTCTTGTGCAAACTAACCTGTTCTGATGACTGCAGGGACACTGTGTGCTCGTTTCTGTTGCAGATTGTAATGTGTGATTCCTCAGTCCTCATAAAGTGAAGTCATTCTGAAAGTTAAAGATATACTCTGCAGGATTTTCATTTTTAAGAATCACTTATGACCCACTAGAAGTGTGTAGTGGTGTCTGTATCTGCAGACAGCCTGCCCTTTGTCTGTATTTCTCTTTTCATTTCATGTTGCAGTGTTTGGGGCGTTTCTGGGAGTCACCCTGCATAAAGCTAAGAAAATAGCAGACACAGCTCCAAAAAACACTAGTAAGGCGAAACGCCAAACAGATAAAGCTTGTTCCATAAGGAGAGAGAATCTGAGGTGGGGCCAAGTTTGAATGTTGTGTTTATAAACATCAGGCAACAATTACTGCATAGTCTGCCTTTAATGCAAGATACGGCAGCCGAAAAATTGTTTTTTGGTCCATTTTGAAACTTTGGCTGTTTTTGCTTATCTTTTTTTAAGACTACTGGAAAGTAAACAACCAAAATACACATTAAGGTGTTTAATTTTCTACACTTTGTCTGTTTGCAACACACATGTAATGTAAATGCATATCTTTTTAAAGGCTGTTTTACATTTTTTTTTTTTTTTTTTCATGGCTGTGTACTATATTTTCTGATTTATTATATTATTATTATTATATTATTAAACCTTTATTTAACCAGGAAAGGTCCCATTGAGATTAAAAATCTCATTTTCAAGGGAGTCCTGAAGAGATATAAAGATATGAATAATATATTATTTTCTATACTGTATTATACTGCAGTGTTCAGGTTTATGCTGTGAGAATATATGCAAATTAGCACTAATTACATAAGAGAATCCCTGATTTGCATATATAAACAAACAAATTCAGAATGTTCAAATTCAGAAAATGATCGCCTTTATGTTAATAATCAATGGGTTAAGTTTGTATTAGTAAATGTTTAACCCTTCACCTGCAGTGTCTCCACTTAAAGTCAGATGAACAGGAAAGACCCTGTTAGTGAGAGTTGGGACAACAATGAAAACAATATTTCCTCAACAGTGTTTTATATTCAAAGAGAGCAAGAGTTCAGTTGTTTTTGTTAAACTGTGGCCTCTCTGCTGTCTTTTTTACTGTTATCTCTTCTCAGTGAGTATTTTCTCATCAACCGCACTAGATTCAGATAGCAGAGCTCCATGAAGACAGTGTTTGGGCCCAGCTTTTTATCTATTTGTGGTAGTTTCAGTGGCAAAAAGCTCTGGCAAAACTGATAGTAGGAAGAATAGCTTAGCATCTTGTTGAGTCAGGATGGCCACAGGCGACCATTAAATGTAATCACGGCTGCATAGCAGCAAATAATTGAAACACAGAAACTGTGATGATGGCAGCAGCTGCACAGTGTAGCCAGCACCCATTCATCAATACCCAAAGGAAAGCTGGTTACTGCATATTTATTTACTTATAAAGGCTTGGGCGTAATTGCTCCGTCAGAAATGAGAGTTAATTTCTATATTTCCAAATAGTTTGGATAGTCTCACCATTGAACAGCCTTCAGTCTCTAAAGTAATGAGCAGTTTTATTGTTATGTGGGTGCTGCATTGACCTTTAAGGTGCCAACTCGTAAAATGCCTCGTAAATCAAAGCAATACAGTTATACACCGGAGACTGGCACATCTGTGTGATTTTCTTTCTTTTAAAGTGGATTTCAAAGCTTTGAAAACAAATAAATAGTTGCCCTATTGCTTAAAGGTAATCACTGAGATACCCGAGGAGCAGGATCTGTTGTGTTTGTCCTCCACCTCTCCACCTCTTGTTAGCATTAAGAATTAATTACCCAGGATGAGGTATTGATTAAAGGCTTAAGTCGTATAATGAAAAAGGCTATTGATGTTTTAGCTTATTAAACTGCTGTACTTTTGTCCGTCCTTTCTCTTTATTGGCAAAAAACAAAGAATCCTCACCGCTCCATGCTGGTACACGGTGACTGAAAACAGCCAGTTAATCCTTTTTCAGCAGTTATTTTTTGCGTACACCTGCTAAAGGAGTGACGGTAATCTCACTTTATGTGCTAAACTGCTGCTACTTCGCTACTGTTGCACTCTCTCTGTGTTGGAAATAATCTCCCCCCTTCTCAGGCCGTGCCAGCCTCCTCTGCAAGCATAGGAAATGTCACAGGCCAGCATAAATAAGACATGAGAACTGGCTGTTGCTGACCACCTCAGCTCCCTTTACCGAGCTTAAGAGGGCACTGTTACAAGCTTATCTGTATTCCCGTTGGTGTACAATTAAGAGAAAGACGCAGGAGGAGAAACAGACACAGCGACAGAGAGAAAGTGCAGCTTATAGCTTAAAGTTTGTACAAGAGGTCATCATTCCTGCCATGATATTTCCTCGTCATTGCATCAGTGGATGTTGTCCAGCACATTTCTCTATCAGCACGGCTCCACTGTTCCCAAAGGACAGCTGAGAGATTGACTGTTTTATTGCATGAATGCTCTTCCCTCATTCAGGCGTCCTTTCACACTCTCACATTGTCGAGGCTTAATGGAATTCTGGCAGCCCCCAAATAGCGCAATTTTGATTCTAAATAAACCCTTTTGTCCACAAAAATGACTGTTTGTTTCTGCTGTGTATTGCATAGGAACACATGCAGTTTAGTTCATTTAAAGTGGGGAACCTAGAGCCATCATGCTCCATTACATTCTCCTTGAATAGTATCAAATTGACCCAACAATATGATACAGAGTGGGTTTTTTTCAACCCCCCTTCAGAATTTCATTACATTTTCTCATAGAGCAGAGGGTCTAGACAGGAAGGAGAAGCGACAGAAATCTGACAGCAGTCAGTGAAATGGGATTTGAGTAATAATACAGGGTGGTCATACACTAGCATTCAATAACTAAGGCCACAGTCCTAATGTTATCCTGAAGTGGATGTTATCTGGCTGTGAGAGAAGCTTCAAATTCATCTCTCTTTTTGATGAAGGGAGTTTGCTGCACTAAAAGGCAGTCTGTTTTGTCCCTTAAGTATAAAAAAGGGGGCTGAACACGCTTTTCCAAGAACTGTTTACTTTCTTTTAAACCTGCCTAGAGAATATTCAAATTTTTATTAGCAGAGTCCTCTCAAGCTTTGATTTCTCAAGCCCAACTGGATGACCTTAAAGTACTGACAAATTATGCAGAGGAAATAGCTTGGAGTAGCTAATGTTTATCCATAAATATTCATTCTCCACACAGTGCAGTCCTGAGCATGCTTATTCTCCTGCTCTCCCCCAGTGAGCAGCAAAGAAAGGACTGGGATGAACCCTGTCTTTTTCCTGACTGGGGTGCAGGGAAACTCTGGATTTCCCCTGACAGAGTGAGCTCTAAGGGGGCTGCAAGGAACGAGGATGATTCCCAGACGTCTTTTTAAAGGCCGTGTGCTCAAAATATTCTTGTCTGTTCACCCTCGTGCCTGCACATGAAGTCTTTTCTCATTACTTGTGTTTCTTTTGTGTTTCCCTGTGTGTTATTTGTGTGTGTGTCTGTGTGTGTGTGTGTGTGTGTGTTTCTAGGTGATTTGGTGTCTCGAGCCATGCATTACCTACAGCCACTGTATATGAAGAACCACAACAATGGGACGCCGATCCACCAGAAGAGCAGTGTGATCCACTGGGCACCCGAAGCGATCTACACACTGTGTTACTTCATGCACTGCCCTCAGATGGAGTGGGAGAACCCAAATGTTGAGCCCTCGAAGGTTACCTTATTAACAGAGAGGTGAGAAACAAACATGCTGATATAATATATAGAGGACCTCCAAAATCCTCAACACTAAACCCACCACATGTGTGTAAATCCGAACCTGGTCTCACGTGAAATAGCCACGGATTCGCTTAACTCAAAATCTGTGGAATAGCCACGGAATAACTCAAATTTCCGTGAAACTGACACAGATTTCACTACAATGCAAGTTAAAGTCATATCCTGTGGCTATTCCATGGATATTTAAATCCAAAGCTGAAAATATTCCCCAACAAATGTACAGCTTACTGTTGTTCTAGAAACTTAAAATATTTACTGCTTCATTAGGAATAGATGAGCTTTGGGCTGAGAGCCATACACAGGATAAGGAAGTGTAAAAGTGCTGAGTGTAATACTTAGTTTTGTTTATGTCTTATTCACAACAAGAAAAATAACTAACGCCTGCCTTTACACCCTTGGGTTTGACCCTTTGGATGCAGAAATTGATAGCCTGGTAAGCAGAGGTAGTTGTACACAGGGGCCTACAGGGGCCCCTGCCCCTGTGAAGAAGCCCTTGGCCTCTGCTGTGGCCCCTGTGTCAAATTAATAATGAAAATGAATTAAAAACGATGAATGACGGAACAATTCTCACCTATTTTTTCTTCAAACAATATCGCAATTCGAAATATCGAAATTTGGAATTTGCAAGTATTTCAATGAGTGTCCTATTAAGGGTTAACAACAAACATGAATATGGGTTGTCACAATCGTATGGATTATATAAGTGTTATAGTGCTTTACTTTTCATAGGTAGAAATATGAACAGTCATTGTGGCATTACATTCTGTAACTGACAGACATATAAACAACATTTTCACAATAGAACAAAAAGTAAGTTAGTGATAAAATGTCCCAAGAACATCTCATTAAGAGGTTAATACAGCACACTGAACAGTACAGTTGCAGAAACCATCTTTTATTTGCTGTATTTGGTAGAAAAAGAAATTAGTCATTTCCTGTATCTAGGTGTTTACTTGCACCTCTCTTCATGTTTGAGCCTTGAAAGATGTTTAGTGTTATTCAGGGAGGTCAAGGCAAAGTAACAGAATCATCTGGTATTGATTAATACATCAGACCCCATCACCTCATTTTGTACTTGTAGACAGTACTATTATTGCACCTTAAATGTCCTCTGGGACGATAATAAAAGAAGGCCTTGAGGCCACAGTGAGAAAACTCCCTTTAGTTATTCAGAATTTACACTCCTGCATTGCCAGCAGTATCCAGTGGTTTCTTATACAGAGAAGTACAGAGATCATTGTGCTGTAACTGTACACCTCTGCACACTTTTAATATATTTATGTCTCTCCTTGCTCACAACTGAAAGGGCACACCAGATGTTTTCCTATGGAAGGAAAGTACAGTTTTATATAAGCGAATTATCAACTTATTGGCTACTAGAGTGAGCCCTCTGGGTGACCTGAGCAGCGCCAGGAAGGGGCAGCCATATTGATAATTACCGGCACTGACGTAGTGAGACGTAATCAGCCGGCAGCTGTACGACTCTGTTGGTGACTTATGCATGAATGACATAAGGCTTAGGCAATGTTTCCATGATTCCCGTGATCCTTCATATTGCTTTTTTTAAGACACTTCATCCAACAAGCACAGAACAGTCCTTAAAATCTTTGCAGCTTATACTCATGAAACACTCTTTTAGTGCTGACTTTATGAGCTTCATTTTTTTACTCATCGTGTTCCACTGTAGCTTAAGCTGCTCAGTATTTCCTGCAGTTTGGTGGAAACCCCTGTCAGCATGCGGCAGAGGTGGGAAGCGGCACTGACAGTTGAGCCTGAGCAGTCCTCCTCCGGGGCTCCAGGCTTTATCGCTTGCATGGAGCAAGTTATCAGCTAATGTGTGTCCCAGGCGCCCAGCTCGGGTCTGCTTTTGCTCTAATCAGCATTTGTAACAAAAATCACATTCATTTATGTTTGTTTAAGTCATATTTAAGCACATTGCCAGAATTAACATTAGGGAAAATCCTGAGATTGGAAACAGTAAAGACCTTGAACTGCTTGTGAACTAAAGTGAGGGAATGCATTGCCGTTATACGTTCCTTGCCTCTTGATGAGGCGTTGTGTGCTGCTTTAATGAATCCTGTGAAGCCCATAACGCCACGTGGTCTGTAGGTCATGCTCCTTTGAAGTGAGTAACACAAAAGCATCTCCTAGCAGATCAAACAATTATTAAAAAATCCCATTGAGTGAGTAATTAACAGTGAGTCACAGATGTGGGCCTAGCATGTGTCAAGGACAGTCCAGGCATCAAGACTCTCTTTGTAAAGTGATGTATCGGATGGTAAATCCCGCAGGATGAGTCCAAGTTTCATCACAGCAAAGATATGTGACAGCAAAACATAAAGTATCATATTTCTTCAGAGTATCAAAGATGCTTATGAAACTTAACTGATGCTATGAATTCTGTACTTTTATATGATTAAAACAATATACTATAATAATAAATAATGAAATTGTCAGATTTGACGCATAATATGTAAATCGATTTGATAAACATGGATAACGAATCGGTTAAGCTTTCTTTCATTATAATATCAATATTGGCTGTCATAATGTGCCGTACCTGCAGTGATAAACATAAAATCGTCCTAATAATGTGTTGCTTTCTGTAGTCATACATTATAAAGAGTCTGGATCTGTTTTGCATATTGTACAGTATTTTGACAGCTCATTGTGCTCCTTATTTGAAGAGTGTATATATATATATATATATATATATATATATATCCATAACATGCAGCCAGTACAGTAACAAAGGTCAAACATCATGCATATGTATCCTCATGCATACAGATCACCATGTGGCTGCAGTAAACACACTGACGCAGGTTGAGTGGAGGAGAGAGAGGTAGACAGGGAGAGAAGTTATTCCAGAAACGTGGATTCTGTCGGTCTTGCACACTTAAGAGATTTTCTCTCAGTGATACTGTGGTTGTGTTTTCTCTGTTCCACCACATTTTTCTCTCTCAAGCTGTTCACTGTTAACTCTGCTGTCAGGATCAACCGTGTGCTGGTCATTTCCTGCCTCTGTTTGAACTCTACAGTGCAGTAGGTTTGCAAAACAACATTAAATCTTCATATAGTCATAAATGTTATATGTTGGCATGCAATAACCACACAGTTCACAGTTCATGATGGTCATCATTATAATGTCGTGCAAAACAGATTAGAATCAGGGCAATTACTTTCCCTGTAGTGTTATGATGTTACATGTAATCCCTTATGATGCTATAAAATTGCAATGCTTCTGCATGTGTTGCAGTGCATAATGTGGGTTTTATAGCATATTATAGACATGGGCTTCTTCAGTTTAACCAGCTTAGACTTAAAGGGATAGTTTGGATTATTTCAAGTGGGGTTTTTATGAGGTACTTATCCATATTCAGTTTATTACCTACAGTGGATGTTGGTCAACATTTACCCAGATTGGGGATGCAGGCAGGAGTACTGATAAGGAAGCTAAACAATGTACTGCTGTGGACGGGGGCAGCACCAAAATGCATTTTAGCCACCCAAAAAAAAAAGAAAAGAAAAGAAATCATGATTAGTTAAAGTGCACACTTTATTTAGAATATTCTTGCCACTTTACCCTGATGTCGGAGAGCCCTGTGCCGTTATCTATGCTTTTTAAAAAGCCACCAGACTTCATTGACAAGAACAATAATTTTACCCTGCAGTACACAGGAGCTGCTGATCTACTGCTACCTTGATTGGATGGTGTGTTTGTGTTATTGGGTGACTTTTATGATTTAAAGGGTTCATTCGGATTCACTGAAGACACACAAACAAAAAAAAAAAACTAACTGGTAGATGCAGCTGTAGAGCAGAAACTCCTGTGTTCTGCAAAGTTAAACTATTCCCCTGGCCAGCATCAGAGCTTCGCCCCGCTGGTCTGCCTGCTTCCTGGGAGCCAACACTGACACCACGCTGCTTGAGTCCCACACCATTTTGCTAAGCCCACTGAATGGAAGAGAGGCACAGAAGAACCACGATTAGGACAGAGCGGGACAGGCTGCTATAGGGAAATAAGAGGTTTTAAAACGGGAGTCTGGTGCACATAGAAACACTTCGGTGGGCCTTTTTTTAGGTAGCAAAATACGCTTTGCTGCTGGCCCCTGTCCCCAGCTGTATATTGCCTAGCTTCTGTCTGTCCTACTTCTCCAAACTGATGATCCCCAACTACTGTAGTAACACACTAACTATACATTTCTACAACTTCATACAACTACACATCAATAAAAATCCGAACTATCCCTTTTACAACATCTGCACAGTATTCTAACACAACTTTTAGGTCTCCAGAATAGGGCAGCATAGTGAAGAGATTCAAGACGGGTATAAATCTTCATAGTTGACACAGACTGTTTAAAACAGAATTAGTATGTTTGATCTATGGTCTATAATCTATGATCTTCCTCAGTTTGGAATTTCTCACATCAAAGTGTTTCTCAGTGACACACTAGATTTGGGTCTTTGATTTCATCTTCTAGACGGAGTTCGTCCTGTTCTCAAACATCCGCTATAGCTGGCGAGATCTCTAAAATAACATATGCAAATTCTGTATTAGGTGGATTTTCCTTGCAAGTGCCTGGGCACACTGAAGTATGACTGAAGTTCAATGTGTGAGTCTCTGGTGGCCTGAACATGTACCTCTATCTCCCCCTACAGGCCGTTCATGGCGCTGCCACCTCTGATGGAGTGGGTTCGCGTGGCTGTGGTTCACACGGAACACAGACGCAGCTTCTCTGTGGACAGCGATGATGTTCGGCAGGCTGCCCGGCTGCTGCTGCCTGGAGTGGACTGTGAGCCCCGTCAGCTCCGGTACGGCTGTGAGCTGTGTGCTCGCCTGTGGGCTTTGGAGCACGTGTGTGTGTGCACCCAGCCTCTTCATCTGCACATAAATAAAACACCAGCGGGCACATATCTGAACCGGCACACAGGCTCACACATCAGTGACATGCTCCCTGTAGTGTTAAGAAATAAAAACTCATCAGGTGTTCAGGGAAAATATGGTGCAATACAAACAGTCCTAATAGTACGTGTGCACTGTGAATCACTTTGTGTGCTTTGCCCTTCAGAACGGATGACTGCTTCTGTGCCTCGAGGAAACTGGACGCTGCCTCTACTGAAGCAAAGTTCCTGCAGGACCTGGGCTTCCGTATGCTCAGCTGTGGACGCACCGACCTGGTGAAGCAGGCTGTCAACCTGCTGGGGCCTGATGGTATCAACAGCATGAGTGAGCAGGTTAGAGTCAACATATTTAATAATGTATATGCAGGCACATTTACACTGTTACGCACACGCAGCCTCTATAACAGAAAATTTAGTTTGCATGGTGCTCCTTCACCTTTAAACGCCGTGTAGACTTGTGAGCAGGAAGCCAGTCATGAATATTAAACCTTATTCTGACATATTTTTTTCCTGCAGCGTTTCCTGCCATGGTGCTCTGCATTATATCATGACTACCACCTCAAGAACAGTAAATCATCAGGGGAATACTCAAAGTGTAACTTGTGATTTTCCATGGGAAAATCAGCATTTAGTTTGGGGCTGATGTAAGCAGAAACTTTTCAAACACAGAGTCTTGTACTTGTATTTTTTTATCCGTCAGACAAGCTCTGCTGGCGTCCCTGGTGGCCCAAAAGAGATATTGATTCATATGGTATCCTTTAAAGGGATCAATAGCAGAATATTACTCTCATCAGACCCGAGGTGCCTGGAGTGGAGCTGTCAACAATATAGCAAGAGTAAAAGTTCAGCTTTATTTGTACTATTACTACTGCAAGTGGTGGAAGAAGTATTCAGATCCTTCACCTAAGTAAAAGTAATAATACCACACTGTGAAGTTACTCCTCTGCAAGTAAAAGTCCTGCATTTAAAACTTACTGAAGTAAAAGTGCAAAAGTATCATTATCAAAATGTACTTAAAGTATCAAAAGTAAAAGTATTCGCTATGCAGAATGGACCCACTCAGATTGTCCAAATATATCAGACCTGGGCATTAGGCGGCCCCGGGGCCACATCCGGCCCTTTGGCTCTCCCTGTCCGGCCCACGTGAGGTTACTCAGAAATTAGAAAACAATACGACCGCAGTGCTTTTATTTTGAAGGCGATTTATGTATGTGCTTGCATGCATACTCCCCTGCACAGAAATGCGTTCCACAAGAAACACTGAGTTACCTTGTGAAAAACACTTACTGTTTTTTGCATAAAGTTAATTTATTGCAAGTTTACTGCATAACACACTATTTTTACTGCTATATTTGAGTTACCCCACCCTCATCATAACATGTATTCCTACCAGAAGAAGCTCAAAACCAGAAAATTTACTGCATTTCATAAAGCGATGAAATTAATATTGAGCAGAATTAGGTTCAGAGTATTGGTCCGGCCCTCCGCAACCTTCACAGTATCTCATGTGGCCCCTTGGGAAAATTAATTGCCCACCCCTGAAATATATCATTGTATTATTATTTTTGATGCATTTATGTAAGCTTTAATTTACTGTTGTCAAGGTGCGACTAATTTAAACTACTGAATATACTTTTATGTGGTTTGATTAATAAAAATGCTAAATATTGGAGTAGAAGTATAAAGTTACATAAAATGGAAATACTCAAGTAAAGTACTTGAGTAAATGTACTTAGTTACATTCCACCACTGACTACTACTAAGTAAACCTTATGTTGAAATAAGGCAATTTTGGATGTGATGATCCAATTTGGTGTTTTAATGAAATAAAGTAGTGTATCTTTAATTTCTCTGCACCTGTGTTTGTGTAGGGGATGACCCCGCTGATGTACGCTTGTGTCCGTGGAGACGAGGCCATGGTACAGATGCTGCTGGATGCTGGAGCTGATATTAACAGCGAGGTCAGTGCTGATTTTTTTTTTTTACTGCTATTCTGGTTTCGACATTGGGTAGATCAAAGTCAAATAAAGCAAGGATTGTCGTTACATAAAGTCACACAGAATGGAGTATGCCATTTTTAGCTGAATAGAAGTATCTATTTAGAATATGAAACTAATTTACCCAGTGTTTTATAAATTACATTTTATGTGAGAGACATTGACCTTACAACTTTTTAATCTTCAATTTGTACAGTTTTATATATGTTCGTCCTGAAGTGATAGTAAGTCCTGTTAACTACAGTCATGGAAAAAAAATATTAGACCACCCTTTTTCTTAATTTTCTTGTTCATTTAATGCCTGGTTCAACTAAAGGTACATTTGTTTGGACAATTATAATGATAACAACAAAAATAGCTCATAAGAGTTTAATTTAAGAGCTGATATCTAGACTTTTTTATTTATTTTTGTTGTTATCATTATATTTGTCCAAACAAATGTACCTTTAGTCGTACCAGGCATTAAAATGAACAATAACTTGAAAAAACAAGGGTGGTCTAGTCATTTTTTCCATGACTGTATGTGTGTGTGTATTGAATTGGAGAAAACCAATCATGCTGTCACTCATCTGCCCTTCTTTGTTCTCTCCCATGTGTCATGCTGTTAAATGTATAAAAGCTGCAGATCATGAGGCACTGACTGCTCTGCCATAATATTACAGTGTATAAATAGGTTGAAAATGATATGTGCAGTGAAACCTACTTAATATTTAGAGCGTAAAAAAACGTGACGCAGAGGTTTGTTGCTGACTCATATTTTCTCCGTCAGGGAAAAAAGTGATAAAGATCTCCTGCCGTAAAGATTACTGAAATCTTCATAGAGTGTAGCGAATGCAGACTGCATCTTTTGACTCTGTGCAGTCTTCAGAGAGGTGGTTCAGTTAAAACCTCATGATCTCGGTCTTTGTTAGTCGCCTCGGCAACAACTTGTCCCATCAGCCATTGTGTCAGAGTTGACATGCAGTCCACTGCATTCATGACCCCTGGCCAAAGCACAAAGCACAGTTGACTCAGATTAAAAAAAGACCCACTTTCTGATTATTTTTATGCATTTGGTTTTGAACCTGATTCGAATTTAAACAGTTGAAGTGTAATATTTGGCTCTGATGTGTTTCTTTCACTAGCAACCTCAAAGAGATCCCTGTTCTGTAAATGCACAGGATGTCATTTCGGATGCTTAGAGTCTCTTTCAAAACAGTAGCAAAAGAATGAAACGTCATGAAATTAGTACTTGGTTAAAAAAAAAAAACACTGTTGCAAATAAAAATCTATGTTCACGGCAATGTTAAAAAACTTTTATTCATTTAAAAAACCAAAGTGTTTCCCACAATGGACCTTAAGTTAGCAGCTGTAGCAACTTGAATTCCAGCTTCTCAAAGAACATAAAAAACACACTGTATGTTCAGTTATGAACCAGTTAACAAATAGTTATGCACAATATGAATGTTGTTAAACTTCATTTTTGTTTCCCAGTGTAATTTAATTTGCATGTCTCTCCTGCCTTCCACGCCCCATGTTCCCAAAGCAGCATGATGAAAATATGCGCCTCTGTGCTTTGTCCATGTGTCTCATGTATGTCACATTTCCATAGTTCAGACCAGACCAGAGAGACGAGCTGTAGAGAGGTCGGGTCAGATCCCAGACAGAGAAGCACATGGAAAGATCAGAGTGAAGCCATTAGGACGAGGCCTAACGATACAGATCAATCCATCGTGTTCATTAGGAGGTGAACAAAGTGACAGGATGTCCTCTGCAGCCCCAGGGTTCCTAGTTAATTACTCTAGATTCTCCTGTAGAGCTTCCCCCCTCCTGCTCCTCCCTGCAGTTGCTTGTCTTGTGCTCCGTAGGCCACATAGTAGTTTTAATGGCTTCCTTATCTCTCTCCCTCACCTTTCTCCCTCCTACCTACCCAACCCACCTACCTGTGTCCCTTCCCCAGGTGCCAAACTCAGTGCACAAGCACCCCTCAGTCTTTCCCGAAACGCGGCAGGCGACGCCCCTCACATTCGCTGTGTTGCACGGACATGTGCCTGTGGTGCAGGTAGTGACGTCCTCTCTCACCTGTGATTCTGTCATCATGACCTGTCGTTGTGCTTCAGCTCATGGGTGGTCATCATTGTCATTTTTGTCATCAAAGCTTCTTGGTGGTGATGATGATAATGGTTCTCCACTACCAGGTTTCTCCTGTCTCTCTTTTTTGTTTTCATTCGATGCTGTTTGTGTAATGTGCTGTGTGTTTGATGTGCACATTGATCTTTTTGTCTTTATAGAGGGCATTAATCCAGTCGATCTTTAGGTCTGAACAATTGTGTTGCGCACTTCCTGTTTCCATTTTTGAGCAAATGGATCAGGCTGCATTTAGCAGTTGGAAAGTGGAAACGCAGCTGTCTAATTGTTATCGAACTAATTAAGTTTGTCCTCTAATTGAGCCGTCCATTTGATTTTAAATCATTAAATTCTAATGGAAAATGTTTAATCTATGTGAAACAGGTTTTCATCTAGGAGGACATCAGCTAAAACACTAAAGTTAAAAAGATTAAATCCCGAGTAAAACCATAAACTGTTTTATATATAAAAGAATAATAATAATAAACAATAATCAACAATAATTTTCCAATATATTTATTTAAATTCCAAATTAATTTTTAATGTGTTAGACCACACAAAGTCTTGAGATTCAGGAATTTGTTAGATTATTCTTTCAGCTACAAAAAAGTATTATTCCCCAGATGGACCTGCAGCATCAGTTATCGGTTATGAATGTCTTTCAGGTGGTTTATGTTGTATAGGTACTTCAAAGAGGATGATTATAAAACTTAAACTTAAATCACTTATACAGAAACCCGAAGAGAGAGAAAAAAATGTGTTAGTCCATCTAATTCTAATTTTATATAGCTGTACATTGTATATTGTGTTTAGTATGCATGGAGATAATAAAACTCACCTGTAAGTAAACATGAATGCTTTAAGTTGTATTTAGAACAAGGTGAAGTGGAGCACTTCAGCCTCTTGTGGCCAAAATTAGTATTGCAAAAACAGAAACTTTTGAAACTTTTTTCCCCACTTGTTTTCTCATATGATTTTTTTTTTTAACTGCTGAAATGCTTTTTTTCCGGGTGTAATAAGATGTTTCTGTTAAAATAATGATTTAAAAAATCAATTAAACTGTCAAACAAATTACAAGACTGTATAGCTTACTATCAAAATTTGGCTCATGCATTTGTATGTAAAATATCAACAAACATTAATAGAATAATAGAGAAGAGAGTAGAGAGTAGTGAGAGCACACTCATGTCTGAACAGTAATATAGCTTGTTTGTTCATTCCATACAAATTCTAAGTGTAGAAAACACAAATTTTGGTTTGACAGATTTGACAGAAATTCAACGACTTTCTTGCTCAGCCAGAAATGTTATTTCCCAAAATGTTGAATTATTCTTTTAAAACTGGAGACATGAAAATTTAATTAGCATGCGCAGAAGATTTGTTAAAATAAAAGCCAGCTGTATAGGCAGCGCAAAAGTTAAATATTCACTATTCCCAATACAGATTTGTTGTGCATGAAGCCGTCACCAGATGAGAGAAGCTGAATTCTACCAGACTGACTTCAGATCTTTCTCATTAGTCGACTCTTCCTTTTCTCCTCACCCTCCTCTCTCTGTCCACCCCCCGTGTCCCCACCCGACCTCTGCAGCTGCTGCTGGATGCCAAAGCCAACGTGGAGGGGTCCCTGCAGGACGGCATGGAGAACTACACGGAGACCCCGCTGCAGCTGGCTGCTGCTGCAGGTACAGAGACACAGTGTGACTCCCATACTCTGCATCCTGTCCAACTGTATTGTAGCAAGCTGAAAAGCACCAGCTGGACATCTATAACCAGCTGATAGCAACACCTGACTGTCAGCATGATCATAGGCTGAGTTATGACTTTAGAGGCATATTTATCCTGGGGGCTCGGAAAATAAAGACAAATAGTGTCATGCATGCCGAATGATGATCAAACGTTTGCCTCACTCTCATTTTTCTGCTTTAATCTTATTGTGTGTGTGTGTGTGTGTGTGTGTAACCTCTGCCAATCCTTTCTCCATGCACAGGTAACTTTGAGCTCGTGAGTTTGCTGCTGGAGCGTGGAGCCGACCCCATGGTGGGAACCATGTACCGCAATGGCATCTCCACGGCACCACAGGGAGACATGAACTCCTACAGCCTGGCAGCAGCTCACGGACACAGGTGGGTAACACACACACATTCTTGTTCCGTCGTGAGTACACACTCCTGAGTGAATAAACAGAGCAAGCACTCTGTTCCTACTGTGTATTCAGCATATAATCGTGTTTATGCACAAACACGATCTCGACGGAGCATGTCCATGAAATTGACACCTCATCTGTTGAATTGGTTTGTGTCATTAGATGTAAAATCCTGTATCACTAAACTCATTATGTGTTTTTTTGTGTTTTTGCTGCTCTTCCTCTTCACATTTCTTTTGGTTTGGTTTGTGATCGTACAACATCGTGACTAAAAACGGCACAAGCACCTTGAATGTATGAAAATGAAGACTAAATTTTATTCAGCATGGTTTCAGTTTCTCATACTCACAGCACTAAACTGCAATTTACCAACTTCCTCATCCATCGTCCTATTTACATTCAGTGTGTTGCAAATGCTGAGGGAATCTTTGTCCATATGGCACAACACAACTCCAACATGTTTTTTTCCTTTATGTTATTAACTTACAAGCATGTACTGTATGCAGGATAATTTTATTTTACATGGCTTTACAGATTTTAAAGGAGACACATAATTCAAATTTTCAGTTGTTTGGGTTTCTACTAGAACATGTTTACATGTTCAAAAAACACATTATTATTCTCTGATTATTGTTAGTCTGATTATGCCTGTATTAACTCTCTTGTATTAACTCTTTTGTTTATGTGCCTGTCTTTTTAAGACCCCCTTCCCGAAAGGAGTCTGTCTTAATTGGTCAGTGTTTCTGCATCTGTGCTCTCTGCACCATCATTGCAGCCAGGGAATGTAAAAGCACTGTAGCAGCACGTTCTACCTATATGTAGTACAGTTATGTGACATCCCAGCTTCATGGAAGTCCTGACAGTGTACAAAGGCACAGTTTCTGAATACAGGCTATGTGCATTTCTCTGTTGATTTTGTTTAAACGGGACTTAGAACTACTTTATATCCAAAAAAGACACTCAAATCTCACTTCTCACTACAATACCAGACCTGTCAAGACTTGCTTTACTAGAAATACATTGTAATTTATTTTGCCCATTAATACCGTTTATGTTTTCCCAATAATTAGTGACAAATCAAATAGTTCTTTCCTGGAAACTTGTTGCAAATTATGAGGAATTAATTCTGAAATGCTGCTGACCTGTTCAATAGAGCATTACCTCATTTTTCCCCTTGAGATACTGTTTGTTGTGCAATTTCCACCACACCTGGTGCACGGCACCAGCGTATCTAATTCTATTTGGCAACAATGCCCCAGCTACACTGGGTTGGGCTGCAATATTATATGAGATGCAAGGCAATAAATCAAATAAAAGGGCATGGCCTATCACAATGGCACTTACTCTCTGTCTTTTTATCCTCTTTAAAAAAAAAAACAGATATTGATGACAGGAGCATCAAACTTTCTTAAAAAGATATTAAAAATGTAATTGCATTTGATTTACTATGCCCCTGTGTTCTCCAGTGCCCTTTACATATTTAACATCAATTATAGTAGATTGTCCATTCTACAAACCTTCAAAACTTTGCCAGCCTTTTAAGACAGATAACATGCCTATTTGCAGAAAATAAGATAATTTTGCCCTCAGGATTGTTTTGTTTGTTTATTATGCACAATAATTTGTTTATCTAACCATAAGTGCTAATTAAAATAGAGCTATATGCAGCGATAACAGCCAAAGCTGCGAGACAGTTCATTATAGATTGCTGTGGCCTATTAGTCGTGACCAACTCAATGAAAGTCATATCACTTTTATTAAAAGTGTGGGTAATAATACAAATGCACCTGTTTGCCACTTGTGGTGATATTGTCCTGGAGACTTATGCATTAAAAAGCAATTAAATAGAATTATCTAATCTGTAAAGACCAATCAAATTAAATTTTTCTACTTTTTCTGCTTTTCTTCTTCTAGAAATGTGTTTCGTAAGCTGCTGTCCCATACAGAGAAAGGTAAAGGAGATGTCTTGTCCCTGGAAGAGATTCTGGCAGAGGGTACGGAGCTGGAAGGCAGAAGCCCGTCTCAGATTGACCTGATCCGAACTGGGAAGGCCAAACTTAAAGCCCTGAAAGAAGCCATGTACCACAGTTCAGAACACGGGCATGTAGACATCACCATAGATATACGGAGCCTCGGTTAGTATCTGTAAACACTCTCTGAAATATGCATTTTCCTAAGGTGGCCCTGAGAATTTACAGCGCTACAACTTAAGAAAACACATGCAAATACACAAAACACAAGCAAATTGAGAAAACATCTTCATCATTTTGACAACGCAAGTGCAGCATTTAAAAAACGTGCGGCAAAGACCACAACACAACACAATAAGAAAGAAAAAAATAGACCACAACACAACAGAAATGTTTCCAGAAGACACTTAAAAGTGATGCACACATCTGGACACGCTTGTGATATTATCACGTTATTTCAAGATAATTATTTTCACGTTGTAATATAGCGTGGTAATGTTAGCCGCAATCACAGCTTGTGAGCAGGCTAGCAAGACCAAGACCAAGTCAATGCCTTGTAGAGAGAGCAACCAAAACGTGTATCATTCATTTGTTTCCTGCAATGTGATTGATGCAGGCTAGCCGGTATGCTATATATCACATTAACGTGAAATAATCATTATCTTGAAATAACGTGATAATATCACAAGCGTTTCCAGACGTGTGCATCCCTTTTAAGTGTCCTCTGGAAACATTTCTGTTGTTCTGTTGTGTTTGTGTTTTGTGTATTTGCATGTGTTTTCTAAAGTTCCAGCGCTGTAATTTCTCAGGGCCACCATACTTTCCACAGCAACATTTACATTTGTGCATGTTTTGTAATTGTGTAATTATTTCCCAGGGGTTCCATGGACTTTGCACACTTGGATGGAGTCTCTGCGCACATGTTTCCATCAGCACCGCCGACCTCTGATCCAGGGTCTCCTCAAAGAGTTCAGCTGCATCGAGGAAGAGGAGTACACTGAGGAGCTCATCACGCATGGCCTTCCTCTCATGTTCCAGATCCTTAGAGCCAGCAAGGTTTGGATTTCACTTGTTTGAGCTGACACTTTATGTGGATCATTATTCCTCCAAAACTAATTTTGATCTTTAACCCATAAGAACCCACGGTGACACGGTTGTCACAAACATTTTAAATGTTCTAATAATGTTCATGTATGTTTTCTCAAGTACATAAGAGTGTTTTTTAGTGTTCTACAGCTACAGTAGCTTGTTGAGAAGCCGCCCAATGAGGCAGTGTTATTTATATGTATGCATTATTGATTTATTATTATTTTGTTACTTAAAAACAAATCTGAAATGGAATTTGTTGTCTAACAGCACTATTAAAGTCACAATTTTGATATATGTTGTGGAGATGCAAAAAATGCAGAAAATGTGTCTAGTTTATTTATTTAAAAATAAGAAATATCATAAACATAAATACCATAAACGGCCAATGTAACGTTCATGTCACATTACAGATCTTTGACATTTAGGGGTAGTATCTTTTTTTTTTTTTTAAATTTAAAATATTTTTTATTGCATTTTCCAACATAGACAAAAACAACACACTGTGGCCACAGAAAACAAATATCCAATTACTTATTACGTAATACAGACATTACAATGAAAATGCTCTGTCCCATTACAATTGACAGTGATGTAGCAAATACACATCTGGAAAAAAAGAAGTGAAGAGTCGTTAAAAATAAAAAATAAAAAAAACAATTTTTCCAAAAATCTCAATTTCCATTTTGAGAGAAAGCTATTTTTTTCTTTGATAATTAAAAATAATAATAAGTAAATTTATGTCCTTCCTTATAACCCAAAAAAAAATCAGTTAGCCAGTTTCCCTCATTGCCATCTATCATCCCTTTTAATACAATAGTTGTGAGTCGTTTACCAGCATATTTAAAGAAGGGTGCCCAGATCTTTAAAAAGGGTAGTATCTTTTTTTAAAAACATCATAAATGTGTTCTACGTGGTCCACTTGGTCTGTGGTAGATCCCCCATAATTTTCCTTTTTTAAGGATTACTGGGTCTGGGTTCTTATGGGTTAACTTCTTCTCCTTCTACACTTTCAAATATATCTTCTGTGTTTACTGAGCTCCTCTCTTCTGACTGATTGTCATTAGGTAGTCAGGTCATCAGCCTCACAGAGACTGACAGAGCCCCGGAGGCCTACTCAATATCAATTACTTAAAATGATAATGATTTATGACATGCCTGCTCACTGCTCTCTGTTGCTGCTCATTAGATCAGGGCTCTGTCTCATTACTTAAGCTCATGATCCCCTTGGTAGGCCGTATTAGATTTAAAACAGCACATCGTTGTCCCGTCTGTCACCTCGGTTTGTTTTGTCTACTTCGTCTTGGCACAGTGTTGCCCTGCTGGCGCGATGAGTTGTGCTGTCATTGCTAATGTGAGAAAAAACACTGCAGTCTGCACACACACACACTTACATAAGTAAAAGAATAGCATGCAATTCCATACCGAGTATTTATTTATTTCTCTCACACACATATAATTCATATACTCAGACCTTAGCCTTCAGTGGACTGCAGCAGTGTCAGTCCTTGTCTCTGTCTTGGTTGATGTATGGTGGGGCCAGTGACCCTCATCTCTGTGATGGCCTCAGGGACCCCTGGCACTGTTTGCAGCACCATAAAGGCCTGAGGCATCAAGGTAGGGGCCATTTATCTTTAGAAGCTTACTGCCTGAAACCTCCATTCAACAGTTTAGTTAAAAACAGTTCAGTTTAATTCCATTCGGATCACTTTCACTTCAGTTTAGTTGAGTTAATTGAGCTCACTTACATTCAATTTAGTTCAGCTGTCACTTCCCTTTTACTTCACTTTCAGTTCACTTAAGTTCGCTGTAGTTTACTTCAGTTCGTTTTGGTTCTATTCAAAGGCACAATATGTCATTTTCTGCCACTAGGGGTGTCTCGTTCCAAACAGTAATGAAAGACAGTTTGGTGACATAATGTCTTTCCAATCATTGCTGGTAAGGTTTATTTTATGTATTACCCAGGAGCCAAATTACCCCCAGAGCCCCCCTACACTCCAGAACAAACAGACTAGGTATTAAACAAACAGGAGGGAAAAAAACAGTAAAAACACTGAATAATAAATGAAACTGTTGAAAATATGTGTTTATATGATGCTGTTCAACAGCCACTAACACTTGCTCAGCTTTTGTCTCTGACGGCTTAAGATTGTGATGTCTAATGACTTAAATCCTTTAAAAATATAAAACAACCAAGATCTATAAAATGTGTGATAAAAAAAATTCATGAAAGCTTCTGCCAGACAGCCACAATGCTGACACATATACAACTATACAACGGGGATGTGTTTTTATAGTAGGTATTTCTTTAAGTCTGAAAATAGTTGGAAACATTTCGGATAATATAAGAACACCAAACTCAACAAAATGTATAACACAAGTCTAGTTGTTTTTTGGACATTTTATGTGTGGAAAAGTTACACATTATACCTTTAAATTAAATCTCTCAATCTGTCATAAAGTGCAACAATATGAGTGCATGTGGGGGAAATTGCAGAAATGCATATTCGTCCCTGGTAGAATAGGTGGCTGTTAATAGCTGTTTGTTGGCGTCATGCTTCAGTAAGAGCAAGCAGCCTGACTGCACACGTGGGGCTTGTAGTGTCGCGCACCGCTGCTGCAGCTGACTGGCACTACCCGCCTCCTTCTCCCCTGTTTTAGCACCACATACACACACAAGAGGAAAGTTACTGTAGGTGTGAGGCCATTTTTCTCTTTCTCACACTCCTACAGTAGTTCAGTCTGTCACGGTGTTCCCCATTACATTAATCTCTGAGGAACTGAGGGTGTAAAAAATCAGCCTGATATCCATCTTATCCCCTTTCAAAGGTGTGAGATAGTTATGAATATGTGGCTTTCTGCTCGAATAAAGTGGATGCTGAGCTGTGATACAAGGCTGCAGAAGTTAAACCTCTCTCACTGTGCTGGTAATTGTGTTGGGGATGTTTGTGTAGGAGAGGAGAACTAAAGTAAGTACTTGTGTTCTTGCGTAACATGAACTCCTGGATGTTGGCTGAGCGCTGCCCGCCCAAGCAGCTCTCTTCAGCCTCTGATGTTTTGTTACTCTGTCTGTGTTTTGTCAGAATGAGGTGATCAGCCAGCAGCTGTCTGCAATCTTTACACAGTGTTACGGCCCGTACCCCATCCCCAAACTGGCTGAGATCAAGAGGAAGCAGTCGTCACGCCTGGGTGAGTCTATTCTTCAGGGATTTTTTTCAAAGTAAAATCTCTGCGTAATGTTAAAAAAAAGAGCATTAAGGATGCAAAAAGCACAGTTTTTTTTTTTTTAGATGCCTGTTACAAGTAAATGCATAATGCAGGAAAATGGAAAGTGCACATATCACCATCTAGTGTTCAGAGACCGCATAAAAAAGCAGCAGAAATGTGTCTAGAATGGGAGATGTTTTATGATCAAGTTTCAACATCAAGTTTTACTAGCCATGTATCTTTCAGATCCTCACTTCCTGAACAACAAAGAGATGTCAGATGTGACCTTTTTGGTGGAAGGGAAGCCTTTTTACGCCCACAAAGTCCTGCTCTTCACAGCTTCCAGCAGGTACACTTACATAAACATCAGCAAGTACAGTAAATATTATATACAGTCATTATTCTATCATTATTCTACCACTCTATAAAAGCACTGAAACTCTATGTTTTAACCCATAAGAACCCATGGTGACACCCGTGTAACAAACACTTTAAATTTTCTAGAATCTCCCAAATTCAGCTTTATGCTTCACATTAACTCATTAAATCCCTAAGCGACACATACTCAACACCCTGGTGTGGTGGTCATGTGACTGTGACAAGAAGTGACTTGAAAAATGTGAAAAACAAAATGCGGGTGTGACTGAAAACAGAAATCTAAAAAAGTATCTAATTTTAAAAAGCTTTTTTTTGTTATTCTGCTAAATTTAAACCCGTTTAACAATTCTAACCTGTTAATGTCCTTTATTGCATTTAACCTGTTCTGACCATATTTCCTGAACAAATTAATATGAAAGAAGTTACAAAAATATCACTGTGACATGAAGTTTTTTTTATGTTAAAATAAGAAATCCCATAAATGCCCAATGTGACATATACGTCACATCACAGATATTTGACATTTAGGGGTAGTATATATATATATATATATATATTTTTTTTTTTTTTTAAACATCATAAATGTGTTCTATGTGGTCTGTGGTATATCCCCCATAATTTTCCTTTAAGGATAAATGGGCCTGGGTTCTTATGGGTTAATATGAAAATATTAAAAATCATACAGAAACAACACTACTATATATTTTTTCCTGCAGATCTATAAAGTCATTTGTTCCTGCCGCAGGGATCCTGACAGGACATCCATTATGCTCTCTTGTCATGTGACGTTGATAATAACCAATCCGTCCTGTCAAATAGTGACTGAAGAGAAATGACAACTCATCACTCATATGTGTTTTTGACAATACGTCCTTGGAGAAAACATATACAAACATATTCAAACTAAACTATGTCTATACAGCAGTTCGAGGTTCATTGTTTCCTACTTCCATGCTATACTGTATAGTCTTAAAATTCAAATGCACTGCATAAAAACACCAAAGATCGGTTTACACTGAGGCTCATCCTTTCATTTCTCTCTTCTCTTTCTCTCAAGGTTTAAATCTCTTCTAGCGAACAGACCTTGCGGTGAAAACACATGCATTGAAATCAGCAATGTCAAATATCACATTTTTCAGGTAATGCTATTCAACAAGGGACTGTTCCCAATCATACTTGACCCACACATTCACACACTCCTCCCTTCACAAATTCACTCTGTATTCATCCTTGTTTTAAAGCTGGTGATGCAGTATCTCTACTGTGGAGGAGCAGAAGCTCTGCACATCAGGAACACCGACGTTATGGAGGTGAGGTTGTTATTACAGCCTACAAACTTTATTTTGTGCTATAAAGTGTACACTAAAAACTTTTATACTATGAAACAGTTAAGGATCTCAAGGCCACCTATGGATGTTGCACCATTCACATTTTATAGTAATGTTGAGTATCAAAAAAAATTTCTTGTAACTGCCTTCAGTGTTTTGATTCGTTTGTTCGTTTGTTTGTTCGTTTGTTTTCTTTGCGGGAGTAATAGAAATTCTCAGATCTAAGTTGTTTGATATACTATGGTTGACTAATAAGAAAATAAGTAAATAAATAATAATAATAATAATAATACATATTTATTTGACATTAAGTGGCTATATATAGAGATACAATTTCTTATTTTGAAGTGTTGAGTATCAGGTGAGAGGCCTAGATAAGTATTTTATACTTCAGCCTACTCCCTTTTTTTTCGAACCAAAATGAAGGATGAAGGATGAAGAATGAAGGAAATGCATATTGAATATTAAGTTAACTGGTTCTTATTTCTATCTTATTACTTAGACGGGGCAGTGCATGTATATGTATAGGGCTTTATATACTGTATGTGTGTAAATGTTTATATGTTTATGTACATCTGTATAATGGTGCCTATGTGAGTATGTGTATGAATATGTATATGCATCTAGCCTACACTGTTGTAGTTTATGTTGTTTATTTTTTTCGGTTAGAAAAGAAGAATTAATTAAAAAAAAAAAAATTTAAAGTACAAATCCTAACTTTTTTTCCCCCAGCTTCTGTCTGCAGCCAAGTTCTTCCAGCTGGAGGCGCTGCAGAGGCATTGTGAGATCATCTGCACCAAGAACATCAACACTGAAACATGTGTGGAGATCTACAACCACACTAAGGTGCAACAACAGAATAGAGTGAATACACCCTCATTTATATTGTTACTGGACAGAAACAAGCTTTACTACCAAGTATTTTAAGGGGAGATATTACAGGTGAATAGGGTCATTTTTTTAGATATCGCTTTGAAACTTCCCCAGTTTGTTATTTACAGAAAGACAATATATTTTTCATATTTTTTGCATTACAAGTTTTGGTAACGCTTTATAATAAGGTCCTTAATAACCATTTATTAACAAGTAATAAGGCATAGTTCTCGCTTTAGATCCGGTAGTTGCAAAAAGCATAGTTAACTTATAGTTAACTTATAATAGATGAGCAATAAAGTATATTTTAATATCAATAAGCAAACAAAATAATATTAATAAAGGCATGGCAAAGACATAATGGGTGGGTCATGGGTGTTTGTAATGCCATTATTAACACTTATATAAGCTTATAAACACACAATAATGTTAATAAGCATCTTGTAAGGACTTACAATGGCCTTATTACTTGTTAATTAATGGTTATTACAAGGACCTTAATATAAAGCGTTACCCAAGTTTTATGAAATTGTATGTTTGGATATGCAAATTAGGTATAGGCTCATTAACAATGTGCTTATTTGGATATATGACATAAATCTGAACATTGTATAAACAAAATTTTAAGTTATTATTTTATTTCAAGTCATTATTTTATTTTGTTGATATATTTGAGATATTAAGATTTTTACAGAAGGAAATTTGGATATCTCCTCCAGAAAATACTGTCAAAAGCCATGTAAAAAAAATGTTTTGTATATCTGGGCATGAATGATATATAGACAAACCCGTCTGTAAAAGTCTTCAGAATATAGTCAGGAATAAAACATGTAAATAAAACACATTATGGCTCATGAGAAAAAGCTCATTTTTAGAAAACGGCCTTTATGGATTTCATACATTCTTGATGGAGATGACGTTTTGAAGACAAAATATTGTATCTAAAACATAGCAACAACGATATAGAAGATGTAAAGCACATAATATTGTGCATAGGGGCATCAAGTTTTCTAACAATGCCTGTGTTGACATGGTCTAGACTGCTTTCGGGTACTACATGTTGCTATAGAATGCCAACTTTTAGTGAATTTAGGAGAAATCTATAGGCACAAATGGATCAAATATAGTAAAAGAAATACACCTAAATGTTTGTTTTGGATGTTTTATTTCCTCTATTCTGAAAAAAAGACATGTTACAGGAAAAAAAAACACAAAACCAATGAACCAACTCCAATGAAAAAACAATGTTTTGTGTTAAAAGTCCATTTAATAGATCTATTGTGGCACATTAAGTTCATGTAATTCTGGATATAATTCAGGATATAATAAGTTCTAATTATATCCTGCGTTATACACTTATATGCTTATACTGCTGCATCTCCCTGAACAAAAAGCCAATGGGATTTTTCCATTGGCTTTTATATCACTGCAGAAAAACTAAATTTTATGATGCTTACAAGTTTTGTTCAGCAGAATAGTCTTTAAAAATTAATACCACTGTTGTGATTTTGGATCATAAATGCAAACAGCAGAAAGGCTAAGGTTAGGCCATTAACAAACTACATCACGGTTTAATGACTTCAATGTCACCACCACTAAGTTGACAGTGACATTTAATGTCCCTGACAACCTCTATAGTCTAATTTAGCCACTAATTAGCAACCAGCTTTGTTAAGACACATACAAAATCTAAATTCCCAAGTGGGGTATTGACTTCCTTTATGTTGTAGAACAAAAACATGAATATCTCTTAAGTTTGTGTTAACCACAGACCTAATTTTCAAACCAAAAACCCATTCACAAAACCCTTGACATCGATACAAGGACACCAGAAGTCCACAAATGTGAACTAGTTTCCAGCTTTTAGGACTCAGTCCTGCAAAACTGTAGATCTGCACTGCTTACTATGTTCATGCTGTCCATACTTTATATCTAGTAAATTCATACCAGTTTATTCCACATTCTATTCATTCCATATTTCATACTATGTATAAACTGTACTGCTTTGTGCACTTTTGATACAAAACCGCATTTCGTTGTTGTAATACCTGTACTGTGCAATGACAATATAGTTTAGATAAGATAAGATATGACTTTATTTATCCCGCAGTGGGGAAATTTAGTTGTCCAAGCAGCTCAAGATACAGACATAGATATAGACGACAGAATAAAGAATTTAAAAATAAGACACATACATACATTCTATACACATTCTATACATACATTTCTGCTATTTGGCATTTATTATCAATATGTATTTTTTGTGTTTGTTTGTTTTCTGAAAGTACTTTGCATTTTTACAGATATTTTAACAGATATTAATCTAATCTTATCTAAAACCAAAAATTTGATCTGTAATTTCTTGAAAATATGTTATTTTTAAATTAAATTTGCAAATTTCAGTTATAAACTACCATGTTTTCCTCCATTTCAACAGTTTCTTGATGCCCCAGACTTGGCGTCCTATATAGAAGGCTACTTCCTGAAGAACATGTTAATCCTGATCGAGCTAGAGCCATTCAAACAGCTGCTGTACGACGTGCCTCCAGATAGCCCCGGCTGTGACATCCTGCAGGACCTGGAGAAAACCCTGGCCGTCCGCATCCAGTCCATCCACCTGTCCTCTTCCAAGGGATCCATCGTCTGATCTCCTGACCTTTGTGAACACAGGAACGGAGAATATTTCCACAGAAGTATCAGACATGACACTGTATTGAGATGAAAGACAGAAATAAGGACTGTCCAGTTACTATCTTTGTCGCCGTGAAGCTCATCAGTTGCTAATATGCTTCTTGTTATCTTAGCACAGGGGGTCTGTCTGTCTGCCTTGTTGATACCTGTCAACTATGAATTACAGTAACATACAATGACTGTCATAAGATAGCTGTGTTATGCCACATTTTGCCAATAACATCACATCACTGTAATGTCCCTCATTCAGCAGGACTTTCTCAGCTAAGTAGTGCAGTCTGCGTCTTACATGTTGGACTGAATGGACCAGGTCGGACTCCAGAAACTCAAAGACTGCAACAGTCATCCGAATACATGATGATACAATGTGTTAAGGCAATGTGATAAGCCATCAGTGTATCCCTTCCTGGCTGTCTGAGGAAGAACTGCTGCATCATGCTGTGATTATTTGCTTAAAAATGTGGACCTGTACAGAGTAATTAATTTGTATATTTGTCACTTTGCAACATCCGTGCTGATTACTCTTTAAAGCCAAACAAGACAAACAAACCAACAAGCACCAATAATGTGACTGATGCAAACGAGGGACTCTTTTCACGTGACTTTGGTGGGAAAATGGACTTTTCCTTCCTCCACTATACTGTGCAAATATTGTTCATAAAAACAGAGATATTGATAATGTAAGTTAATGTATATATATATATATATATATGTATATCCACAGATGTTTTCTCATGTGTCTTACTGTTGGATATCGCTGTAAAAACAAGAAGCTCATCTTTTAAATATCTATGTTTAAGTGTTGCATGTCAGAGGGATGACTGTGTTTTTCTGTTTTTCGAGGATCACATTAAGGAGCTGCTTTCACACTTATAAGACTGAAATTGATGGAGGATATTTTTGTCATCAGCATGGGTCACTAAATGTGTAACAGTCAAACGGTGTCGTCATTTTGTGAGCGAGAGGCCCCAGGCCTGTTTAGTCCTGAACAGGGAACATTTCTGTCAGCTGCTTTCCAGGGATGTGAAACCACATGACTTGTATATGTGTGACTTGATATATCTTTCCTCTATAAAGATTAATATAAAGAATACTATGAATCCGCTCATAGATTCTTCTGATACAGTCTCTGGCTATAAAAACACATGCAAGGGGACATCTATTATTCCATTTGATGTCAAATTTTGAAGCCTGTCCTGTTATTATTTTGTTCTCCAGTGAGAAGGTTAGATCTCAGCTGGAAGGTGGTTTAATGTGGCACCCAACTGCCCACGAGTCGATAAATAGCCTGGAACCAATGGTTAAAAAAAGGGAGGAGAAAAAGAAAACCTTTGAACATGTTCCTTATTCCTGTAACACATATAGACTCACTATATAGTGCCCCAAACCCGACAACTTTATATAACAAAACAGGTGCGTTCACACGCTCCCTGATGGCCCCATTTCCTAAATTGGGGAGTCCTTCTTGATGCAATATGTACATTTAATGGTTTGTTAAGGCACAAAGAACTTAAGGAACACCACAGAAAAACCCATGCTGTTATTTGATATCAAAAACTTTTGTCATTTTGGAGATTTCTGCAAGAATTGCATTTTCTGACAAACGGATGGTGAGCTCTTATGTACTGGAAATTGCTGAGAACCGTCAATGCTCTTGGTCTCTAGTTTATGGTGGTTAAGTTCCATAAGGCTGTGATTAGAGGTCACAGCAGCTCATTTTGTACAGATACAAAAAAAAAAAGAAAATTAAAAAATAGCTATTATGGGGACAAACATCATCACACATGAAGACAATCAAGTTCATTTAATCCAGAAGAGTCTCAGCTCTTTAGCCACACAATTTATGCAATCTCAAGGCTGTTAAGGGGTCCAGGTATGCATAAATATTTAAATACTGAACACCTTCACACATGATCTACATGGGTGAAGAAGAAAAAAACACTATTTGCTATTTGTCCTTATGCAGTACATGTCTATGGGACTCAAACTTAGCCCATGGCACTTACTCATGTGTTGTCTTCTGACTTGATCTTTACTTGTGTTGTATTGTAGAATTGTAGTGCATCAGAAAAACTGCATGGTTTTTACCCTCAAACTGCATGGGATTACCATAAAGTGAGCATGTCTGACTTGACATAAAACCAATTCAGATACCTTGAGGTCAAAGGTCAAGGGACCCCATTTTTCAATATTGGCGTGTCAGTTTTTCCCCTGACAAAAAGATTAGCATAATTTTAGAGCATTATTTAGCATCCTTTGGGTTCCAGCCATCAGAATGCTAATGGCTTTAAAAAAACAAAAAACAACAACAACATTGTGCTACATCCGTTTGCTCTGCACTCACAGGATGAAACTCCTGTTTTTCAGTCTCCGGCAGAGCCCGAGTGCTTTGAATTTCATCTGTATTGAAGCAGTTGCGCCAGAAGGTTCAAAGAGCTGGAGGTGCAGAGGGGATGTCATAGTCAGAGTGAGAGACAGAAAGACAGGTGTAAAGCAAATGAGAGGGAAGAAAAGACACCTATAAGTAGACGTAGAAAGAGAGAATCAAAGCTGTGCAGAGAGAACAGATGTGGCCTTGTTCTCTGCACTCTTTAGCAAAAGAGGGTAAAACACAGCAGTGAAAGCCATGTTTGTCACTATGTACTGCTGTTGTCACTTCTCCTGCAGACATGCACTATGTATTGATTTAGAATAAGTGAGATTCATCGTGCTGTTAGATGATATTCATTTTACAATAATTAGTAATTTGTGCCCCAGGCTTTGTGCCAGCCTGCTACAATGAAACCAAAGTGCCAAACATGATATTGATATTCATCTTTATTTGCAGCAGGGTTTGTTTGGCTCCACAATTTTTTTTAAATGTTTATGAAATGGTGAACTCTCGCAATCAAATTAGTAAACAATCCTGGCCAGACAGGCTCTTTGAAATTATTTTTTTATATATTTTCTCAGATATTGAATTTTGTCTCATCTTATCAGTGTTCCTCAGATCTCCATTAATCTCCAGAGAACTATAATATATAAAATATATATTTCTCTCTTTTAGTTTGTTTGCTGTGTGTGTGCACGTGTGTGTGTGTGTGTGTGTGTGTGTTTGTGTGTGTGTATGTGTTGGGTGGAGACATTAGAATGGTGAGGGACGGGGTGACAGCAGTTGTTAAGGAGTCGTCATGGCTACCGCCGCCCAGGAACAATGTTGAGCTGAGAATGCTCCGCTGTGTCAAAGACTGAATGGAATCCCGACGTGCACATACATGTACATGCTCATACACTGACACAATTAACGCACACAATGTGTCGTCATCCAATAGGATTTACCTCTTAATGAGTCGTTAGGAGATTCTTACTTAAAGCAGAAATGATCCATCATCAGATTGGCTGTATCAAACAGGAGACTGTGTGATTAAGCCATGGAAATGTCTCTGTTGCCTCTTTTCTAAAGCCCTGCTGGGCATCTTAATTTACTGAGCTGTGAACTGCAAGCAGAGCAACACTAAGGGAAGTTGTTGGGGAACTCCACAGGGAGACACATTCAACTAAACAGGCAAAAACCAACTGTTTGACACTGTACATGATGGTTTTATGTGAATTTCTCTCTGGAGCTGCTTCAGTTTTCATGCTATGAACTGGAATTTGTGAACACATGTCTGTGTGTGTTGCCATGCAAACATCTCTGAGTGTCTATTGTTCAGTTTTGTGAGTGGGTTGACGTGCATGTGTGTGTGCATGTGCAAATGGGAGTGTAAAAAGGGGTGTTTGCCCTACTAACTCTGCCCCCAGCGCGAGCCCCTTCATCCTCCCCTTGTTGTCATGCACAGGCGCTCTCCCTTTGGCACAAAGTAGGCTGGCAGCACAAGAGCCATGTGTTTTAGCTCCACGCTTTGAAGGACTCAAAAAAAACTTTTCAGAACTGTTTCTGAGAAACATTGTGTAAAAGGGAGAGAGAGAGAGAGAGAGAGAGAGAGAGAGAGAGAGAGAGAGAGAGAGAGAGAGAGAGGACGGAAAAGAGGAGGAGAGTGTAAGAGGGAGAGAGATGGGGAGCAGAAGGAGCTGCAGACAAAAACAAGCTGTCTTCCTTGTGGTGATTTGATCACAGTTGTTGAAGGATACTTTTGTTGGACAATATTTCTGCAAGAGACTCAACAACAGGTGAGTTTAGAGGGAGCAATATGTGAAAAACGGGGGAAGATAAGTGGCGTCCTCTTCGCTCAGGCACACAAAAAGGAGGGGGTTGTTTGGGGGATACTGCCATTAGCAGCCTAATGGCTCATTTTCTTCTGGTTTAATGCACTTTTCATTGATTTTTCCCTAACTTCCCAGTTTGGAGTGCTCTGATTTCATCTTCATTTTGAAAACAAACTCATTGCCTCCTGCTGATGGGAACAGCTGTGAAGAAGCATAGACATAGGCCCTGAACTCATGCAGCTTTCATTATTTTTTTCCCCCTTTCTCAGAGGCCGTAATCCCCACTCGGCGTTTCCCATCCCATAGTTGAAGCTAACCACCAACTGTTTCAGTGATGCAGTGTGAGGAGCTCTCGGCCAGAGAGGAGTTCACCTACAGCCACATGCCCACTCTGGAGAGGGGCGGTGGGTCGCTGGGACGACGGGTTGACAGGGGAACGGAGAGAAGGCCAGACAGGGGGGAGCGGTATAGGCCCGAGCGGGACAGCTACACAGTGGACGTGAGGGCCAGTGACCTGCAGCTGGCCCAGCCGGAGCCTCTAAAGCACCCCTGCTTCAGCTACAGGGCCTGGCTCTACAGTGTCCTCATAGGGGTGAGAGGAAAGATGGTCAGGGAGAAGTACAAAGGAGGCACATTACAGGGTGCAACTATTTAATCCATAACACACAAATTTTAAAGGTTGGGCTGATCTCTCTTCTGAAGAGAAAGTATCCCAATCGAGAAATTTTGAGTGGGATGGTGACACGAAGTCTTGTTTTGTGCTTCCACATTTAGGTGAGATGAAAAATACAATGATATGTCTCCAGAATGTGTAAACTCTAATAGATTGAAAAGCGTGTAAGCATTTACTCTGATGAAACACAGAAATGTAACCCAAGCTATAAGAGTAGAGAGATATGGGTAGATGCAGTGTTGGAAAAAGTATTCAGATCCCTTTAAGTATTAATACAACACTGTGAAATGACTCCACCACAAGTAAAAGTCCTGCATTCAAAACTTACTTAAGTAAAAGTACAAAAGTATCAGCATCAAAATGTACTTAAAGTATCAAAAGTAATAGTACTCGTTTTGCAGAATGATCCACTCAGATTGTTTTATAGTCCATATATAATATTAGATTATTTGTATTGATGCATATATGTAAGAAGTTTTAATTTTGTAAAGATAGGGGTCATATAATATATTGTTTTTTGGTTTAATTAAACAAAAATTCTTCTTGTCACTTAAATTGATCATGTTTTTAATGTTAAATCTCGACCTGAAAAGTAACTAAAGCTGGCAGTTAAATATAGTGGAGTAAGAAGTACAATATATGCCTCAAAATGTCGTGGAGTATGAAGCTACATAAAATGAAAATGGTTAAGTAAAGTACATTTACCTCAAAATTGTACTTAAGTACAGTACTTGAGTAAATGTACAACTGGGTAGATGTGATGTATGGAGGATGGAAGATGCCAGAAACAAAATTAATAAATAAACTAGAAGGGCACTCAGAGCAGCGTACCTCTACCAAGGCATGGCCTATCTTGCAATGTTAATGCAAATGTTCCAGTCGGGAACTCATTTTTCCAAATATTCCTACACCGCATGAATGCCCTATCTCGCTTTGTTGACAGTGAAAAAAATAATTAGTGTACTGGCACATGCATTTATTTATTGAGTTATTTATTTATTTATTTATTTATTGAGTTAGTTTTGATTATGGCAGCTTCCATCCTCAATAGTTATGGGGTTGTTCCAGGTTGGTATTGGAGCACTGAGCACATCAGATTTATGTATTCTTAACCTCCTGTGACCCTGCATCCTCATATGTGGACATTTCATTTTAGGTTTTCTGGACCTTATACTTCATTCTGCTTAACTATAACTATGCACTCTAGAATAAGACCAATACATCAATCAGTGTAAAAATCAGATGGCAGCATCTTGGTAAAGTCAATTAACAGTTTTTACCCAGACAAAAGTGGACCAGGTACAAAAGCTGATCAGATTTTATGGCTAAAACTTGTGTATTTGTGCTTTATAATGTTTGTAGTTTGATGTTTTGTGCAAGTTGGACTATTTTTAGCATTAGCAACAAGTTCCGACTCTGCTAATCAGGAAGTATTCATTTGAAAACGAATAGACTTATCATTCTTCAAATGAGAGGGTGTAAATGTAAGGAAATAAAACATTTTATTCACTGGTGAATTAATTGCATTGTACAGTAAAATGAACCCTTTTTTTTTTTCAAAAACGAATTCCTGTTCAAAGACAATGCTTAGTTTTTATATTTATCAGGTCCTACAAATCCAAAATATCTAGGAGAAACTAACAATACATACCAAACAAAAGCTTGGGTCTCAGGAGGTTAAATATGTGCATGTGCATGTGCATGTGTGTGTGTGTGTGTGTGTGTGTGTGTGTGTGTGCGTGTGTGTGTGTGTGTGTGTGTGTGTGTGTGTGTGAGAATGTCAGTATTCTTGTGAAGCCTTACCTGTTGATCACATTTATGAATGTCTGTGTATGCATGCATGGCTGTGTATGCATGTATGTGTCCTCAGGGCAGTCTGCTCATCACATCTGGTTTCTCTCTGTACCTGGGAAATGTGTTTCCTGTTGCTATGGACTACCTGCGCTGTGCTGCAGGCTCTGTAAGCGACCACCATACAATAGTAATCACATACGTGTACAGCTATTCATATTGAGTTTTGCATGTAGTTTAGACCAGGGGTGTCAAACTCTGGCCCGCGGGCCAAATTTGGCCCGCAGTGTAATTTTATTTGGCCCGCGAGCCAATATCAAATTATTATATTATTATTGTACTATAAAAGCTGACCCGCCGTTATTATACGGCGCATTTGTCGCTAATACTAGATTTATTATTGTTTTTTTTTTTATTAACCTGTTGAAAATTTTTATTTTGATATTTAAATCAGAAGGATGCAATGACATTGATGTGTTTTTTATTTTGTTATATATTGTATGTTTATAAGCGTTGCTGGTTCCATATTTAATGTTAAAGCAAAACATGTTTGGTATATATTAAAAAGGTTTATTTGTTCAATGTTGGCCCGCGATTTTATTCAAGTTTTAAATTTTGGCCCATTGTGTATTTGAGTTTGACACCCCTGGTTTAGACTGTCTTGTCAAAATGCCAGTTATTGATACATAATTTTCTGAGGGCATGTGCTAAATAGATAAATTCAGCAGCTCATTTGTTGCTGTTCGCAGGGCATCCCTGCAGCCATTGCCAGTTTTGCCATTGCCAAGAACAGACATGTTGCAGTGAGTAAACAATGAAAACACCAAAGGCAAATTAAATAATTATGTTTAAAAGGATTTTTAATTCAGTTACCTCAAGGCAACTGAGGCCTGATACTAATGAAGTCCTCGTGATTTTTTGTTTCTCTGCAAGGTATCAGATTTCCAAGTGGTCTACGTGTCAACATTTGCTGTGACGACTACCTGCCTGGTTTGGTTTGGATGTAAACTGGTCCTGAACCCTTCTGCTGTCAATGTAAATGCATCATAGATATAAATGGAAACTACCATCCATTTGGTTTCACATAGGCATGTCAAGTTATTCTTCAAAATATAGATTTTTTTTCGGTAACGCTTTATATTAAGGTCCTTGTAATAACCATTAATTAACAAGTAAAAAGGCCCTTGTAAGTCCTTACAAGATGCTTATTAACATTATTGTGTGTTTATAAGCTTATATAAGTGTTAATAATGGCATTACAAACACCCATGACCCACCCATTATGTCTTTGCCATGCCTTTATTAATCTTATTTTGTTTGCTTATTGATATTAAAATATACTTTATTGCTCATCTATTATAAGTTAACTATAACTTAAATATGCTTTTTGCAACTACCGGATCTAAAGCGAGAACAATGCCTTTTTACTTGTTAATAATTGGTTATTAAGGACCTTATTATAAAGCGTTACTTTTTTTCTATTTCCTTTTTCCTTTTCGGTCTCCCTACTGCTCTTTCTGTTCCCAGATCAACTTTAACCTCATTCTGATGATTTTGCTGGAAGTGTTGATGGCTAGTACTGTCATCCTGTCAGCTCGCTCTGCAGAAGACTGCTGCTGCCACAGGAAGGTGTGTGTACCAGTGTGAGTGTGTGTGTGTAAGAGTGATTGATTGCTTATATTCCCCCTCTTGAAGTGTCTCCCTTTTTACTCTCCCTATAGCTTTCACTCTTCCATCCTAACTTCTCTCAACCTTCATCCAACTTTTAGCCGGTGACTTATGACAGATCTGTGATTCAATCGCCTGCAGTGTTCCCCACTCGACTCCTTAAAGCCTATTCTGTGAGTAGTTTTAAGTTTTGCTGCATATGATATTTCTGTCTGCTTTATTCTTATTAATCACTAAAGAATGTTACTTCATAGGTGATTGAAGTAATCGTGGGAATTTCTGCTGTATTCGGAGGAATAATTGCACTCAACATGGATGCTTTGCTACCTGGTCCCTACTTGTCTGTCACATTTTTCTGGATCCTTGTTGCTGTAGGTTTTTCTCAATACAACTTACTTTTCATTATGACAGAGATTGCAGCTAAAATGGTAACTAAGATGCCACCAATCACTGTCCTTATAACTTTGTACCTCATCTTTACTCCCGTCAGTGTTTCCCAAGTGCTATTGCCAGTCATGTCGTCTCAGAATACCCCAACAAATGTCTGGTGAGTACAAAATAACTACTTGTTGGAGCCCCAGTCATGAATGTTTAGCGCACTGAAAAAAGCCTGTCTTTTAAAGATATATTGATGCATGCTGGATCTCAGTTTCTGTTGGTAACCATGCATTTTGATCTGAAACTCTGTACTGTGGTGTACCTCAGGGTTGTGACCTGGGTCCTCCCCTGTTTGCCTTGCAACTGTTTCCCCTTTATTTTTAAGGTATCTCCAACAATGATATTCAACCCTACATGTTATTTAACCTAAAAAAGGAGCAAAATTGGATAAGTTCTCTTTCGTCTTCTGGTCAATCATCCCGAGACTCTTGACCAACATGGTAACTGTTTTATTACCAGGCGAAACAACATGTGGCTGGTATTGTTTTTACCTTGAGAGTCTGTGTGTGTCATTATGGCAGTTACGTCCTGTAGACAAATACAGGAGTTGGAAAGACTAAAAGTTCAGTTGCCAGAAAAAAAATGTTGGCAATGTTTGTTACTGCACACCATCGGTATGTTTAGATGAAACTATTTCAGCAGCCTTTGGTATCTATAACGTTCACCCAGAAAGCGGTATTGGAGTCCAGTTTGTGACACGAGTGAAACCAAAAGTCAGTGTTATTAATATAACTTGTAAATAAACTTCCTTACATGACACTCTATGTCACCTGGGTAATTGCATCCAGATGTTTGATTTGTTTTCCAAATTATTATTGAAGTCTGTGTGTATGTCTTTTTTATTATTATTTTGAAGCAGTTTGTGTTATGCTGCTCTCAAAAAGTGCTAAAAGAATAAATAACTTTACTCCCTACTGAATATAAAGGAATGAATCATGATGGATTTCTGCTGAGCAATAATTAAATTTCTCAGTTATACAAACTGGGTTAATGTCTTTTTTCTTCTGAGTTTACAAACATTTTTCTCTGTTCCTTCTGTTTCTCTTCTGTGTCTCTCAGGTGGAGGTGCTGATTGCCATCAGCAGCGTGACGTCTCCCCTGCTCTTTTCAGCCTCCGGCTTCCTCTCTTGCAGTGTGATCAGCTTTATTGAAATTTTCCTGCATGAAGTGCCTACAGCCAAGGTGAGTTGCGTGAGTGAAGTAAAAAATCCCCACAGGTATATAAAGCATGCAAGCTTTTTGCTGGAGAAATACAGGAAAATATTTGATAGAAACTTTGAGATTGAGTCATTGAGAAATCTTGTATAGAATAATCTAATTTAATCTTTCTGTGTCTCTGCGTGGTTCAGCAATCCTACGACATCCTGCTGCTGATTCTGATGGTGCTGCTGCTGGTGCAGGCAATTCTAACTTCAGCCACTGTGGTGCACTGTGCCTCCTACAAGAGTCAGCTCCGCATGGGGGCTCCAGAGTGCGATGACGGCATGCATACCTCGACACATTACTTTGAGGTAAGGCTGGTAAAAGCAGGAGTTAGGGACACAAATTGACAAATCTAACCAAGTCTGCCTTCTTCTCTCCCTTTTTGTCTTTCTTTCCCCAAGAGACATTTCTAAATGTGGAGAATTTACATGTAATTATCTTCCAGTTGTTCTTACCAGCTATAGCTCATGTAAATGGCATTAAGGTACAATGACATAAAAAGCTATGAGCTAGAAACATAAAAAAAAAAAACATTGTGCTGCTCATCCTTCACGCATCATTTATCTCAATGTTGTTGTTACCTTTCCCCTTTTACATTACGTCTCTCTCTCCTTTCTCCCTCTTCTTATTTTGCTCTCTCAGCAGCAAGCAGCCAATGGAACGCTGCAGGATTTCGACAAAGACAGAGCCTGGAAGGCAGTTGTGGTCCAAATGGCCCAATGAACAGTCCTACAGTGCACAGAGAAGTTTGATGAGAAGTGGAAAAAGGAAGAATAAAACAAACTATGTAAGCAGAAGAGTACAATCCTGAGACAGAACACACTGGAAGGAAGAAAAGGCAGAAAAGATAGAGATGGTGAGATATCGAGGGAAAGGGGGGAGGAGATAAAGAATGGAAGGGAAAGAAACCAGAGAGGGGAAAAAGGTTTGAAAGAATGTAAGGCAGAGAATATGGATTCTACGGATATAGATTTGCGTAGATAATGATTTTATTTCTATGTTCTGTTATGTTTTTTTTTAAATAATTACTGTATGTTTACTGTAGTGAGCAGGGAATTGAATTATTATCTGTAGGGTAATAAGTATCTCCACTTTGCTACCATACAATGAACAATCATAGGAGTCAATGTTTAGAAGCAGAAAAATGGTCCAGAGTACCCAGGCCTAAACACAAAGTTCTATTCATTCATTTCATTATCCGTAACCGCTTATCCTAATTAGGGTCTCAGGGGCTGGAGCCAATCCCAGCTGACACTGGGCGAGAGGAGGGGTACACCCTGGACAGGTCCACACAGTTCTATGATGTCTCAAAATATTTAGCTTTATAAAAAATGTATTCTGGATTTAATGGATGATGCCGTTTTGGCAGTATCATTGTTGAGGTACATACAAAATATCTAACTCAATGCACGGTTTGGTTTATTTTTCTTTTTTTGTATCACTACAAAAAGAATGATCTAAAATGAGAGATCTATGCACTTTTGATACTTTTCTTACACAGCTTGTAATGTCTTTTCTACCACCTGGCACAGGCTCAGTTTATTCTAATGTATCAATCTGTCACAACTTGGTGATGTTGTGAAACAGCCACATACAGCAGAGTTTTCATAGATGAAAAATATCCTCAAAGACTTTATTCTCTGATTTTCTTTCCAAGTTTTGCTCAGTAGTTGATCTCTTTGTGTCTTCTTGTACAGTGATGTGATTGTAGTCATAACAACTTATTACAAGAGAATAGATCCACCCGGATATTGCAGATTAACTGATGTATATATTTTTTAACTGAATTTCTGTTTCATTTAGAATGTTGTGTATAATGTTTCATGGTTGCTCTTCTTTTTTTTTCATGTTAATTGTAGGAAACTATCTACAGATCAAATATTATTGGTAAGCTCACAGGCAACAAATACAAACTTTGACATTAATTACCTGGATAATTACCTGGATCTAGTTTGAATCTTGGTTTAAGATGTAAGGCTGTGTTGTTGTTTAGACTTTTGTGTATTTATATATCGATGTTTACTGAAAAAAAATCTTTCACACCCCTGCTTTTGTGTTTGGAAATGAGAATTGTGTTCTAAGTGTTGTTGCACTCTTATGTTAATTTCCCTCCTCTGTTTATTTACTCCCAACCAGACACTCCACATGATATATTCTCATTAACAAACACCCTTACATAAAGGGTTTATGCATCAAAAGGTCTCAATGAAACACTGAGCAAACACATTAACTGAAAATGTTATGCATATAGGCTTAAATGCATGTAGAAACACCGTTTATGCCAGTTTTGATCTGCCAAAAATTCAAATATATACTTGGTGGCCACTTTATTAGGTACTATCCAATACAATCCAACTGTTCTGGTTTAAGTCTTCTTTTATGAAGCCTATGACGCTCTGTTTTTGTTGACACTGTCACAGAGGTGATAGATTTTACCACAGAGGTCATATAGTTGTTGATGTGTTGAGCTGGACGGCTTTATATTTTTAGGTGTTTCTAATAATCCGCTTCTCTCATGTATGAAGAGGGAGGACAAAAAAATAGTAACTCTTCTTCCACCTTTTACTATGACCTCAGTAATAAACACACAGTATACATTTTTGACAAAATCAAGAAAAAAGGTAATAGTAAGAACTTCATACTGATATAATTTCTAACAGGGTTGATGTATTGAATTGCAATAAATTGTACAGGAGAGGGCACTGAGTATTAACACATCAGGCCTATAATAAAAGGACATGCTGGGGTTTTTGTTCTTCAAAATGAACATCCTCAAGATCTCTGCGACGATGCTGAGAGAGAGAGAGAGAGAGAGAGAGAGACTATATTTGGAAGCAGACGTAGTGAGGTGCGGCTTCCCTAACCGGCGGAAACCGGCTTGAGGAGAACTGACTTGTGGCTCGGTCCGGCTGACGAGAGCGCGCCACCGCCCCCCTCAGGCGCGTTCACATCGCCTTGCTGTCACAAGAAGCCCAACAGAGCCAAAAGCTGCTGGAGGCTACAAGCAAACTGACCCAGCTGCTGTAAACCTGACCCTGCACAACTGCGATGTAGTGCTAAATTAAAATTGTATCATTTGGCTATTTTAATAAAGCAATTAATGTATTGTGCTTCCTTCCCTAAAAGACCTCTCTAGAAACTTGTAGCCTAACTATCTTCACGTAGGCATAGTTTACAATACATGTGCATGTACATGAGTTATCCGTGCATATAAATGAGGGTTCTTTCATTAGAAATTGCTACTTTATATCAAACTTTAACTCCTCCTCTGTTGTTGATGCCCTAACCTAACAGATGCTTGGATGCTCCCAAAAAAAGAAAAGAAAAAAGTGAGTCAGGATAAATTGTCGCCACACCCAGTGAGTTTGAATGACAAATACATTTCCCACTCCTGGTTTCTTAGTGTCTTTGCCAGTCCCACATTCATATATGATGGACAGGCTGGATAAACCTATCAATAAGAGAGCCAGAGCCTTATAGTTAGGTTGTAGACTGAATAAACAGATGATTTGAATAGTGGTAGCCGGTCTGTAGTCACTCAACTAGACTCCACAGTACTCTTAAAGCTGATTTTAATATCTAGGACTATTTATGATGTAAACCTCAGAATGTTTATATTGGTATTTAGAGCAGTAATTTTTGTAAAAAGATAAACCTCTAAAATGATTATAGAATGCAACATATTTTTTTTAGCATCTCTGCTTCCACGCCACCTGTCCTTGTGAATGTGAACCTCGATCGCGTTTCTGGTGATGCGATCAACTCCAGTGAATCTTAATGTGTTATCTCATCCCTTGTTCCTGAGGAAGAGGCAGGGCAGGGAAGGGAGAGAGGAGCGGGTTGGTTGGAGGGAGGGGAGCTGGGGGAAAGGCGGAACAAACCGGTGTGCTCGGATACATGCTGTAGCTGCTCGCCCGCACTGCAGATTAACTCTTACCGTGCCGGGAGATGCAGCGAAACATGGTGAGTGGATTTTGTATTATTTTCCCTCCTTCACTCTGTATGCACATGGTTCGTTTAGTCAGCACCAGCACACTAAGTAGGCTAAGTGAGGCAGTGTGGCGTTTCTGGTGCTGGTCCTCTCCTGTGTGGACAGGTGATGCAGGTTCTGAGCATCTTAACAGACTGTAGGATCTCCTCTTCTCTCTCACACACTCGCACTCAGACACAGGCAGCACACACACTTGATGTTTAGCAGCTAGTCTCTGGTTATTCCGGAGCTATCCGGCGCTCAGGTGCTGAAACGGCTCGTAATCTGCAGGCAGCTGCAATCCGCTGCAATGCAAAGTCTTTGGTGGAAGTGTGGTCCTCCTGGTTGCGTCCTCGACCTGTTAAGAGACAGCATCCTAGCTCAACACGAGCTAACGAAGACATAATGATGCTCTTATGAAATGTTCCGGCAGTGTTCCCATAGGGAAAAAGTGACATAACAGTGAGGATACTTCATGTTTTTGTAACTGTAATTGCATCTTTGTAAAAAAAAAAAAATATATATATATATATATATATATATATATATAATATGCCATAGATCTCTGGTTGGATTTGTTCTGGGAATGTCTGAGAACAAGTGTCAGATCCACTTAAAGTTCTTCCCTCTTCAGCCATCATGTGAATCATAATGAATGAATGGGGCTCTTCTCCTTCAGCTCTTTGTAGCCGGCTGTACAGGTCACAGCCAAGCAGGGAGGCTGTAGTAGCAAAAGAATATGGGATTCCCTCTCTAAACACTGGTAGCATTGCCCAACTGAGGGTATTATCTGTTGGACTGGAGCAGTGCCAATGGCTTACAGACAGCAGTGCAGCCTCTAACTGAGCGCCAAAAATGTGTTGCCGGCCCTTTAAATTTAAATTTAAATTATGCAAAGTTTATTTCCCCTCTTTCTTGAGACAGTGTTTGAGGATGTGGATAAAGTTATCTTGATTGTTACCAGGCAGTGTGCAATGTGGACAGAGCAGTGTCACATCTATGCTCTTATGTTACCCCATAACATCAGGACATCTTGTTCTCTGTTTTAGCTTTAACACAAATTACTGCATGATGTCATATGCAGCCTTTAATAATTCTCCTGTGATTGTATTTCAAAACAATCCTCCACTTAGGATCTTTCTCACTGTTTAGGTGAGAAGACACTAATTGTCCCCCTGTACTCATGAATCCGCAGTCTTAAGGTTACACTCCTCGATTTATTAAGTACACTTTCCAGCCCTGGATTAGAGGGCTTGGCTTCTAAGGATTTCAGAGATGAGCTGTGTTTTTGCATAATGAGAGGAAAGTGAGAGGAGGACAGGGGGAGTAATGGGGGAGAGAAAGTTAAAAGGGGAAGAAGGAGAGCGAGAGGGTGAGGATTGTTGATGGGAAGGGG
The DNA here is from genome assembly GCF_030273125.1 of Centropristis striata. Lineage (NCBI taxonomy): Eukaryota > Metazoa > Chordata > Actinopteri > Perciformes > Serranidae > Centropristis > Centropristis striata. The sequence goes on from NC_081522.1 coordinate 20,390,732, forward strand.
TGATGTATTCACAGTCCTCAACAGAGGACATTCACATAACCTTCAAGTGAAATGAGCTTGCAGCAGGCGCTGATACCACCCTGTACATGCATATGCATGCTCACGTATGCATGCATACATACATACATACAAGAAATCCGACCGACAACTATGTGGATTCACCTGAAATCCCAGTGTGAACATGCTGTCACTAGGAGACCAGAGACGGGCAGGGGACACATAGCAGTCAGTGTCCAAAAAATACATATTTGTTAAGATAAACAGAACATTTGTCAGTTCACTGAATAAACTCTGATTTTAGTACATTTCAGGTTCCACCAGGGAATAAATTTGCCCTTTAGTGTCCTTGCTCGATCAAAGGCAAATACCCCCCTCGGATGTGACCACACTCACACACTCCACTGGTCACAGAGTGAGGATTAGTCGTCCTCAGCCACATCACTGCACTATAGAGGACAATGGATGGGAAGAAAGAGCTTTCTTTGATCACATTTCATAAGCTCCCAGAAGAGGCATCTTTCAGTGTACTTTTATTCAAATAATGCACATGCTGTACCATCCTAACTGGCTCTTTTCTTTTAGGAAAGGACTGGTCAGAGCTTCTCCTGGCCGAAGCTCGCATAACAACTCTTCAGCCAGCAATCAGTCTCCCTGGGGATCACAAGGACGCCTCCTAAACTCAGCTCATTCCTCAACCTGCCACACAGGCTGTGTGTGTGGACTGAGGCCAGCCACTGTAGAAATGGGGCAGAGCGTAGGGATGTGCACCGCAGAGGCCGAGCAAAGAGTGTGCTTCTGAACGCTATGTCTGTACTTCTAAAAGGGAAGAGCTGTGGAAAACTATAGAAAACTCAAACCTCAAAGGAGCCGCACAGTATGACCTGCTGCTTTCCCACTTATGGTGACAGGGGCTGAAGCTGGCCACACATTTCTGTGTGTGTGTGTGTGTGTGCCTGTGTGTCAGTGTGTATCACACTGTATTGGGGTGTGTTTAACTTCAGTCCGGCCTCCCCTCTAGTCCAGAGGGAGGTTCTAGTGTGTGTCCTTCGTGTTTCCGGATGCAGAACATCCTCGATCAAAACTTAGACATGGCCACGGCTCTGCTCGCCGGTGAGAAGCTGAAGGAGCTGATCCTGCCGGGCTCCTCTCAGGATGAGAGGGGAGGGCTACTTGCCGGCCTCATGGTGCAGCTCAAACTGGAGCTACCCTTTGATCGAGTCGTCACTATAGGGACGGTTATCATCCCCATCCTGCTGGTCACCCTCGTCTTCACAAGGAACTTTGCAGGTGAGAGTTCTGCCACTAGAGGGGGTCCACTGCCACAGTAAACTGTCAAAGCAAGGGTTTCTAACAGCAGCAGTGTATTTTGAGTTTGCCATGCAGTGGTTTTCTTCTGTGGCAAATAGTGATAAGAAGAGATGAGGGAAAGAAGCATTGACAAGTGCATCAAAGGAGCAGACAGAGAGTGGGAAAGGTTAGAGAGTGACTGGAGATAGGAGGGGGAAGAGGAAGGTGTTTGGTGAGAAGGCTGCGTATGACGGGAGAGATGTTAGTTCACTGCTGAGTCAGGCTCTCTGCATAGCAGCATTAACCATCTGGGACTGAGTGTTTAACTTTAGCAGCAGAAAGATGTGGGTGTTTAGACAAGTTTTTAGTATTTCCTCCCTGGTGTGTTTTATAATGATACTAAGGGCATTGCCAAACAATAATGACTCAGCATCCTGCCCTCTGTGACTCGAACAAAGTCATGTCACTGCACATATTACCAGTAACATAATAATGCACGCTAGTTTTGAAAACGACACTTCGCTTGGTTCAAAAGATTAAAAGTGGACTTGGTGCAACCCTGACACAGACAGAACTGATAGAGAATAAATCTGACAGGAAGAAGTGCTCTCACTTCCTCTATCTGAGCCGGGCAGATCACCGCTTCAAAAAGCAGCGTGAGTGTTATCAGAGACACATCGCTTTGGGCGCTCAGATGAATGTTTCTTAAAGATTGTCAGAGGTACAGTAATCAAAAATGAAACTGATGCATGATATTTCCGAGAAAAATGTGAAATTTGAATATGTCATTCCAAGTTGTATTTACAAATTGGAAGTAAAGTTTAGTAAAAGTCTGTTGCACTTTGCAGAGCTAATGAATGGTTAGGCCTGCAGTCATAGACTTTATAAAGGAAGTTGATGTAGTTACAGTGACGTCTATCATTGGTTTGTGGACTATGGTTTTAAAGCATGGATGTATAATGAGAAGTGAACTGGATACAGCTTTTTTTTCTATCAAAGTGGTTCAGTGGCCCATGAAGCCAATAAAGTTGAACTCCACATATGAATTACTACTATCTTCCATCCATCTTGCACAATATGGGGCCCATAGAGCAGGTGCACTAGACTTTCGCCTGCCACAATGTAAGTCTATAGGGAAAAGTCTTTTGAGGGCTTGTTTGGAGGCGCTATCTTGTTTTGTTTTTTTATTACTCTAAGCTGTCCGAATTTAGACTCAATCACAAGGTAGACCAGTCCTAAAGCATACCCTGATTTATCGTCTTTCCATATGGGACCATAATTTACAAAATGAACATCATGCAGTATTGAAGAATACTTACAACTATTGATGTAGCCCAAAAACATGTTGGGAAATGTTTACCGAAGTAATAAATCAAGTGAGAAGTAGGGACATTTAGTCATAGACTTCTATACATACAGGCTTTCTTTTCTAACCGGTTAAGTCGCCCCCTGCTGGCTTTTAGACAGAATCCAGGTTTAAGGCCCTTGTGCATTGACTTCACTTTTCAGGCCTGAAGGTTACTACTAGGTTACAGTTTGACTCACAGTGCTCAGTGTAGTTGTTTGAATATGCAGTTTTACTGAATAATGGATGATTGCAACATAGATTTCAGGTATGTTTACCTTCTTTCACTTTTAGATAGGTGGTTTAGATAACATTGTTAAACTGACAAATTTGTTTAAACCTGCGTGTTTGTCTGCAACCTCACATGTTTTCACACTGCCATGTCGTGCCAACAAAATTCAAGAGCAAAATGCTATAGCTGTTGAGGGTGACGAGTGAAATTCTAAAATTAAACCCAGGATGTGACATTCTAATATTATTAATATATAATATGAGATTCAGTTTGTTTGTTAAAACGCCTGTAAAAGACATACCCAAAGTAAATTGAAAGCTGTTCTTGAATAGTTTGGAGTAAATCTGTGGTTTTGGTTGGTCACATTGGAAAGGTAACAGTCAGAATAACTGTAAGTGCTACTGATATTGAGTGACGGAACTTGAAACAAAGTGAAAAAATATTTTTTTATTTTCCACCTGAATATTTTTGGTAAATACAGGCCTGCAGATTATGATAGCTGGGACTTATTAGCTGAAAAACACAAAGGGGTCAAAGTATAAAATATTCCCTACTCCCAGTTCAAATTTGACGAAGATATCTCAAAAAATGAGTATTTTACACAGGTTTTTATAATTATCATAATATATTTTTGTATTTATGGTGGGTGGGACACAGGAACGCTAACAGGTTAAAGTTAATGTCCTGTGATTCTTTCTCTGTGTACTTTCCTCAGAGGAGTCCATATACTGTTACACACCACACAACTTCACCAGAGACCAAGCACTGTATGCAAGAGGCTACTGCTGGACAGAGCTGCGCGATGCTGCACCCGGTGTAGAGTCTCACCTTTGGCCTTCACTATTTGAACACAAGTTCCTGCCCTATGCCCTGCTGGCCTTCGCTGGAATCATGTACATTCCCGCTTTGGGCTGGGAGTTCCTTGCCTCTACACGGCTCACTTCAGAGCTCAATTTCCTGCTTCAAGAGATTGATAACTGCTATCATCGAGCCGCTGAGGGCCGGGCCCCAAAGATCGAGAAGCAGATCCAATCCAAAGGACCTGGCATAACTGAGCGAGAGAGGAGGGAGATCATAGAGAATGCAGAGAAGGAGAAGAGCCCAGAGCAGAACCTGTTTGAGAAATATTTGGAGAGACGAGGCCAAAGTAACTTTCTGGCTAAGCTTTACCTAGCACGCCACCTGGCTATTATCTGCCTCAGTTCCATCCCCATTTCCTACCTGAGCGTCTACTACGCCCGCCAAAGGCAGAATGAGTTCACCTGTGCACTGGGTGAGCCTCCAGACATTAGCAGCTATGCAGAGCTGAAGCTCAGGGTCAACTGTAAGCTGCCTGCTGTGCAGCTGCAGCGCATCATGGCGGCGGTAGATATCGCTCTGCTCTGCACCATGAACCTCATCATCCTGCTTAATTTGCTGCATTTGTTCGTGGTGCGCAAGTCCAACTTTGTGTTCGACAAACTGCATAAAGTGGGTATTAAAACACGGCGGCGCTGGCAGAAGTCTCAGTTCTGTGACATCAACATCCTGGCCATGTTCTGCAACGAGAACAGGGACCATATCAAGTCGCTGAACCGGCTGGACTTCATCACTAATGAAAGTGACCTCATGTATGACAATGTGGTCAGGCAGCTGTTGGCTGCGCTGGCACAGTCCAACCATGACGCTACACCCACTGTGAGGGATTCTGGGATACAAACACTAGATCCCAACATGGACCCATCTGATCTTGGCGTGGGAGAAATGGCTGGAGAGCCGCTGGTCATTAAACGGCCCCGCAAGAAGATTAAGTGGATCCCAAGCTCAAATCCTCTTCCTCAGCCATTCAAGGTAAGGCAGCTGACTGAGAACAATTTCCATGTCGTAATTCATCAACATTCATTCAGCATCAATAAGAGCAAAAGAAAAAAATCCAAACGTTCTGTCCTCTCGAAACAGAATAATACTTACTGTAAGAACTTGTTCACTGGAGCATACCAGTTCATATAAACAAGGATCATATGTCTGTTTAAGATGCTTCCAAATAAGCCATATGAGCTCTTGTTAAGGGCCTTTCTCTGAAGAGGCACAGGAAGTGGCCCTCATCTATGGTCCTTACGTGGGACTTCCAAAACATGTAGAACACTTCAATGTGGTTTTAGTCATTAACTTTGGCTACCTGAATTCAAGTTAAAGCTGTGATATAATGACCTTTTTGACCCCTTTCTGTCCTTTGTAAGGAACCTCTTACCATGACACGTCTGGAAAATAACACAAAGCCTGAAAAACCCAAACCAGTCAGACGAAAAACAGTGGTAGACAGCTTCACTACACCACTTTTTGATACCAAAAGCACACAATATCCTGCAATAAAAGGTATGCAGTACTATGTCCAGTGAGTCTGTGACTTGCTTTTTCATTTTATGTTCTACCCCCCTTTTCTAATTAGACTTTTTGGATTTTTAATCACAGATTTGAGTGGGATAGAGAAAAAGCACACTCGCAACTTCTCTTTGGACGTCCACCCATACATGCTGACCATCCGTAAGCCCAAGGTGGAGACCACAGCCGTAGAGCCTCTCCCCTCACAGCACAACATGGATACAGTGTACCTTGAAGGCACCCACACTATTGTACATGTGTCTGGTGCCATAACAGGTAAACCTGATATCTCCTTCACTTTTGCTTTTCTTGTCGTTCAGGCATTGACTGGATAAAGGAAGTGGACATAGCTGTCAAGACGTCACCCCTGCATGTTTATATTATATATTACGGACCCAGCAGTCAAAGTGGATGCTAAAAGGAGTCAGAAGGGTCAAATACTATTTGTTCCTTTGTAACTGTGAGACATATTTCACCCCCAGTCTCCCTTGTGTGCTGTGGAGATTCACAGACATACATATACATGCACCATGTTCATATTGCTAATCTCTAATTTTGTTGTTTTGTTATTTTGTTCATTTCTGGTTCAAAAACAGTGCTTTACTTTCAATACAGATCCTCTTGATTAATTTGTCTTGATTTCAAGTTGGTGGTGGGTCAATTTGACCCTGAACAGAAGAAGTGTGTCGTGTTAATTTATCAATTTCCTTCTTGTCTTTTCAGAAACTAAGGTTTGCACTCCAGAATCGACAAACACTGCCTTTTCTACAGTGACCCTGCCCACCACTTCTTACGTAAATGGCGTCAGCCCGAACCCTCCCTCCAGTGAGGACGCCCTGAGTCCAAAGTCTTCTCCTCTTCCTCCGCCTCCTCCTCCAAGGGAGCCCCTCACCCAGACAGAAAACCCTGACTGTCAGCCACCACCCCTGACCAGAGCACCTACACACCAGCTGCTGAGCATACATCACACTCTCTTTGAGGAAGATGAGGATGAAGAACGCCGTAGGGACAGACTGGCAGAGAGACCGGGGGAGCTCATCGCCGCTGGGGAGTGTTGAAGGAGGAGAAGAAGAGAAAGCACAGAGACACTACACTCTGCACACATGACCACCATGTCAATCAACTCCGCTCGTTATATTCACACACTTCTGTGATGGGTGGATTGAACAGTGAGGAAATGACATGAACTGTAATAGTCGTAAAAGCAAAATGACTCAACTTTCAGATGGGAAATTCGCTTGGAGAGGATAAGACAAAAGTTTGTGTATTAGATCATGACCAGAGTATTGCTGTAGGAAATGATGTCACATTCATGTCTCAGGATGACTGCGTACAGCTTAACACCCTCCAATGAAACCAGCAGTGATATAATTCAGCAGGGTGCTACAGTGCAGGGTCAAACAGCTATATAAAAAAGGGTTAAAGACAGGATGAGCAGCAGTGACAGATGAGACAGCTTCATAAAAGATTTTTAAAATAAAAAAAAAAGAAAGAAACACACCTTAGAGATGCATATCTGCAAAGAAGACTGCATTATAGCTTCAAACAAAATGTATTTTAAACACATATGATAATGCTTAGTCCCTTTATCCCAATAGCCAAGTAGAAAGGTAGCTCACGCAATACAGTTGAGATCTGCACAATTAATATGCAAAAGATCACAATATATTTGTGGCAATAATGTATGCGCTTACAATATCATACTTCACAGAACGCTACACATGTATAGACACTGTATATGACTCAGTGTTTGTGGGGTGTTACAAACAAATATAACACATGGCTTTATCATTGCCATTTCATCAGTGATTAGAAATGTGTATCAGATCTTGACTATATTTGCACGTCATTAATAATAGGTAAATTGGCATATTATATAAAGGAATAGGAAAAGAACAGACTACAATGAAAGGGTGGCGTTGTGAAGTGACGTGCAGCTACAATATTGGTAAAAAAATTGTCAGATTTGTCTAATAGGTAGCAGATATCTCGAAAGGAATGCAGTGATATTGGTGTTTTCTTCTTGAAGCAGCTCCAAAATGATGAATGGAGCTGGGCTCGCTGGTAAAGTATGTGACTTTCTGTGTTCTGCTGGCTTCTTGTGGGAGTGCTGTGATGTGAAGTAAATGAAGTGATGAGTAGATGTTAAATCGTTCCTCACTTGAAGGCATATTACATGGTGGCGAAGCTTTTGATTGCCATCTGCTGTCTCTGACACAAACTAAATTTCTTTCAGTAGCTCTGCCCTGGCTCACATTGTGCCAACATCTGCTATGAAGGAATTAATAGTTAGAATAGCTGGTCTGTTATGTGTAGTAGAAACAAAGCATATAGGGTATGTTAGCACTTTTCACAGGGAACAAACGAGTGGACAAGGGGATGGAGACCTACCACAACCTCAACATACATTTACAGGAACCTCAATAAAGGAACTGCCTGCACTGACTTACACACCAATATGACATCTACTGTAGAAGACATTAGTGCTGTCATCAGGGGTTTACCTACAGTAAAGGTAGACCTATGCATACTCATGTTTATTTTCTAGGGCATTCATAAGCATACGTGGTGAGAGACAGCAGTTTTTCCCACAGCAGCTTCCAGTTATCTTTAAGTGGAAATAACAAACAATCCACCTCATTATCATGACACAGATTGGGTCAAAATCCCCTTGTTAGACTACTCAAGCACACTAATTGCATCCAAAAGCACTTTAAGACTTGTAGCACGAGTGCGTGTGAGAGCATGTTATATGTTGGAAGCACAGCTCTGCTTATAACTGATTTTCCGTGTAGATTTTAACATTAAGACAGTCTGAGAGGTCAAATCTGCGACAGTCTTAATGCTATTGGAGAAAAGAGTCCAGACTTTGATTGTACTGTGTGAAACGCTGTAATGGAAAGTAATTAAAAACATTTTCACTATATAAAAAAAAAGAAAAGTTTGCGTCCTGATGACTACATGTACCAGAATGCACAGCGGCTGTCAGATTCAGCCGAGCACGGTTACTGCTGTACTGGCGAGGAGCACACTGGCGTACGGGCTGGCTTGCTCGGTAAGTTGTTCATATTTGTTTGCAGACAACTATCGTGTACATAGGCAAATATCTTGTACTTGATAATGTCAGCATTTGTTTTGAACTGTTCCGTTTCAGTGTGTATTATTTGACGAAATTCTTACCGGACATTAGCTTGAGTTAGCTGTTAACATCATCCGGTAGCTAGCCAAACCGATGAGCCTTCAGTAAACGTTCAATGTGTAGCAGCCCCGTACCTGGAAGTAACGTTAGCTAGTTTGTAAAGCCGCCCCGGCTTTTCTTCTTTAGCTCCGCAAGCCTTTTGTGTTTCTAACATTTACTCCGAAGTATAGCCTCGTTGGAGATAACGCTACCTCTTAGATATACTGTCATAAATCAGTGGCAGTCACCACTTTTCCCATTGACGTTACAGCGTTATTAGCTGCGGTAATACTGCGTTTACACTTAAAGCAACGTCAGCAGTAACGCTGTAACTTACTGTTGCAAGCTGTGTGTCAGTGAACGTCTCACTGTTTAGCGTTAACGCGTGTCATCCTTTCTGTCACACGCAGCTTTCAGTGCTTCAAACATGGATCAAGACAACAATTCAGAGGTTTGTAACACTTGCTATCATTGTGTTATTGTGAAAGAGACAGAGTGTGAGTGAGGAGATATTTTTGACTGATGCTTTGCCAGCTACTCATACAGGAGTAAGAGGACACACCGTGCAGCTCTGTTTTTTAGTTTAAAGACACATATCGTCACACTGTTAAAATAATCGCCTAAGTCATTTTTTGTCAAAATTGTTGTTGTTTTGTTTTTTACCTAAATTATCTCCTCATGACGCCGGCCACCTATGGTAAAATCGCCTACATCCTCAGTTGATCAGATTATGTGATTTTACCCCTTTAAGATCACTTCTTTGACAATTTGCCACATTCACAGGCATCAGGAAATAACCCAGCAAAGAGCTTGAGGGAGATTGTTTAGTTATCAGTTTAGTTTATCAGTGTTTTATTGTTGACACTAATATTGGTAACACTTTACTCTAAGGTGTCTACATAAGAGTGACATGAGCGTGTCATAAACATGACACGGGATGTGTCATGAACATTAATGACACTTTGAAGTAACATTAATGCTCATGATACTTGTCATGTCATGTTTCTGACAGGCTTGTGTGACTCTGATGTAGACACCTTCAAAATAAAGTGTTACCATATCTTGCTTAAGTCACAAAGGCATGTTCAAAAATTGCCTAAATCATTTATTTCTCTTAAGTTACATAATTTACACACAGTGTTATTACTATGCCAATAGCCATCCTTTGTTACACCCTTTTTGAGTGAAATGATCAATACATGTCATATGTTACACTTTTTGTGAATTTTTTTGTGTTTCCTGCAAAACTTGAAAAAATTAGTTAGGCGATTATTTTAACAGGGTGACGATATGTTAGTCTGTTACTTTCTTGTTTAAGTTGTTGTTCAACCGTTACAGTTGTAACAGTTGTCAAATACTGTGCAATCAATCCGTCTTTCTCAACTGCCTAGAATTGGGCAGGTATAATCTCTTAACCCTGGGCTGATGTAAACATGCCCTCTGCCTAAGATATTGTTTGCTGTTTTCATGTTTGACAGGATGAGTCAGTTGGCCCATCGGAGGACCCTTCAGAAGAGGAACTGCCTTGTCTACCTCCAGGGCTCTGTAAGCTTTTTTTTTCATACAGCATGTATGTTGAAAGATACTGTGGTACTTTTATATGACTGTTTGCCAAGTCATGTCAAGTCATGTCTTTGTTACGCAAAATTTCACATCATAATTTTTTTTTTTAAAGTTGACTGCGACTGGATAGTTAATCAAGCTGACAGTTCATGACAGCAGCATTTTTAATTTAGATACTAAATCTGCATGACACAATAAGGAAAGTCTTACAAAGAGTGTGCTCTCTACAAGAAGGGGATGGGCTACTTCCTGGAGTAGACTATCATAACATAACGACACATCATACCTTTAGAATGCAGTTTGGTTTATTTCAGATGCAAATTCATGTGCTACTGGTTTTGTTACTGTCCTCACTAGAGTTTAAAATACCTTTTTGTAATGATTCCAGATCAACAGACTAAAAAATCTCTTGTTTAGCTGGACATGGATGTTGGGCTGGACTTTCTATAGTTTACTAAAAAAGAAACTATTCTCCATCGTTAGCAGAGATTCTGAAAAATAAATTGCTGTAAAATTTAAATATTCTTCCCTTAAACCTTCTGGACCGTTCAGCAATTTCAGGGTGTGTATTTCCTGTCCTGCCCTGTGGTGTTGTTTTTCATTGCAGTTTATAAGTCCTGCACCTTCATGGAAACAGCACAATAACAGAGGGAGCTCAGAAATGTATTTCGTGCAAAATAATACAGTCATTCATTATCCGCAACCGCTTATCTGAACTTGGGCCTCTGGGGCTGGAGCCAATCCCAGCTGACATTGGGCGAGAGCCATAAATCATAAAAAAGAAGAAATTCAAGTTGATTTTTACTGAATAAAATTGAATCTTTATATATAAAACAGTTTTACAAGGGGCCACAAGTGTTACTAATTATGTGCAAATTGTGTGTGCTCCAAATGCTGTACATATTGAACTTTTTTTTTTTACCTTGTTCTCTCCTCTCTGCTCTGTGTAAACAGCGTGCAGTTCAGGCAAAGTTTCACTGAATTTTTCTCACATGATTGTTGGTCTCAGCAGAGTCATTTATCACTTCCCAGTTGTGCTGAGTAGCACATAATTTAATTTAATTTTTGCAGGATCTGGTTTGTGTAAATGATTTATTTTTGCTAAAATTTTAAATGAGACATGTTGTATAAAAGGATTTTGCTTGATTTATTCAAGGACTGTTTGATATTTGAAAGATGAAGATAATTTCAAATTTATCAGCTATGATGGTATTGATAAATGGTGACATTTTGGCTTGAAGTTGTAGCATTCAGTGGGTAGAAGTTATAGTTTCTCCTCTTTGTTCTTGCTCCTCTTTAATAACTGTCTCTGTTGTCCCCGTCTAGCTGATGGTGAAGCAATGAAGCTGCTGTGGCAGTTGCGGTCCCAGCGTCGCCAGCCGTCCCCTGATCTCCCTGAGACAGTGACCCGTCTTACTGCCCCAGACGGCAGCGTCTTATACCTGGTGGGCACTGCCCACTTCAGTGACAGCAGCAAAAAGGATGTGGCCACGGTGAGTCAATGAGAATATACAGCAGGATTTTTGCAATATACTCTGCCACTTACACCCTCTTAAAATGTGATATGCTGTGAATTGTCAGTAAAATAATGGACTAACTCTGTGAATGTGGAGAAGTGCTGTAGAGTAGCACCTTGAAGGTTATTTGGCCCGCCTGTATAAACTGTAATTAGGTTGGCATCTCTCTATTGCCAAGAATAATCTTGTCTTCCTTTTTTCCACATTGATTTTTTTTTGTCTTTCCTACCTCCCCCACTGCTCAAATGCAATTTGTCTCTCTCCTACCCTCTTATGCTCTCTTATTCTGTCTCTTATCTCACATGCCCACTGTTCTGTCTCCACCTCACACAGACGATCCGCGCTGTGCAGCCAGACGTGGTGGTGGTGGAGCTGTGCCAGTACAGGGTGTCTATGCTGAAGATGGACGAGAATACACTGCTGAGGGAAGCCAAAGACATCAACCTGGATAAGGTTCAGCAGGCCATTAAACAGGTCAGGCTTTTCAGAAAGATGGGAATTAACAATTTGGTAAACAGAATGCATACTACTTGTAGTGGCAATTTTGTCCGAAAAAATAACAAAATTAAACTTAAAACAAACTTAATCAAAATGCCACTGATGCACCATGAGCGTGTGGTGTACGCAGGCAAAGAAGGTGATGTCCATACATGATTGATAGATCCAAAGGTTTATTTTGTCCATTGCGAGCAAGCAAACAAAAGAACAAAGAAACATGGCTCCTGCTGCCTCTCTTTGCGCTGGTAAAAAACCATCGGCCCACCCCGGTGACAGCCTTCTGCCTACCCACCTACCTATATAACATCAGGCGCCCATGGTGCCAACCCAAATTCCATAATACGCAAAATATAATATGTAAACTAAATATGCTAAACAATAATGATGATTAAACTAAACAATTAACTAGTAAAACAAAATATTATCAAAATAAACAAACGTCTAGAATAATCAAACAATACTCATTATTAATAATAAACTAAACAGACAACTTAATACTACAAGAACTAAATAGCTCCAACACTACTGTAAGTGTAACAACTTATCTGTGTTTCTGTGAAAGCTTATTTCTATCCTCTGTGTTTGTCAGAATGGGCTGATGTCGGGCCTCATGCAGATTCTCCTGCTCAAAGTTTCGGCCCACATCACAGAGCAGCTGGGCATGGCTCCAGGAGGAGAGTTTAGGGAGGCCTTCAAAGAGGTGAGACATACACAAAATACGTTATTTTGTTTTCATATTTTTGTGTTTATTTGTTTCCTGTTTTTTTAATTCTTGACATTTTTCTTTCCACACAGGCTGGACAAGTGCCGTTCTGCAAGTTTCACCTCGGGGACAGGCCGATCCCTGTGACGTTCAAGAGGGCCATTGCTGCTCTCAGTCTGTGGCAGAAGGCCCGCCTGGCGTGGGGCCTTTGCTTTCTGTCAGATCCAATCAGGTATGAGCTCACCTTAGTCACTTTATATCATACCACTTGGTGTTGTAAGAATATCTCTCTCTGTATCTAGACACTGTATCGCAGTCTATACACTATACACTGTACTGGTCAAAAGTTTTAGAACACACCAACTTTTCCAGAATTGAATTGAAAATGATGCAGTTTAATGTCTCAGTGTACTCTAAAATTAATGCACATTTGTAACATTTTAAATTCTTTATTGAGCATGATAGTGTTTTGAAAGTAAAAAAAATATTCAAAATCACATTTTATGTTGGACTAAAGGACTAAAAAAAGACACAAAATGACCAAAAAAAAGACACAAAATGACAAAAAAGACACATAAAGACACAAAATGACTAAAAAAAGACACAAAATGACTTACAAAGACATGAAAAGAATTAAAAAATGGACAAAATAGCCCAAGACTCCATAGAGTTAAGTTGTTAACCCACTTCTTGTTCCCTGAAAAAGGCCTACTTGTATAATTCTGAAATGTACATTATTTTTCAGTTTTGGTTAAGCTTACCTTTTTTTATTTACCTCTGGCAGTTCACCACATACCTTTGGACCCTTTCAAGCTGTTCATTGGACTTTAACTGCTTGAATTTCAATAAAAAACTGGAAAAATTGGGGTGTTCTAAAACTTTTGACCAGTAGTGTACATCTAGACACTTGTGATGTCACAAGGTGATCGATATGAATGTCATCCCCTGATTCCTCAACCAAAAATATGGTTATTACTAAATTTTGAGAAAGCTGTTTGTAAATTGGAAGGATGTTCACAGAATCACATTCAAGTATTTTTAGCCAAGTCAAGCACATGAACTAGAAATGGGTTTGAAACATGCTATTTAATGGTCTTTGTGGAAATGGTGAACAAAAGCAAAGGTTTAAAAAAGTATAAATATAAGCAGTTCTTGCCCTGAAGAAAATGCAGCTAGTGGCTGTGTGAGCATCATGACTATCAGTCTTTCTGTGTAGAACTAGGGAATATGCGCCCACACATATTTTACAGAGTACATGCAACTCTGCCAATTTTTTAAATTGCCGGTGTCTGTGAGATGTGAGTGGAAGCTTTCTGTATAAAGTGATTGTGTGTTTATCTTCTGACATCTCTTAGAATGAGCCTGTTACATACTCTTATGTATAAAATGGTGTTGCTGAGCGAGGGAGATCAAAACAAAATATATGCCTCAGTGTATGTTTTGTAAAGCAATTTTCTCTCCACTCACTATAACTGTGCCCAAATGCATCTTCTGAATTTTGCATCTAATATCTAACTAATGTCACCTTAAAAATAATACAATATTAAAGGACAGGCATTGTTTATATCTCGTACATAAAGAGTTTTTAAAAAAATGTTTTTTAAACGCATAAATGCAAACTGCAGACTATATCCGTCCCAGCACATTTCTACTGTTTGTTCCTCATTTTTCACTTTAAACTGTCATGACCAAAATACCTTATGAACAGAAAACAGAAATGTCTTCTCCTTCCTACTGTATGTTAACACCAGCGACTGTGTGCCTTGTTTTTAGTAAAGAGGACGTAGAGAAGTGCAAACAGAAGGACCTGCTGGAGCAGACCATGTCAGAGATGATCGGCGAGTTTCCTGCTCTGCACCAAACCATCGTGGCTGAAAGAGACATCTACCTCACACACACGCTCCGCCAGGCTACACGCTGTGTGGAGTCCCCTCATAACGCCCAGAGTGCGTATAACACTGTTCAATAAGCTAATAATCACATAGATCTCACAGACATACGCATAAAATTCTTTATTTATTCATTTTCAAAACATCCAGGTACATAACAACCCAAACAATTACCCCCTCCTTCCCAACCCCCACCCCCAAAGCACGTTAGGGAAGAAAAAAAAAAAAAAACAGACAGAAGTAAAAAGAAAAAAGGTGAAAGCTGTACTCTGCAGTATAACAACAGTTTCTATGGCCATCTGTGACTGTATAAAATTATACTTATTTATATAAATTATAGACAAATAAATGTTCAAACATAATCAAGATATCGATACACATAAAATTCTGCATCGCCTATTGATTTTTTTTGTTTTACATTTACATTGCTCATTAGAATTAAACATTAAGTGGTTGGAGGTGTATTGCACTGTTTCAGTTTTATTGTCAGAAATGCAAACCTGTGCTCGATGGAGTTAAAAAGTAAATGAGACGTGTCAACTTACTGCATATATCTTTCATATCTGTTACTCAAATGTTGCGTAATTAACCTACCATTAATGACAATATGGTTTGAATGTGACTGATAATGAAAATGCTGAGTCATATTGCATCCATGTTGCATTCATGTCGTGATCACAGGAATTTGTACTCTGTGAATCATATTGTCATTTTTCAGCAGTGCATTTGTTCTGGATAATTTATGCATTGTCACAAAGGGGAAATTCCACACATCCAGGGCTTGTTTGCCCGTCATTTATACTGACATTTCTCCGGGGTGTTTTTGTTAATTCGTTTTAGTCAAGAAAAACCCTGTGGTTTTGTACATGGTGATGGAAATGTAAAGAATATGTTGTTGTGGACTTGTTGATTGTTTCTGTAACTGAACATTATATACTCTCTTTTTCTATAGAAGTGCCTGCTGTGGTGGTGGGAGTTGTAGGGATGGGTCACGTCCCTGGCATAGAAAGAAACTGGGAGAAGCACCTCAACATTAATGAAATCATGAGGTGAGTTGGTCTCGTTTTGACACTATAAAGCTCTAAATAAAGTTGACTTGACTGTGTTACAGAAAGTCAATAATAGAAACATACTTCCACTGTATCCTGACAATCCCACAGCTGCTCAATGTGTCTGTCTGACTCTTCCTCAGCGTTGCACCTCCCTCACGTTTTGGCTGGGTGTTGCGCACAGTCATCAAGGGTGTGATGATGGGAGTGCTGGGATACGCCTGTTACCGTGCTGGAGGGAGTTTAGGTAGAGTCTTGCTGACTTTACCTGCAGTCCAATCTATACTGGAGACCCTGCGGCCGCCCCCTGCTCTAAGCCAACAGTGACACGACCTTTGATCTATTAAAACAATGCATTTTTCACACAATGGCCTTAAAACAGGAGGTGAGGCTGGAGGAACGGTTTCACCAGCCCGCACTATGAACTCACAAGGACCTCAGGGGGTGAGGAGCCTCCCACCTCGTATTGAAGTCCCTGTAGATGCAGCAGGGCCGTACTGCCAAAGAAACCATGACAGTACTCTTCATTTTCTTTCGGATTTTGTGCAAATCATGCATTTTGTAAGGTTAACAAATGCCAATAACTGCTTTTGAATAGATTTACATTTCCCCCACCATTCCTTTAAATGACAGAGTATCATCAGAATCATATTCAGTCACAAGCCCTCATATGACTGAGGCATTCTTTCGAGAGGCAAACTTTTCTACCGCTGTCTCCTTACTCCTTCCTCTTTTCTGGTGCCAGCCAGCATTTTTGGGTAATTTGCCCATTTCAAGTCCAGCACTTTATAAGAGAGTCTTGTACTGTACATGCAGAGGATGGAAGGGAAAAGAAAGTACAATATCAGGTCAGTCACTATACTCATAAATCATAAATGTATTCTAGGAATCATTTTGGTGCATTGAGGGACCATCATGGTGTGAGTCAATCCTGGAACCCATCGGCTGTTGTCTGATGACGATTAAGCTTCTGGGAGCAATGACTTAATATTTATGGGGTTTGCGTGTCCAGGCCTAGATTTCCTCTTTGTGCACTGATCATTGTTTCCAGTCCGATTAGCAACCTGAGATGCGAGAATGGAGTTTGAGTTGAGGCGACGTCTACGACCACATTGTTTCACTCGTAGCAAGTTTATTTTTTACACATGGCCCGAAGAGAATCATTAGTTCTTATAATTTTATCAAAGACAATTTTGTAATCTGGCTTTGAAAACAATTTGTTTCTTTTATTACATGAGTCAAATATACACAGACATAGGAACTTTTTGGTAGGTTTTGTAGATCCAGACAACACTTCAGCTGATCTCTATAAGCAGATACCTGCATATGAATGCAGATACATTGTCAGACATGAACCGATGGTTTCCAAGATTGCATTTAAGCCAACGCTCTAGACCTCCTTTGCTCTCCACATGGACTGTTTGCCTGCATGCAACCAAAGCCTGCTCAAACGTGATTGATCAGAAAACGATTGATCGGAAACCAGCATACCATTCTGATATGAAAATCTTGTCATGTTGCCTACAGATTCTGCATTCATAAGAAGTATTTGTTAATAGAAATTAGGTTTGAGGCAAATGTAAAAAATGTCTGAATTTGGAAATTTTCTTAATTCATGATAAATCTATCATTTCAAATGCAAATATTTCACATCAGACAAATGATTTCCCACGGGGCACGGTCCTGCCCACATCAACAGACAAGTGCCTCATATTGCAGCAGTAAGGGCTAATGGTGAATTAAATAGAATGGTATAAATGTGTGTTATATGCATCTTACACATACTGCAACCAAATGGTCAATGCAATTTTCTAATACTCTGTCTTTATATGATAATACAATAGGCCTATTTTATAAATAGTGTTGCCCTAAATATAAACCATGCACTAAGTGTTGTCTTGGCTTCAGTGAAAATGGTACCATAGCCCCTTCATTTTCTGCTCACATCATCATAAATTCAGCATAGACCTGACGCAGGACAGGCTTTAACGTGCCTCAGGATGAGCAATGCAATTATCTTGTAATTTGTGTGTTTGATTGTATCTCCAATATGAGACACTCTGGCATATTGGCTTTAACTGGCTCCATCTGTGCGTAAGCGTTCATATACTTGACACAAAAATATGCATCTTGTACAGAAAGACGTCTTTAAAAACCTCCACACATGAACATCTGTCATTCAGCACACCAGCTGTTTGTACTTTTATGATATATGCATTATCACTTGCCAGTCAGATTGTAGAATGGGGATTGAAGTGTTATAATGAAATTTGTTTCCATCAAATTGAGGATTGAACGTCAACGTAACAATTTCTTAGTGGAATTCCCATCCATGAAAATTTGTTATGGACTTGTTTGGATGATGATGAAGGAAACTGACAGTTTAGATTTGTGAGAGTTGGGAGGTAAAGCCTTATACTGCTATCACTGCTGCCTTTGACCCTCAGATCGCCTCCTCTGCTGAGGCTTTATATTACCAACACTGACCTGCATCCATAGTACAGAGCTTCTTATTGCACGTGTAAAAAAAAAAAAATGGCAGAACGGCATGCCTGGAGTGTTTGTTACTGTATGTGGGAGATGTCCCAATAAATCCAACAGCCTGAACAAGGTATTTACATGGTTACAAGACCAGAAACCAACATCAATTTCCAGGTATTCTCAATCCTAGTTTTAAGTGATTTTTAATGTACAGTACTGGAATAATTTAGATGTATTTATAAGAGATATAAAAGGAGTTAATTTGCTGTCTCTAATTTATGAAATGGTCAAATTGACTAATATGGGACATGAGTGCAGTAAATGAAGCCGTGCCACAAACAATATTAAACCACTTGCAAGTCATCCACACATTAAACTAACTCAGACAAACAGTCTTCCAATTAATGAAAACATGATCTTGCTTAAGTAAGAGATGAGGATGTTGGGAACAGAAGTCATGCCTCTCAGTCCCTCAGCAGTATAATATAGTTAAACATTATGTGTCTGTCTGTCTGTCCCCCAAATAATTTCCCAAAGGTGTTATCTATAGTATGTTTGAGAATTGCCAAGTGAAAACTGTATGAATGCCTGTTTGCTGTAACGTTTGTTGACCCATACCCTCGTGTGGCATTGTTAACAAACCAAACATTAAATCCTAACTTCTGTTATGAATTATTAAAAGATTTTAATTAAAGATTAACTGTTAATTGTCTCAAAAACATTTTTAACCCTGTTACATTACATTAGCTGCCAAGACTTTAATGCACTCGATAATTATTAAGTTAAGCTATTAAGGCTGATTAGGTATACGGAAGCCCATGTCTGCCTGTTTAAGAAAGAAAAAAAACAAATATATATATATATATATATATATATATAATTTTAGCTTTTTGATGGAAAAAAAAGATCCTTTACGTCATAACAAGGAAGTCAAAATATTGACTTAGTATCTCTAATCACATCTGTATTATTAAAAAAGTGATTTAGGATCTCAATATTATGATAAACTTTCTCAAAATAATGAGTCACTCACAATAATGACTTATCTCAAAATATTTTTCTTTTAAAGAAAATAAATAATTACTTGTTCCTGTTTCAAATCAAGAGAAACTGTCTTTTTTATGTAGGCCTGTTATCACAAGGCTAATTTCAAGTCGTTATTTTTTAGAAAATGTCTTACAGGTTTTGCAGTACTAAGTCATTATTTTGAGATAACTAATTAATTTCAAAATACTAATAAGTTATTATTTCGAGAAAGTTATACGTGATTTACTATACTACTATTTTCGCTTCCTATAGCACATTTTCCACATCACATTTATCGGAAATGGTCTGGCATAAGTTTCCTAAGGACCAGAGTCTAGTCATTTTATTTTATTTTATTAAAATGATGTATGTAGCTGAATATAAGGAATGATTTGATCAAATGATGACGATAACGTTATTATCTCAACCTTGCTAACTTGCATTGATTTTAGTTTGGTCCCAGACAGTTCCGTGGCTGTGTCCCAAAGTCAAGGAAGGATGCTCAAACGGCTGGATTTGAAGGACACTAAGTCCATCTATATTAAGTTTTTGAATGCAATTCGTTCTGCTGCGCGACTTTTCCAGTCTAAAAAAATATGCTGTGTTTGCTCCGCTTCTTCCAGCCATTGCTGTCTCAAACCAAGGAAGGATCCTTGACTTTGGGATACAGCTCCTGTCTTCACTGCGTGTTTCCGGTCGGACCATTAACGACGTGACACGGTCCGTCTCGCAAACATCCGCCGCTGTTTGCAGGATTATGAAAGCATGACTAGTGACTAACTACTTTATAACTACGCCAGTGAACGCAAGCGAACAGATGGCCCTGTTTGGATGGCTTATCTAGGACCTCGGCTGGGACCGTCACGCATTTTTATCCCCGGTGTGTCCGCGTTCAGACTCCTCGGGATGGCCGACATGGGTCTGTCGATGAGTCGTTCCCCGCTCGAGCGGCTCGACTTTGACAACGTCGCTCTCAAGAAACTTCCCCTAGACCCGTCCGAGGAGCCGGGGGTGCGGCAGGTGAAAGGAGCGTGTTTCTCCCGGGTGAAGCCGCAGCCGGTGACCAAGCCTCGGTTCGTGGCTGTGTCACATGAAGCCCTGGCGCTGCTGGGGCTCAACGGAGAGGAGGTCTTAAACGACCCGCTAGGGCCAGAGTACCTCAGCGGGTCCAAAGTCATGCCTGGATCCGAGTTCGCCGCTCACTGCTACTGCGGCCACCAGTTCGGCCAGTTCGCCGGACAGCTTGGCGACGGGGCGGCCTGCTACCTGGGGGAGGTGAAGGTGCCGCCCGGCCAGGATCCAGAACTGCTGCGGGAAAACCCGAGCGGCCGGTGGGAGATCCAGGTGAAAGGAGCCGGGCTGACTCCTTACTCCAGGTACATTTTCTGAAATATATAAGAAATGTGAAACTTGCTCCAAAGATCACCTAAAAGAGGGGATGTGGTTGAGGAGTGTTTGGAGGGATTGATAAGCTTTGAAATAGTTAATATACATTCATGGGGAAAAATTAGAACATTGTTTTCTTCCATTTCTTTTTTCATTCCAATGCCTGGAACAACTAAAGGTACATTTGTTTGGACAATTATAATGATAACAACAAAAATAGCTCATAAGTAGTTTAATTTAAGAGCTGATATCTAGACATTTTCCATGGTTGTCTTGATGATGATTTTGGTTATTACCAAGACAACCATGGAAAATGGAGCTCTTAAATTAAACTCTTATGAGCTATTTTTGTTATCATTATATTTGTCCAAACAAATGTACCTTTAGTTGTGCCAGGCATTAAGAAAAGAAGGGTGGTCTCATAAGTTTTTTCGTATCCATATTCTGTATGTGTTGTTGTCCAGTATAGCTTTATGTGGAAAGAGTCATCTATCTTATTCTGTCTTCCACAGACAAGCTGATGGCCGCAAGGTCCTGCGCTCCAGTATAAGAGAGTTCCTTTGCAGCGAGGTGATGTTCTTCCTGGGCGTTCCCACCACCAGAGCCGGCTCCGTAGTCACCTCTGACAGCAGGGTCGTAAGAGATGTGTACTACAGCGGGAACCCTCGCAACGAAAGATGCTCTGTGGTCCTCCGTATTGCTCCCACCTTCCTCAGGTGAGTGCACGTTGTCCCCCTTTCACCTATCGTGCATGTGTGAGCTTCTCAGGATGCATACACAAGAGTTGTTTGTCTCAGTTGTGCACTCTCTGAGCAGGTTTGGATCATTTGAGATCTTCAAGCCGGCTGACGAGTTCACAGGCCGCCAGGGGCCCAGCTATGGACGTGATGAGCTCCGCGGTCAGATGATGGATTATGTCATCGAGATGTTTTACCCTGAGATCCAGCAGAATCACCCAGATAGGGTGGAGAGAAACGTGGCTTTCTTCAGAGAGGTCAGGGCACATGAGTGGCACTCTCTTCCACCTATCAAATACACACATTGCAGCCAGTGACATGAGACTGAGACTGAATGAATAATGTGTTTTCTTCAATCAGCAAGTAGCAGATTCAAGTCCTGACCTTACATTTTGCAGCCAAGAACATTTGGATCCTATTATCCTGTTAAGCTGCTGTGGATGGTTCAGTGGCTGCTTGTGCTGAGTCACTATGACCTCTGCTTAATATGAGATTAGGAAGTTAACAAGGCATTAAACTCTGGATACAGACATTTTTCTCATCTAATTAGCAAACAACATGCAGATCAGGAAACACAAAAGAACCCTCTTCTATCAGATGACTGTCCTCTCTCTGTTTGCAGGTGATGCTCCGCACGGCTCGCCTCGTGGCTCAGTGGCAGTGTGTCGGTTTCTGCCACGGAGTCCTGAACACAGACAACATGAGCATCCTGGGACTCACACTGGACTATGGTCCATATGGCTTCATGGACAGGTCAGACATATGTGGAGCATTTATGGCAAATTGATCTGATTGAACAAACAGTCAATCTCTTGATCCTCTACAGCAGTAGTTCTCAACCTTTTTGAGTCGCGACCCCCAAAAAGAAACAAAATGACCAATAAAAGACACAAAATGACTAAAAAAAGACACAAAATGACCAAAAAAGGAAACAAAATGACCAAAAAAAGACACAAAATGACCAAAAAAAGACACAAAATGACCAAAAAAAGACACAAAATGACCAAAAAAAGACACAAAATGACTTAAAAAAAGACACAAAATGACCAAATAAAAAGACGCAAAATTTAAAAAAAGACACAAAATGACCAAAAAAAGAAAACAAAAATGACACAAATTGACCAGAAAATGATTTTAAAAAAAGACATAAAATGACCAAAAAAGACACAAATGAAAATGAAAAATGATTTGGCGACCCCCAGAAATCATCTCGCGACCCCAATTGGGGTCCCGACCCCAAGGTTGAGAATATCTGCTCTACAGTGGTGGAATGTAACTAAGTACATTTACTCAAGTACTGTACTTAAGTACAATTTTGAGGTACTTGTACTTGAGTATTTACATTTTATATAACTTTATACTTTTACTTCACTACATTTTGAGGTGAAAATTGTACTTTTTGTACTCTACTACATTTAGCCGACAGCTTTAGTTACTTTTCAGGTCAAGATTTAACATAAAAAACATAATCAATTTAAAGTGATTTAGACATTTTTTTATTAAGCCTCATAACATTATATGAAGTAGTTAGAATTAGCTCTACCTTGAGAAAATTAAAATGCTGCTGGCATAAAAGCATCAGTAATAAAAATCCAATAATATATGTGGAATATATATAACAACCTGAGTGGGGCCATAACGAGTACTTTTACTTTTGATACTTTTGTACTTTTACTTTAGTAAGTTTTGAATGCAGGACTTTTACTTGTAGTGGAGTAATTTCACAGTGTTGTATAAGTACTTTTACTTAAGTAAGGGATCTGATTACTTCTTCCACCACTGGTCCTGTATTTGATATTTAAGTCAAAATATACTTTTTATTTTACTGCAACTACTTATTCATCATGTTTAAGTCCTTACTTCATGATGTTCAAGCTGGCTCTTCTGTCTGTACATGCTTTGTTTGATGATGTTCTGACTGTGACTCTATTTTTATGTTCTCTGTTGTTTTTAAATGGTTTGTAACTAACTGTGCTGCTGCCTGTCTTGGCCAGGACTCTTTTGTAAAAGATTTTAATCTCAATAAGACTTTCCTGGTTAAATAAAGGTTAAATAAAAAAAAATAAAAATAAAAAAAATCATCATACAGGAGTAAACAAGATAAAAAACACTTTCCTTTTCCTTCTCAGGTTTGATCCAGATTTCATTTGCAACGCCTCAGACAACTCCGGCCGATACTCCTACCAGGCCCAGCCGGCGATCTGCAGGTGGAACCTGATGAAGCTGGCGGAGGCTCTGGCTCCAGAGCTGCCACCAGACCGGGCTGAGGCGGTCCTAGACGAGTACCTGGATCTGTATAACGGCTTCTACGTGGAGAACATGAGGAAGAAGCTGGGCTTATTAAAGAAGGCCGAGCCTGAGGACGAGATCCTGATCACCGAGCTGCTGCAGGTCATGCACAACACAGGTATGATGGGAGTGGAAGGGCTTTATATATTGTCTAATCTGATGATAAAACAATGAATCTAGTGAGAGGCAAGGAGTTTGAAGATGCAAATAC
The DNA here is from genome assembly GCF_030273125.1 of Centropristis striata. NCBI lineage: Eukaryota > Metazoa > Chordata > Actinopteri > Perciformes > Serranidae > Centropristis > Centropristis striata. The sequence goes on from NC_081522.1 coordinate 20,414,484, forward strand.
ATACAGTCATGGAAAAAAAATATTAGACCACCCTTGTTTTCTCCTTGCTTTCTTGTTCATTTTAATGCCTGGTACAACTAAAGGTACATTTGTTTGGACAAATATAATGATAAAAACAAAAATAGCTCATAAGAGTTTAAATTAAGAGCTGATATCTAGCCATTTTCCATGGTTGTCTTGATGATGATTTTGGTTATTACCAAGAAAAACATGGAAAAAGGCTAGATATCAGCTCTTAAATTAAACTCTTATGAGCTATTTTTGTTGTTATCATTATACTTGTCCAAAGAAATGTACCTTTAGTTGTACCAGACATTAAAATGGACAAGAAATTGAAGAAAACAAGGGCGGTCTAATATTTTTTTCCTTGACTTTACATGCAGTACTCATATTAACATGAAATATTTAAATTGTCAATGGTGCAACTTTATTTTATTGCAGCATTATTGTAACCTTGTCTTGTTCCCCTCCTGCAGGTGCTGACTTCACCAACACTTTCCGTAGCTTGAGTCAGATTTCCTGTCCCTCTGAGGAAGAAAGTGAGGGAGAAGAGGAGCTTGTCAAGAAAGCCACAGACCTCCTGCTGGAGCAATGCGCCTCCTTAGAGGAGCTCAAGGCCGCCAGTAAGCCCACTATGGATCCACGGTGAGCTAGCCACGCATCCTGTATAAACATGCTATGTTTGTCTATTTCATACCATCATAGAAATGAAACGTAAGTGAAACCCAGTTTAGTTTTTAGGGTGATGGATAAAGAATACAATGGCAAGTGCACCTATACATAATCAGCTGGACTTGAATTGCAACAGCATTGTTACTCCCTCCAAGTACTGATTTATTTTAAGCTTCATTCTTTCATCTTAAATCCACTTCGAATCCAAGTTCACATTTCTACAAAGTAAAATACAGATAAATGAAAACAAAATACCTTGTTGGCTGCATGCTACATAAAGGCCTTTATTAAAGGTTTTGGTAACGCTTTATATTAAGGTCCTTGTAATAACCATTAATTAACAAGTAATAAGGCCCTTGTAAGTCCTTACAAGATGCTTATTAACATTATTGTGTGTTTATAAGCTTATATAAGTGTTAATAATGGCATTACAAACACCCATGACCCACCCATTATGTCTTTGCCATGCCTTTATTAATCTTATTTTGTTTGCTTATTGATATTAAAATATACTTTATTGCTCATCTATTATAAATAACTATAAGTTAACTATGCTTTTTGCAACTACCGGATCTAAAGCGAGAACAATGCCTTATTACTTGTTAATTAATGGTTATTAAGGACCTTATTATAAAGCGTTACCAAGGTTTTTGCTCTGAAAATTACCCTGACAAAAAATAAACTAAATTGCACAATCATTTTTTTGTGACAAGGCCCTTAGAAAGATTTCCCTGGCATAAGCTTTTATTTCACCTGTGAGAAAACTTTACCATAATCACCATAATGTAAAATAATTTTCCTCACTTGCCTTCAGGGCTTCTGAACACTTTGTTTGCTCAATGACAAAGCAGTGTGTCTTGAAAAAAAGAGTTGTATTCGCATAATATTTGCTGTGGATATTCATGGTTGCCAGAAAACTATTCATACTATTTTTAAACCCTTTAGTTACAACTTGTTTGTGATGATATAACCAAGCACATTCAAACTCTCAAGGACATGTTATGTGTTGTCTGTCTTTTAGCACCACCCTTTGGACAAAATTTGGATTTTGTTTGGCCCCCTCCATATGAAAGTATAACAAAAGCAAAACTATTAGAAATATGTTTATACTGTCCAACACTTCTGCCTTATTAAGTTTGATTCACATTGCAGCCTCTGGGTGTCACTATGGGGCCTTTATTTTATTGTTCTTGGGCACATGTTAGAAAAATCAATGTTTCACAGTGCATCAGTTTGAGGTGCCTTGAAGCAGCATTCATTGATTTTTGGGAGTCAGTTCAGGCCAACGGAAAAAGCTGTAGTAAACAACATTGCCAAGACTGACATGTCAGAGTTTAAAGTGTTAGCAAACAATGACCTAATTACACATTCAGCTGACACAGAACAGCACAAGCATTCATTTGGAGTTGTGTTTCTGCTCCACTATTCACTCTCCGTTTAGCACTTATGGCATCGTAAAAATTGAGTAGGTGCAGCTTTAAGGCCTTAAAAGCTACTCATCCTAAACCCTGCTAGAGCTGTTTATTTTTTGGACGTAACTATCTGTAACAGGAGCACTGCAAATGGAAAAAATCATTGTCAGAGGGATGTCTTATGCCATCTTGTCTGTGTTATTTCGTAATAATGAAGAAACAGACATGCTCTTGCAATTGAAACATAGACCAAAAACAAAATGTAGTAATCTTGTTGTGAACAGTATTATGAGGAAGTCTGGTTATCATGTCTGGGGTTTTTGAAAGCCATTGAGAGAAAATGGATGATGTAAACATCAGATTTAGAGTAATGAGAGTATCACATTTAAGTGCGTTATCTGATTTCCTGCCTAACTTAATCTTTTTGTGCACCTAAGCACAGTCAGAGGAACAGAATGCTGCACAAAGATTCATTTTGGTACCTCAGATTCCTCATTATGTATCTAACAACAGATTGGCAGCACTGGTCCTCTTTCTCTAATATGCCAATAAAGATTATAACTGTTATATGTTCTCTATCTGCTGTTTTTTACAGTGAGCTGGCAATGTTGCTCTCAATGGCCCAGAGCAACCCAGCTCTGTTCCAGATGATCTCAGATAGGACAACAATTGCCAGGCAGTTAGACAAACTGAGCAGACTGAAAGACCTGATGGAGACGAGCCAGGATGAGCTGAAAACCAAACAAGGGGAGGACTGGAGCCACTGGATCACACGCTATAGGTGAGATTATTAACTGGGTGGATAGAGGAAGAAAGGCAAGAGATGAGAAAGAAAAACAGCTGGCATGTAAAGCAAGAGTTAGAGGGTGGAGGGACTGCAGGGACCGGATAAGAGATTTGTGATGGGTGGAAGTGTGAGTGATAAAGGGGGTGGAAGGAGAGAAAGAAGAGGAAATGGTGAGTCTGACTTTGCTCCAGTGTCTGACTGAGCGTTTTGTGTTATCACTGCTGCAGGAAGCGTCTGGCTCAGGAGCTGGAAGGACAGAGTGACGTGCGGGCGGTGCAGGAGGAGAGGGTGAGGGTGATGGACAGCACCAACCCTCGCGTGGTGCTCAGGAACTACATCGCCCAGAATGCAATTGAGGCTGCTGAGAATGGAGACTTCTCCGAGGTCAGGCTTGGACTTACAGTACAGGCCAAAAGTTTGGACACACCTTCTCATTCAATGTTTTTCCTTTATTTTCATGACTATTGACATTGTAAATTCATCAAAACTATTAATGAACACATGTGGAATTCTGTACTTAACAAAAAAGTGTGAAATAACTGAAAACATGTCTTATATTCTAGTAAGCAAAGGGTGGTTACTTTGAGGAATCTAAAATACAAGACATGTTTTCAGTTATTTCACACTTTTTTTGTTAAGTACATAATTCCATATGTGTTTATTCATATTTTTGATGCCTTCAGTGAGAATCTACAATGTAAATAGTCATGAAAATAAAGAAAAACGCATTGAATGAGATGGGTGTGTCCAAACTTTTGGCCTGTACTGTATATGTTTTTGGTAAAACTTAATATTCATCATACTCAGTGGTGGAAAAAGTATTCAGATCCCCTATTTAAGTAAAAGTACGAATAGCCGTTGTGAAATGACTCCACTACAAGTAAAAGTCCTGCATTCAAAACTTACTTCAGTAAAATGGCAAAAGTATCAGCATCAAAATGTACTTAAAGTATCAAAAGTAAAAGTACTCATTATGCAGAATGAACCAACTCAGATTGTTATATATATTCTAAATATATTATGAGATTGCTATTAGTATTATTGATGCATTTATGTAAGCAGTGTTTTCATTTGGAAAAGACAGGGCTCATTTTAACTACTTAATTTACTTTTATGTGGTTTAATAAAAAATTAAAAAATCTAATCACTTTCAATGTTTTTATGTTAAATTTCGACCTGAAAAGTAACTAAAACTGTCGGCTGAATGTAGTGGAGTAGAAGTATAAAGTTACATAAAATGGAAATACTCATGTAAAGTACAAGTACTTAAAAAATGTACTTAAGTACAGTACTAGAGTAAATGTACTTAGTTACATTCCACCACTGATCATAATCTTTTTGAAATTCTGACTTTTGCGTACAGTATTGACTTGTTTTGCATTGATACTCTGAACCCCAGAATCTACTGGTGGGTTTGAAAAGCATGTTCTTTTTTTTTTTTTTTTTAAATCACCAAAATTACACGATTTATCATAGACAGAAACTGTAAAAACAGGCATTATTATCACATTTTCAATTTTCCAATAATCCAAATTAGGTGTTACTAATGCTTCAGTCTGTCGAATGTACCATATTGAAGCTTAAAATAGTGACATTTCATCAAAATCACTTCATTCTACATCTTCCATTTAAAATGTAACCAAAAATAAACCATTTGCACGAACCAGATCCTGTAGAAATCATTAAATTCTGAGCTCAGCAGCACATCTGGGAAGCTATGAATGACTCAGCTGAGACCGACAGTGACATGACAGAAATTCAATGAAAATTCAGCTAAATCGCAGCTTGTTTACACAGAGCAGAGGGGAGAGGACAGAAGGTTGTAAGTAGAGGTTTTAATGTTGGTTTAAATGGTCTAGATGTTAATATTTCAATATGTGCAGCATGTGGAGCCATTTGTGAGCATTTGGGAAAATGTTCTGTATAAATAGATTCTCTTTTTTTCCAAGCCTTTTATTGTTTATTGTTTATTGAATGGATCCCCATTAGCTGACGCCTTGGCGACTGCTAGTCTTCCTGGGGTCCCTAAAAGACATAGAACATGACATACAAACAACATAAACAAAAACAGTACATACAAGAAAAACAATAACAAACACAATTAATACATACATGCAATACTGTTAAAAAAAAAATAATTCTACATTCATATTTACCCAACAAAAAATTCTACATTCATATTTACCCGACGAATGTTATACTGTAAAATTCAGATGTCTATAGTGTCAATATCAGCTGTATACACTTATAATTTATCATTTCATTAAAGAACATTTTAAAGGAAGAATCACCCGGCTACAGATATAGCAGCGAAAAAGAAATAAAATAAGAAAACAAAATAAATCACAACATATTAGTAATCATTCATTTTCAAAATGAATTAGCAAAGTAATTCAACTATTCTTTTTTATTTTTCTTCATGATTTATGGCATACTGCACAAAAGATATTTATGATTTTGCGCTAGTTGTAGCCACAACTTCATCGCGCTGTTTCCATAGAGGTGCAGGACTTGTATATTGCAGTGAAAAAAAGGCCACAGTGAGTAAAATGCGACAAGAGCAAAAAAAATAACTGCTTTGGGTTCAGAGTGATTTCAAAGCAGCAAAACAAAGACACTAAATGACCTTTTGCTCTCTTCAGCTTCAGTGTTTCACTTTTAGGGTGTTCACCTGCTCTCACTTCCCTGTCTGTGCTGCAGGTCCAGCGGGTCCTCAAAGTCCTGGAGAAGCCTTTCTCATCGCAGCCAGGTCTGGAGTTTCCTGCATGGGGGGCCGGAGGGGAGCCCTCCGAACAGGGAGAGAGGGATGAAGGAGAAGAGCAACAGCAAGAGGCGGCGTCTTCATCCACAGCCAGAAACCCTGTTCCCTATGACAGCAAGCCCCCAGCTTGGGCCAATGAAATCTGTGTCACATGATCTTCATAATGACTTCCTTGATTTCTTGCTTTCCTGCCTGAAGCCATGAGAGAGTTAACTGGTCTTCCAGTTCATATATTTTGTACCTGTTATGTCTTTTTTCCGATCACTGTACAACTCTCTGTGACTCTGACAGGCAGCGTCAGGGAAGTTAGCATGAGGCACAACACCCCATAGGCTACCTGGATTAACCAAAGCGGACAGGAAGTGAGTTTTTAGTGGTATAAATGCATATAATTATAAATATGTTTCTGTGTCAGGTGAGAAATGTTTTTACCCCAATCTGAAATGTGCCAGAAAATTACTGTGAAGTGATTACTTTTTTTCCACTAGTTGAAATTTCTGCATAAAACAGGATATTACAATGTGCATTAACATAAAAAAAACGACTTAATATGAGGAGTTTAATGCATGGCTGTTTTTTAAAATGGAATTTTTTAGGAATGCCCTTAAATTCAACATGCATTAAGCAGAGAAAAACAAGAAAAAGTGCAGATTATGAAAGATGTAAAAATCATATTTTTGACTTTACAAAGAAGCCTCTCCGCTCGTTCCCTGCCTGCTTGGTAATTTCATGGTAAGCTATACATGACGACTCAGACAACAAGTCCTACAGGGACCTGTCTGACTCTGACAAATGTGGGGTGTCACTTCAACATATACCAAATAATGAGTGTGTGTGTGAGAGAGAGATGATTATGTTTTTTTTAGGAATGTGTTTGGGTGAAAGGGATTGCTTGCACTGAATCCAGTTAGCCGCAACAGTAAAACACGCACAAGTTATTGTTCTATAATAGAAAAAATTGCCTTTTGCCTCTGTCATATCTCCACTTTATAATACGCACAGAACCACAAATACACCTGACCACTTTTGCTATCTAACGTGTTGAGGAAGCCACAAAACTACAGTTGATCTCTAATCATGGAAAGAGAAAAAAAAAAGGAACCGCTTGTTCTATTTGACTATTTTAGTCGGCTTGTGGCAATGCAAACTTCTGCAGGGGAAGTTTATTGCACATTGTGCCGCAAATGTGATGCTATCATGTGGTTTTGTGTAAAGGGAAAAAACATGAGCGCCATTCATGAATTTATTTTTATTGTGATGCCTCTGCACTAAATATAATTGCTGTATTTGAACAAATCTGTTTGGCAAATAAATTTAGATTTGTTGGCAAAATGAGGCTGTTAAAGCTGGAACTTGACACAAGAAATGACAGAAATGGGCATGAAATGAGATTATGTTCCAGATTTTTATTTTTCCTTAATAAATGTTAACTGAATGGTTGAGCTCTTCCTCAGCTGTAGGCTTAATATATCCTAATAAACTGAGCAGCCAATACATGTTGTGTACTCCTTATTTTTGGCAAATACACAGTTGCCCATAAAGTTGGAATAATTTTGTTTTCAGACACAATCCTCTGTTAATTGTGGTTTCTGTGAAGAATAAAACACATTGTCACAATCATTTCATGGAAAGATGTAAAAAAAAAAATATATATATATATACATTTTATTCCAACTTTATGAGCAGCCGTGTACATCCCGACCATGCTGCCTTCATGATCTGAACTCCACCTCCACATTTCTGCGTTACATAACATTTTGATTGTTGCCATTAGATTGCTCCACTCTGATAACAGACTAATCTTTTCTTTCTGTGTATTTCACATAGACGGAGCTGACACTCTGACATTTTCAGTTTGTTTCTAACAGCGTTTCCTTGTTCTGTTTCCTGGACACATGACACTGTGTTGTATTTCTTCAGCCACATAGTTGAGTGTCTTCAGCCCAGGGCGTCATGTCCCAGCAAGTCTCAACATTTTCTTACCCTACTCATACTCAAGCCACAGAGGAACAGCCTTCATAAATGCCATTTAAATCCAGCGCCTTTTTTGGGCAACTTTAAGCTATAACAATTTTTTACGCACCTACTTACGCATTCCAAAGAAATCTTCTCATTCAGTCTTGTGTTTCTCACATTCCAGCCTCCTTTGCACCTTTAATTGCAGGCCTCTCGCGAAGTCGGGAGTGGCTTTTGGTGACCTCAGGGTGCGCCCTGAGCGGCTGACACGCAGAGCTGCGCAATGATCGAGGGTTAGCGCATAGGTGGGATCTGGGACAATGGTTGTGTAGCGACGGACGAGACAAAACAACCAAAGAAGAACATATTCTAGATTTTATTTCATTTTTTCTTAAATTATAAGGATGTCGAAACGAGTCAGACCAGGCTATTACCGCCAAGAAGTCAACAAAAGCTCATGGGAAGTACCGGAGCGGTACCGGGACCTGAGGCAGGTGGGGACCGGGGCGTACGGGACGGTATGGTGAGTTGATTTCTGCGTAACTGAGAGAAGCTGTAACTCTAATGGTGCTGCGGGTTATGGGGAGCAGGGTGACAAAGAAAGCGACGGGACAGATGGTGGCACACAGGCAGCCGCACGGTGCCACAGCCAAACAAAAGAAAAGTATCTGCGCTCCGCTGAACACATGCTGCTTCACTTCCTGATATGATGGAGACACTTGCACCGAAACCTTCGCTTCCCCGCAGCCCTCCTGTCATCTTTAACCCCCGTTAAGGTTACCGGGTTATATAGAGCGCATGGGTGGTTCCGGGTGAAATAGGTGCGCTCCACCAAGTTTACGGACACAACAATGAAACGCAGCTTTTCATGCACCTTTGTGCGTCTCGCAGCATGCGGCGCCTTTGTTATCAATGATTAACTCTGTGGGCGGTTACGAAACTGCGCGGACTGACTCAATGCAACTTAATAACACATGAACAACTCTGAGAAATTATGGTAGGGTACAAGCTGGAGATGGAGCCGCCTGCTGCAGCCATCACTGCTGGAGTGTGGGCGAGGGCAGTGTTTGGGTGTGTGTACAAACACAGGTTTGGGCTTATAGTAATGACAAATGGGTAGCAAACAGAATGTTTTCTAGCATGTGCATCTTCTAAATTTTAAGGCCACCCTAAAAGGCACTTCATTGCGTTTCTTTACTGAATCGGCAACATAGAGGCTACTTTATTTAGCTTTTTCCATTTACAGGCTCCCTTTGAGGAATCTGTAATGGTAGTCTAGGGCATCCTAGAAGGCATGGATGCATGGATGCATGGATGGATGGATGGATGGATAGATAGGCAAGGCAAGGCAAGTTTATTTATATAGCACAATTCTACACAGGGACATTCAAAGTGCTTTACAGGGGCAAGATTAAAATACATAAAACACATTAGAAGACATTTAAAAGCGAATTAAAAATTCAAGGTTAAAATGGAAACAGAAAAGTCTTCAGACTTGATTTAAAAGAGCTGAGAGTTGCAGTAGACCTCAAGTTCTCTGGGAGTTTGTTCCAGAGATTTGGTGCATAAAAACTAAACGCTGCTTCTCCTTGTTTAGTCCTAACTCTGGGGACTGTAAGTAGACCTGTCCCAGATAGATAGATAGATAGATAGATAGATAGATAGATAGATAGATAGATAGATAGATAGACTTGTCTTTAGCCTCTCCAATACATAAAATACAAACATGACACACATAAAAGCATACAATCTCTAAATAAACACAAATACACATAAGTAATACATAAATACACTAGCAATACACTATACACCAGTAAAAACATACAGCAACAAACAATTGTGCAAATGGGCAGGAACTAGCAGCAGCGGTGAATACATTTAAAATACTGAGGTCTTCATCATTTGGTGTTCAGTGCCTGTATGGCACGGGGAATAAAAGACCTTTTATATGTTTCCAGCTCGCCATCATGTTTTCTTTGTTTACGGGCACCCAAGGGCCACCATATCACATTTTCCCCACTGGGAGGGCACCAGAGAGGGCACTTTGTCATGTTTTCTCCATTAACGGGCATCTTAGAGGGCACGTCGTGACATTTTCCCAACTGAAAGAGCACCCGAGGCATGTCAAACTGATCCATGAAACGGCCGGTGTGGCTTCAGGTTTTTGTTCAAACCAAGCAGCAGTACACCAGAAACATCAAATCAACTGAGTGAAGACAGTTCAGGTGATGAATGACTCAGGTGTGCTCCTGCTTGGTTGGAATGAAAACCTGCAGCCACACCGCTCCTTTCAGTTGGACGCCCCTGCCCTAGAGGGCTCTTCATCACATTTTCTCTACTAGTAGGGCAACAGAGAGAGCACTTTTCAATTTCACAACTGGAAGGGCACCCAAGGGGGCCACGGTGAGGTTTTCTCACCTTGAAGGGCACTTCATCACGTTTTCGCCATTTCGGTGGTGTGTTTTCTCCACCTGAAGGGTGCACTTCATCATGTTTTTCTATCTCGGGGCCATCCAAAAGGTGCACCAAGTGTGGGCAGTCGCTCAATCTTCCCCTCCTCTGAATCCAGTGGGTACACTCGGATCAGAGGATTGAGGAGATCTTGGTCATGTTTCAGATCAGTTCACATTCTTTGGAAGATGTTATATTATATTTGTCTCACACACGATATATTCTCTCACTCAGCTCAGCAGTGGACTTCAGAACAGGAACCAAAGTGGCAATCAAGAAACTGTACAGACCTTTCCAGTCGGAGCTCTTCGCCAAGCGAGCTTACAGAGAGCTGAGGCTTCTCAAACACATGAAACATGAAAATGTAAGAGTCAGCTAGTTATGGAGTCCAGGCCTGCAGGACTATTGCTTTTTACACCAGTGAAATTATAATATGCAGCAATTGTTTGGTAAAAATGAACAACAAATGTCTAATATATCGTATATTTCCGTCTGGTGCAGGTGATTGGCCTATTCGATGTGTTTACTGCTGACCTCTCTCTGGACAGATTCCATGATTTGTAAGTGACTTTATGCGTCAACCACTGCAACAGAGCAGTATTAAAGGGACAGTTTACCCCCCCAATTTTTTTATTTTTTTTGTCTTAGCCATAGTGTTATTACAAGTGCATCTCAATACATTAGAATATCATGGAAAAGCCCATTTCCAGTAGTTCAAGTCAAATAGTCCGACCAATTGAGTGCATATAGATTATAGCCAACATTTCCATAATAAACATACTTTTTAAAATTGGTCTTTTGTAATATTCAATTTTTTTTTGAGACATTGAATTTTAGGTCTTCATTAAATAAAATCATTATAATTAGAAGAAATTAAATACATTAAGACACTAAATGTTTAATCCTGTGTGTATTGGATCTATATAATGTGTTATTTCCACCTTTTGAATTGAATTACTGACATTAAAAACTTTTCTATGATATTCTAATGTATTGAGATGCACCTGTATCAATCTAGAGTGATAGTGTTGGACATATGGTCAATCTTCTCTTGAATGTAATTCAACCTGATGGCACTCATCTTATCATGGAGTGCTAAAAAATACATCCGATATTCCACAAATCTTGTTGTGAGCAGTTTCATTGAGAACCTTTTATTTCTTCTATAATTTATAATGTTTCCTTCTTCCACAAGTTATCTGGTGATGCCATTCATGGGGACAGATCTGGGGAAGCTGATGAAGCTGCAGAGGCTGTCGGAGGAGAAAATTCAGTATTTGGTTTATCAAATGCTCAAAGGGCTGAAGGTGGAGAGCTCTACTTTAATTGTACACTGTGGACAGTTTATTACTTTACCTGACTTTATTTGTCCTGGTAATTAAACCCCTGCTATATTCTTTCATTGCAGTATATTCATTCTGCTGGTATAATTCACAGGGTAAGTTGTCTTTTGTATGTATATTTCCACCGTGCATGTGTGAGATAAAGATTGCAATCAATCCAAACCAAACTTTTAGAAGGACTTGGTGTTTTCTACACAGATGTATACCCTCCCCCATTGTTGTTACACTAGTCGCTAAGTCATAGTCTTTTTATATCACGTTTTTAGGACCTGAAACCAGGAAATCTGGCCATCAACCAAGACTGTGAACTCAAGGTACAGAGGTACACACGCTGATAACCCAAGCAAACACATCTGCCCATCATTTCCTCCTTTTTACTGTCTTAAACTGTAATCATTAACAAATTCTTAATCGTCATATAAAACATTATAATGTGTGCAATAGTAAACTGTCAAATTATAGCATTACTAATAAAAGTAAACATTGTTAACAGTAAAATAACTATCAATTCAAGTTTTATTAACTATCCATTACCATTTATCAGTGATGGTGATAATAAATCTTTAACTATAAAATCATCAGTGCATTGCCCAGAATGTCATTGCCAATTCTGCTTTATTAACAAGTCCCTAAAGTTTTATTAGCAGACATGCTTCCTTGTTATGAGCAAAATTGAAATGTTTCTGTGTCTAATTTCACTTCCTGTCCTGTCAGATCCTGGACTTTGGTTTGGCGCGGCAGGCAGACAGCGAGATGACGGGGTATGTGGTGACCCGCTGGTACAGAGCCCCGGAGGTCATCCTGAGCTGGATGCACTACACTCAGACTGGTAATAAAGAGCTAATTAAAAGAAAAAGACCCACTCTCACTGTCATCGCCTACCAATGTGTCATGTTCAGTTCTCCGTGTTAGCGCTGAATCCTCTTATCTCATGATGAAGCATGAATTAGTTGTTTAAGTGTTCTCATTTGCCCTCAGCTCAAGGCTTCTGCTTCAGTGATTTACTGTAGTACATCTCCAGAATGACCTTTGTCACTTCTAGTTACCAGGCAGAGTCCTGTTGCTTTGTTACTTTTTCTAAAGATGTCTTGCATGTTTCTTTTGGTTGCAGGGTATTCAGGTTTGTTGAGGCTACACTGTAAAAAAAAAAAGAAGATAAACAATAGCTACTCAATAAAATTGAGGCAACAGATTACACGCAGTATTATTAATTAAATCTAGCTATGTTACAAGTTCAGTTAATAACAACTTAACAGGAAGTGCCTATCAATTAAAAACAGGCTCATTCTATTGTGTTAGATTCATTCAAAATTCTCTTGATTTAGAATTACATACACATAAAGATTAAATAATAATAATAATAATAATAATAATAATACATTTTATTTGGAGGCGCCTTACTTGGCACTCAAGGACACCGTACAAAAAGATAGAAAAGATTCAGCAATAAAATACACAGAATTAATAAGAATAACAATACAAAAGATAGATTGGACAGGGTAATTGTGATCAGAGGGAATAAGCAGTTTTAAACAGATGTGTTTTGAGTTGTGATTTGAAATGGGGGAGTTAGTCAATGTTCCTGAGTTGGGGTGGTAGTGAGTTCCATTATATTCAATGTGATCAAAATAAGTAGATTATATCTCAAACATTTTTATGTTCAAGTTTCTTAAACAACTGCCTCAAAATCAAGGACGCATTTATATTTAATACATTTGATCAAATATATTAAGTAAAATGAAATGACTGCTAAATAATTTATTACAGTGTACAGTCAGTAGAGACATTAGTATTTATTCCTGTTTTAAGATAGATTTGTCTATATTATTGTGAATAGTGAGTCTAGAAAGCAGCTAGAAGTGAAAAACGTCATAGGGAATAAATTGAAAAACAAGGCTGGGGATAGTTGTAACAGCACTGCTTCCTTCTGACACGGATGCAGATGGTTGTAACAATAATAACAATAATTGAAGGTTAGTCCTTTTTTCAACATGCCAAGAAAGTTGGTGAGAAAAAACCTCTTCGGGGTGTGCCTGACCACATACTAAAATCTGGATCAGATGAGTTGAGACAAGCAAAGACATTATCAGGCCAAACTGATGTTGGTGCTGGTTAAGCTGGTTATTAACTGTGCCTTTAGTGTAAAGTATTTTAAGTGAATGCGAATATAGCCAGCTATTAGAGATTGAAAATGGTTGCTTTTTAGTTTTCATGCAACAGTATTTGGAGCAAGCTGTACCATACAGAGGGTTGGCAACACGTGGCTCTTCAGGCGGCTGTTTGCTCCCTGTGGCTGTGACAAAAAATGTATATGAAATGAAATGGTTATTTCTTTACATTTTAGTTTTCATTTATCATTGGCCGAAAACAATTTGTATTCTTAAAATGTAAAATTGTGTAGCTTTTAGACAGCATAAAAAAGTTTTAACTTAAAAGTCCACAGTCTAGTTTTGATATGTCTTGGGTGTCGAGCCTCTCATTTGCACTTTGCTCCTGGCTGCTTTCTCGCAAAATCATATTTATAAATGCTCATTATGACCTATTAGTAATTATGGTAGGCTGATTTAGACTTAGTAGGCTGTTTTGTCATCATTGTAAGGCTCAAAATAAGGTTTGCGGCTCCATTCACACACGTTTTCTCTTCATTTGGCCAACAATTGCTTTTTTGTCAGTAAAGGTTGCCAACCTCTGTACTGTACCATTCAGTCTGTTGTATGTTATCTGTATGGTCATGAAAATTCTATTATAGGTACTTCAAAAAAAGTAATGGAAAAGTTTTGAAATTTTGTCCATCTAAATGTGTGGGAGCCCTGATTTTAGTGGGGCATGTTGTAAAAATGTAAAGCCTTGTATTTGACGTCAGTTAATTCTGTGATGTAGTTGGAGAAGTTGGAAACATCGCTATTTGTTGCAGACAAATGAGGGAGCTTTGTGTAAAAATGTGACAGCCTTTAACACAAAAAATTGAGTTCTAGGTGCTGAGACAAAACGTGTAACAAACATCCCTGTTCTTCCCTACTCTAATATCGACGCAAAAGTTTTTATGTCAGAGTGTTAGGATGGCAAGTTTGGCAAGGCATGGCAAGGCAAGTTTATTTGTATAGCACAATACACAAGGTAATTCAGAGTGCTTTACATACACATTAAAACAGCAAGACACAATTGAAAACAGTAAAAACAGTCAATTAAAACAGGGAAATAGAAATAAAAATATAAACAAGATAAAATAAGATTCAGCAGGATAAGAAAATAGATAAAATAATAAAAAGCACAAGTCAAACATTGTGTAGTTAAAAAGTAAGGGCAGTAGAGTAGAGCAGATAAGTGTTAAAGTCAAGAGTACGCTGCAGTAAAAAATAGTGTTTTTAGTCCTGATTTAAAGGAGCTGACCGTTTGGGCAGACCTCAGATCTACTGGGTCAGATCTAGGATGTAGTGTAACGTCTTTTTCACTTGACTCAGATGGTAATAATATGTATTTCCCACTAGGTGGTGTGCTCTTAACATATTACCTTGTAGTGCAGGTGCTTTGTGATGCATCTTTTCCAGCTGACCCTTAGTGTCCTGTAATTGTAAATTCCTTAGTATTGAAACAAAAAAATCTGAAATATGTTTTGCTTCTTCCTCAGTGGACATTTGGTCTGTGGGCTGCATCATGGCAGAGATGCTTCAAGGAAAACCTCTTTTTAAAGGCAGCGACCGTATCCTTTCAGTTCCCTCTCACATAGTACAGACAGTCATACAGCTAACAGTCAAAGTCATGTTTTTTGGCAGAATGAGTGTAAAATTTCACAGTTAATTTTTCCTTTTAAATATTGAAAAGCATTATCCTGTGTATGTAACTTATCATGTTTGACCCTTGACCCCGTCCCTCAGACCTAGATCAGCTGAATGAGATCATGAAGCTCACAGGAACACCACCTCAGGAATTTCTATCTAAACTGGAATCTGAGGATGTGAGTTCAGAAAGCTTCAGGAATTTAACGACACACCCTTTGATTTTATGAAGCACCCAATCATGCCCGTAAATCCTCACAATTTAAGGAAGTGGAAGCACAATTGGGCAAAATAGGAGGTTTGTGCTGCATTAAATACATTCATTTCTTCTCTTAGGCCAAAAGCTACATTAAAAGCCGCCCAAAAGTGGAAAAGAAAGACCTTCAGAAGGTGTTTTCTACAACCAATCCACAAGGTAGGTTGTGCTCAGCTTTATAATTTGATCCATTTACGGTTTGATAGTCTAACTGTGATTTCACTGCGTGTTTCCAATCTCTCCTCAGCTGTGTCTGTGCTGGAGCGCATGTTATTGCTAGATCCGGAGAATAGGGTAACCGCTGCAGAGGCTCTCATGCTGCCTTACTTCACTGAGTACAGAGAACCAGAGGAGGAGACAGAAGCACAGCAATACGACCACTCACTAGACAACACAGACCAGCCGCTGGACCAGTGGAAACGTGAGGATGGCAGGGAGGAGGAGCTGTTAGACTGATTATGGTTCAAAGAAGCACAAACATTTAACCCTTAATAGGGCACTCATTGAAATACATGCAAGTTCCAAATTTCAACCCTAGAGAATATTTTAGGATATTACATACAGCCAGAATGTGTAAAAAACATACAGAAATAATATTTTGAGAAAAAAGTTTACGAGATTAAAGTGGCAAATCTATGAGAAAAAACTGCACAGATTTATAGATAGATAGATAGATAGATAGATAGATAGATAGATAGATAGATAGATAGATAGATAGATAGATAGATAGATAGATAGATAGATAGACTTTATTTATCCCAAGCTGGGAAATTACAGTGTAGCAGCAGCATTACACACAGAGACAGTGACAACACAATTAAATAGAAAGAACAACCTAGGCATACTTCAAGCAATAAAATATAAGAATACAATAAAATGCAATAAAAATAAAGTGTCTAAAGAAGGAGTATGTATTAAGGAGTAGAATAGAATTCCAGTGCAGAATAAATATGAATATACAGTATAAAAATGTTGGTGCTATGAAACAAATAAGGTGCAATGAACAGTGTGCATAAAAAACACATAAGTGCATAGACAGTATGTAATGAACCAGGCTATTATCTGTTATTGTACAGTGTGATGGCATGTGGAAGGAAAGATTTAAAGTGGTGAATCTGCAAGAAAAAATTTGCTTTTTTCCCCCACTTTTTTCCTCGTAAATCTGCGACTTTTTTCGCATAGATTTGCCACTTTAAATCTCTTAAATCTGCAACTTTTTTTCTAGTAAATTTGCAACTTTTTTCTCGAAATATTATCTGAAGTTACCAAATATAGTTCTTTGCCCGATAAAGGTGGAGGTGAAGGGGAAAGACGAGAAAAACTCTGAGCTGTTATTCTTATTGACAAGTACTGTCCTTTTTCCTTTAGGTCACACCTTCACAGAGATCTTGACCTTCAAACCAGTTTTGCCAGATTCCAAGGAAACTTCACTGTGAGACAGAAAGAGTCGGCTGTGCAGTGTGGAACCAGAACAAACAAGTTTAATTTCACTTCAATGGTACATATATGATTTTTCTCTTGTTTTTTAAGGAAAAACATCACTACCTACCAGTAATTTTAAAGTTAGAGTTTGAGTCATTTGTATCAATAGAAGCACAATTTAAAGGAATAGTTCTTATTTATTGAAGTGGAGCTGATTTAGATCTGATGGTCAGTTTGAAGAAGCATGCAGCAATACGAGCACTGAGGAAAAGCAATCTACTGCTGTGGACGGGCAGCAGCAAAACATTTTTTAGCACCTAGGAGAAGAAAAGAATCAATATCAGTTTAAGTGCACACTATATTTAGAATATTTTCACAGCTTTACCTCTCAGACTGACCTTTCCACTGGGGACCTGAGGCCAATATCTATGCTCTCTTCAAAGCCACCGGGTCCATTTGCAAAACCACAAATTTGACCTGAAGAACATGGGTTGATTGTTTAGTTTGTGTGTGTTATATTGTAACCCTAACCCAGGGATTCCCAAAGTGTGGTGCGTGGAGCCCTGGGGGTGCGCAAGATGAAAAATGTAATGGCGGTCTGATAATTACACAATTATATTTTTTCCCCCACACAATAAAGAAGTGTAAATAAACATTTCCTTTGTAAAATGTAAAATCAAAAACTGTAATATTAATTAATAAATAAATGCAGGCTATTCAAAATTCACTTCATCTTAAAATGAAGCGTAAAAGAAGTTATCTTCTTCCATTTTTCCAGCCTGTGTTATGATGACGGGTTGTTTAGCTCCACGCTCATTTAAACTTGCTGCAATTTTTGTTCAACGCGGCTCAAAATATTATAACATTTTCCCAACTTCTCTGCTTTCTGCCTCTGATCCTGAGCCTGTCATCATCCTCTTTGCTCTTAAAAGTGGAAGCTTGTTCATAACTTTGTTGCATTATATTGAAACTGTGTTTCAGGTTAATTCAAATGCGAGACCGCATTGTTGTGATGGTGATTATTTAATTATATGTGTGTTCTCATTTGAGCATGATTAAACATGCCGCCTTTAATATGGCTATAAAAAAAGTGTATTGCATTTTGGTTTTTTTGAAGGTGTGGGGGATTGGGGGTGCGTCAACACGGTTTGGAAAGGGGGGGGGGCGCAGCCAAAAACTGAAAATATTCTGTATATAGTGTACACTTAAACTGGGCCTGTTTTTTTTGTTTTTTTACATTGCTGAGTTTCTGTGTTGGTACTCTTGCCTGCTTCTTCAAACTGAGGCCGTGCCGACCGCCGTCTACTGTCGTTAACACATTGACTATGGATAAGTATGTCATACAGCCCCACTTTAAAAAATACAATTTATTCTAAAGTAATAGATCCAGGACAACACACCACACTGAAAGGGAAACAAAATGTAAAATAATGAAAATTACTTCACTTAACAGTAATCTTTTTTCAATATGTTGTTTTGTGAAGTAGGTTACACTGCATGTCCTTAAAAGACATTTGATTGAAATTATTCGGATGTGTGTGTGTGTGTGTGTGTGTGTGTGTGTGTGTTTCGTCTACATGTCTGCTCTGACCTCGTTATTTCTCCCAGTGGCCTTAAGATAACAACAAAACAAAAACACTGCTGAGCTGTTGATTTAAAAAATCCGTTGCAGCAGGTTGTGCATTCACATTTTAATTTCATACCAAAAACAGTTTAGTTGTATCTTATTATGTTGTTTTTTTTAAAACACAGAAAGCAGCATTTTGTTTTTTGATGTGTGAATTTAGGTTTCTAATACACCATTGATGTATTTTTATCATTAAAGATTCTCTTTGGAAATTTTGAATGTGTTGTTGTTGTTGTTTTATAGTTTTCTCCTTGCCATATTTATTTAGTGTTAAATCAGATTTTGGCTCGCAGTATATCTGTTAAAAGTCCCATATTGTAAACAGTGAGATTTGTTTCATTATAAAGCAGGCTTAGGTGCTATATAAATGCTGTGAAAGTATCGAAATGTTCAATACACAGAGAAATGGGGCTTTTTGAGAGGGGGACTTAAAGAGACAGGCACTAAAATGGAGTGTTTCAGACAGACTGTATGAGAACAATAATGTGTTTTTTGAACATTAAAGCAAGTAAGCATGAGTAGAAACCCAAAATACACACATGAAACTGAAAATAAGCATACCCAAACCATGATAACTACTGACACAAATAAAGTGATCTGTACATGTAAAATTGACAGACTTCTCCTTTAAATGACAATATTGCATGTTTCATATTAATCTATCTGTGGTCCAGCCATTATAGACAATGGTATTTCACCTTTGTGTTGGTCATGTAAACAAACACTAGGTGGCAGCATATAAACAAGCCAGGACCAGACTGTATTTCTAGCTACTGAGATAGTAATGTCGGTCCACTGCTTTGGTTTTTTTTACTTATATAGCCAACTTGAGAAATATAGGGTGGGTTTTGATGATGAGTAATATTCAGATATTCAGACATGATCCTCTAACTTTTCATTTAGCACCAGCAGCAGATGCAAGTTTTTGAGTATCCAGTAAAATAGTTTTTCTAGTGTTTGGATTGGTTCAAAATTGGACATTTATGGTTATTTCTTAACTTTGGCTATCCCAAGATTTAAACGCAAAAAAAAATTGTTTTTCTAATGTTAGTGTCCCCTGAGATTACTGACTATGTCTATACTGACTTGTCTCTGTGCAAATGTGCTTTCACGGGGGGGATGCATGTGCACTTGCCTACAATCTGAATGTAACTAGGGCAAGCTAGCTTTGCTACATCACACAAAGGTAATCGCTGTCTAATGTGCAAAAGGCAACAAAGAAACCTGAAACCTTCAATGCAGAGCGGACTTGTCAGAGATAAAAAAAAAAAACTAAAAAAAATCTTAGCAGATATACTTGTATGAATCACACGCATTAACACTTTGTAAGCCACTGCCAGTTACAAACTAACAAGCTAACAAACAACATAAACAGATAAAAGCTGCTAAATCCACTTATTCCAGACCAGACTTTAAAAGTATCACTGCAGATTGTGTGAGCAGCCCGATTGGTTATCACTGGCATTTAAAGGAAGCAGGCAGTGCTTTCCACCACTTCCCATTGCATCCGGGCACTTCACAGTGCTTCCACACTGCTCTTTGACAGGTCAACCTAGCTCAAGCAGCTGCAAGCCAGCAAGGCGCATGGCTAGACCCATAGTTTGTTAATGAGGGGAAAACCACATTTACCCAAATATTTTTCATAGTAGAGTATTTTTACATATTTGCAATGTGGTTGGAGGGGGAATTCTGTTTATTCCATTTGCCTGTTAATAAATATTATAATTGTTCAACTTTGAGTCCATGCAGCCATTTTTCTGCATAGTTTTATGTTACCAAATATGTTACTTCCTGTGACCCCTAGACCTCAAACTAAGGTCGTAACACTTTGTATTTGTATATGTCTACATTTATGACCAAATACCCCCAAAACTAATGACATTCAAATTAGCTTTAGCTGTGCATTACACTAACCACTGTCTTTTTTAACATGTTAGCATGCAGATGTTAGCATTTAGCTCAAAGAACCCCAGTCTCCAAGCCCAGTCTTGTTATTCTCTTTTGTAAGATTAAACCTGTCACAATAGTTGTTGCAGTGATTTATTGTATAGCCGTTAACACTGACAACCCTATTTTTGTATTTAATATGATTGATGACTTCAAGTAACAAACGTTTACACATTCTTGCAGAATGCCTGTTTGCTTTGAGATTCTGCTCATTCCTCCACATGGACTCTCCATTGGTGGGTGTTGAATTTAACAAGCTTGTCTTGAGTGACCTCCAGATCCTTGACTCCAAAGGGTGACACATCCTCCCCCACCTCCCCCAAACCCCCCCCCCCCCCCCCCCCCCCCCCCCGAGGACAAGCTTCCTTCCCGGGCCGGAGCTCCTCAGAGCCAGACCCTGGGTGCATGTTGTGTCCTCCTCATGATACACACAGTGGATAGTTCACAGAGGAGTCAGAGAGTTCTGTTCCCGCTGCAGACAGGAAAATAGAGGGGAAAGCACATTTTTTTACCCCCACAACCCCTCCTCTCCACTGCGACACATGGACGGACTCCCTCTCTATGTCTTGTTTGTTGACCCTGCGGTTTATTTTCAGAGCGGGTTGGATTCAAGCAGCATATTTTCTAAGACACACACACACACACACACACACACACACACACACACACACAGAGTTCACGTGTGTGCACCCATATGCACAGATACGCCTGGCATGCACAGTTAGATACACACATCCGTACACTTTAGACTGACAAGAGGGAGGACGCGTGGAATGACAGTGATGCCCAAACACTGATCTGACCTGGGTCACTCTTCTTTCTTAAAGTGGAATGTCAGTTAAAACTGTTTATTTTATGTGTCTGGGGGAGGCACATCACTGTGAATCTCACCATGGTGAGAGGATCAACGCTGTCTTTACTGAAATTCTTCATCCTGTACAGTTAATTTTAGTTTGTGTGGGTGAAAGATTGAAGTTTTTCAGCAGCCTGGAAACTTTTCAGTTTGTCTCATTTGTCTCACAGTAGGAACCCTGATAGCTAATGATTCAATAAATAAGAGCCAACACAAACGTCACTTTTTTTTCCATCCAGGCTCATCAGTTTTAATTGAAGTGAACCGCACCGACAGAGCATCATCAGTGCCTGTTTATTCTCCAAATAATTTGGGCTGTCATGTCCTTGCTGGAGATCAAATAAACAGATTTGAGGGCTCAGCAGTGATAAATTGATTGGAATTTTACCAGGAGGAGATCTGTTGTGAGTGTTTGTTGGCTTCACACAGATTTATATCTTTTACATTGCAGGGTATTTGTGTACATGATGTTCACAATGTGACTGTTTGCTTGGTTCCAGATGTCAGCTTGGATCTGTGTTGCTGCTGCTCTGTGGCGAGTTAACAGAGGTCTGTGTTCCCTCATACAAGACTGAAAAGACAGATACTCTGGATCAGAGCTGAACCTTTTTAGCACAAGTAAGAAACAGCTGTTCAATTATGCACTGAATGTAGTCAAACCAGTGCAACGGCCATTCTGGGCTCCACCGCTCATTCAATTGACTTCTCACTAAGCACCACACTGCCTTGGACCTTCAGCGATACACCCGCCAAGTGTGAAGTTGATTAGATGGAACGGTTCTTGAGATACGTGAAGGACACTCATACCCAGACAGACTAACAGACAGACAGACAGTGATTCCCTCCTTTATAGATTTATAGAGGATTTTGCTATGTCACAACACTGCAAAAAAAGCCAACTTGTATTTTTTGGCCTAAAACAGTGATTTAAATTGGTAAAACTTGGAAATATAAATTATTGACATTTAGGGCAATAATGTAAGTTAGCACAACAAAGGAAGCCAGTTGTCTGCTCAAAAACAAGTTTGTGAGTTGTTGTTACTTATATCTTTAAGTTGGGGTTCAAAACAAGGGACAATAGTTCTGATAACTCTTATTTCTTTGTTGTGAAATGCGGGAAAGCGGTGAAATTTGGTCATTAGCGAAAGCTAGTGGCTAACTGATGCTAGCGGCTAACTGATGCTAGCGGCTAACTGATGCTAGCAGCTAACTGATGCTATCGGCGCTGCTTGTTACAGCTACAAGAGTAGCCATTAGCGTATTAATGCTAACTCAAAATTGTGGTCGCAACATTAGCTGACATTTCATAGCGGCATTACAATCGTGCCAATTCAGCACATTGCAGAAATTAGCAGAAGTAAGGATTAAAAGTTATTACAATGTAAAATTATAAGTTCAAAAATCTGAATTCAGAGTTGAGCAAACTCAAAAACAAAACTCAAAATATTTAGTTTAATTGTCCAACTTAAAATTTTATCGAAGTTTGTTGCCTTGAAATTTTGAGTTCACCCAACTTTTCTTTTTTTGCAGTGCACCTATTGGTGCCAAATGGCACCAAATTTATCATGGATTCTTAAAGATTACATGATTCTTTTTTTTGTCAACACAATATAAAAATGAGACTGAACATGGAGTGAACCATAGAGGTGCAGTTTAGCTAATAAGGAGTGTGGGGTATTGAAAAAATGACTTTACCATGTGGTTATATTTATTGGATTACCAGAAAACATGCAATATCCTGATATATATTGTTAATCAAGATATGAAATTACCTATATCAAAAGAGATTTTGGACATATTGCCCAGCCCCAGATCATTGATACTATGGTTGCAGTGGTATCAGTTCTTCCCGTTGGGATAATCATTTTAGAAAATATCACAGTTGCACAATAAACCGTATTACACAATTGTTATTTCTACTATTATTATCAAGGACAATGATTCTTAAATGGAATTAATATAAAGTTTGTATGTTTTTTGGGTTGAATTAAACATGCATAAAAAAAAAGTCAGTTTGGTGGAAAATATCCACCAGATGATTTTCTGATTTTTATTTATTTATTCATTTTAATATACGCCCTGCCTACAGTATTTAACTAACTTTCAGGGTCAGCTACAGCAAAACTGAATAGAATATCAAAAATCTGAAAAAGCAATGTTTTCCAGCTTGGTCAGCTTGCTTAAAATTTATAGGAGGAGTAGCAAAAAAAAGATCTTGTTACAAATAACTGCGGCTTATACAGATAGAGTGTTCTGGAGCCACAGAATCCAGGAAAAAACAACCTTGTTTAACCATTTGTCTTGTGGTTCAAATGTTACAAGCTTAAACATAAAGTTTTTACAGTGCAACCATTCAGCTAAACTACACCATACGCACAGATTCCTTGCTTTATTGTGACATTTTTTTTAGCTTACAGCTGTTTGAGTCCACTTAAAAAAATATTTTCTACATTAAAAGAGAGGAAATGCTGCTTTATCATTTCCTAAGCCTGGCGTGTTTACATGTTCTCTATTTGTTTGCTTTGGTGAATGAATACCTGTGTTTATATTATTCAGCTTCAGTATTATTTTGTTTGTGTGTCTGGCCCACTAGTGTTTGTTTGTGTGTATGCAGGGCTCTGCGGGGCGGGTACATGTGTGGAGGTCAAGCAGTCCCAATAAAAGTGAGTCACGTGGCCCGGCACACTGTAGCTGAGGAGTTTCTGTCTTCATTTCTGTCTGACTCGCTCACACGTCTCCCCTCAAACCTTTTTCTCTCTTTCCACGTGTTTGAGCCTCTATCTCTCCCCTGATCTTTGTGAGATGTATACAGAAGCACACGTGTCTGTGGGATGCTGCAGGGGGAGAGCGGGACCTGTCCAGCAAACTATAGAGGAAATTCCACAGGCTCACATGGAGCTGGTGAGTTCTCTGAGCTCCAAGGGGGCACCAGAACTTGGGTGGATAAGAAAAGGAAGCAAATTGGGAGGTATGGATAAGACAGAGGAAGAGAAGAAGATTGGAACAAAGGGAAGAGCGAGCAGTGGAGGAAAGGCAAGAAAAGCAGGGTGGATGAAAGTAAAGGAAGGGGAGAAAGACAGAGAGAGATGCACAGGGCCTGAGGGAGAGCATATCTCAGCCAGAATGGGCAGTTTAGTTTACATTAGCTCATTCAGTAACCATGCACCCCCCAGTCTGAACACTTCTGTGGAATATGCAGTGCAAAGAGTGCATGCCACAAATTTCGATCCCTCTCTCAGGACAACTTTCTGTCCATCTGTGATGTGTTGACGTACGGGCACTACAGTTCTGAAGAGCACTCAAACACCTCTGACCCAAAGGAGCGATGGGAGCCAGCTGCTGAACCAAGACAATTTTTTATTTTTATTTTTTTAATTTAACCTGCATTTAACCAGGGAATATCCCATTGAGATTAAGAACCTCTTTTTCAAGGGAGCCCTGGCCAAGAGGCAGCAAACACAAAATACAGTTACATATTTACATAACATACAGACCTTAAACAAGTCATGAGAAACAAGTGCATGTTGTGGAATTGGCCTCAATAAATCTTAGTTTGGATTTAAAAGTGCTCAAAGAAACAAATTCAGTTTATTTCCATTCTTTCTGGCGCATATTCCAGCATAAGATGCAGAGTAAACAAATGCCCTTTTACCCAACTCTGTACGAGCAAAAAGGGACAGAAAGCAACAATTGATCTTGTGAACGAAGAGAATAAGATCCTGCATTTCTCACAGTAAGTAGAAGACTATAAGGGACACATCCCCTGCATACTCTAGTACATTTAACCAGCATATTATAAAGTTATCCTTCATTTATTATCCTTAACCGATTATCCACAGTCTGGTCGCCGAAGCCGATCCCAGCTGACATTGGGCGAGAGGCGGGGTAGACCCTGGACCCTCGTCAGACTATCACAGGGCTGACACATAGAGACAGACAATCACGCTCTCATTCACACCTACGGGCAATTTAGAGTCACCAATTAAACCTAAGTGCATGTTTTTGGACTGTGTGAGGAAGCCATAGTACCCGGTGAGAACCCACGCTGACACGGGGAGAACATGCAAAATCCACACAGAAGAGCTGCAAGCCGGAGTCAAACCGGCGACCCTTTTGCTGTGAGGCAAGAGTGCTAACCACTACAGCACCATAAAAAACTCCTTCCTGTCAAAAATATCCTCAAGTGATTAAAAGCATGATTCAGCATGTTTTCACATGTTTTCCATGTTGCTGTATTAAGGTGCTGCTAGTAAGCTTCTGCATCTCAGCAAACTTTAAATAGAGTAACAAATTTACATGATCAATTCAACTTATCCCTAACAGCTTACCATTGTTCTTGCAGAAAGAATTCAAATCACTGCATTGGTCTGATACTAGCAATGACAGTTGTGCGCTGATTTGTGGCGGGTGTAATATAGGGCCCATTGTGTGGCTTACAATATGTAAAATCTGAATGTAGAGAATAGTATACACAAGGTTGTGGGTTTGGGGTACACAATGAAATCAGAAAGTCTTCAATGAAAAGAAAAAAGTCAGAGGGATGGAATGCTATAATTGTATTGTTATTGTGATTTGCATACCAAAAAACAATGTTAATTAATAGAAATGCACCAAACCTACTTAAAATCATAGAAACCTGATACTTTTCCCATTTTTACTACATTGAGCACTATCCTCTGCTATGTTATCTCTGATTGCCGTTTCATACCAGCCTGATTTTTAGGAAATAACTGTAAAATTAAATATAAATTACATAATGACATAAAGATGAGGTGGAAATACTTTTTCTTACTTCTGAGTCATGGCTGAAGATATTCCTCTCGGGCAAGAAGTCTCCACAAATCACTCGCCTCTTCCCTCATTCCGATTTTTGCAGACGAAGGACACTGTTTAGAGATTTGAGTGAGTAAATCAAACAGACTTTTACACTAGTCACTACAGACTAGCAGGAGGTCAACAAAGACAGGAAACATGATGCCAAAAGCACACTATATAAGGCTGTGAACGCTCCACCTAAAATGTGTCTTTTGTGTAGCAAACGCTCACCCCCTGTAGGCTTGAAAGGTGGCTGTTAAATGTTTTCCTCTCACAGGGAGAACAGCAGCTTGAATTCATTCTGTTAAAATGGATTCCAATGGTGACATGAGCTTTCTTAGTGGAAAAAAGCAGAATCAAAACACCCACAGGAATTTTCTCAAACGTGTTGTATAATCCACTTCTCCGCTCTGCCTCTCTATGATCAGTTTCTTCTTTTTTCCTTAAGGTTGATCTGATCTTATCATAAGGAAAACCAGGAGCCGTGCTGATGTTCTTATGCATGATTCCCTGCAGGTGAGCTCACTTAAAAGCAAGATGACTTTCATAACAGTCTCTGATGATAAATCCTCCCAGATTTAAAGTTCAAGTGGACACATGACCTCAAGTGGTGACCTCAGCCCTGACTTCATCGGGGGGGTCACAGCATCCTGAATGTTTTCCTTGACTACGACGATAAACCACACAAGACAAGGGCTCCAGCTGAATCATGGGTAGGACCTGACTCTGAGGTGAGAGGTCACAGTATATCACGAAGCCTGTGTTTCCCTTTTTTGTATCGAGGAGAGCTGCTTCTGTGGCTGTGTCAAGGTTGCAGGGAGCCTAAAATGCCACATAGAGGGAGAAGGAAGTGAACAGAAGCAAGATTAGCAAAATAAACAGGCGTTTGCTTTAAAGTTCCCACCTCGTAACCTTATATAAGTGAGTGTGACAATATAACACCAAACGTTATCCAGATTTCAATTACTTATCTACAAGCTGAGTAAATGCCAGATTGCTTTTATTGTGTCGCCCGTTCTAATGAAATGATCAATTGTTTTCCTCCACTCTCTTATATGAATGAGGTGAAACACAGGCTGAAAAATAAACAAGCATTATAGCACAATGGTGGGTGAAAATGTACCCAGGAGTCAGAGCCCTTTAAGTTGGTTATATAAGCCTTCAAAATCTTCTGAGTCGCCCCAGCTTGATGTGTTTAGGGCTGATGATTGCTTTCAGTTGTAAAGCCTTACTGGGAGAGTGAGGCGAAACAGAAACCGTCACATTTTTCCCTTACTAAAACCCATCCTTGCTGAATTAGGGAAACTCTTGCAGACGCACATGCATCAGTGGTATGGCAGAGAACATAATAGAGCCTCTTTTTTTCCAGGGGGGGTTGATGGTGGTGGTGAGGAATGTCAGCATCTGTGTTGGGGATATTTTCTGTTTTATAGCTGTTTTCTCAGAGATGCCAGTGAGTGCGGTGGTGTGAGCACAGGGACTGGGCTCCGGTCCCAGTCTCTCTACCTCATGTCTGTCCACGTGGGCAGGAGGGTAAGATACCAAACCAGACATAGCTCCCTAACCGAGTCACCACAACTTAATAAAAAGATTTTGTGTTCTTTGTGTTATCCTTTTTGTTCTGAAAGCACTGGTGTTTATAACTCAGCTCTTGTTTATAAGTCCTGCTCTCAGGACAGGATGCTGGTATCTGGTTGCTCTATAAATACCCACAGTCATGTTTTTCTTCTGTATATGAAGTATGAAGGATCTTATTACATGGTACAACTCTGATCATGTAATTGCTTTGTAAGCAAACTCTACTGACGTGACCCAACAGGAGTGAGAGCAGAGGAAATGATGTGGTGAGAGAGAGGCATGATTGATAAAAAATAATCTCCCAGTATTATGGCAAACACTAGATTTTCCTCTCCAGTGTTGGTCCGCCTGCTGACGTGGGCTGCAGCTTTTTTGGCTGGAATGAGCCATGTTTCACAAGGAGGTCTGCCTAGTGGACATGAACAAAAAGCAGACAGATGAGAGAGGAAGGTGTGTGTGGCAGATGTGCAGGGTTATAAACTGACAGGATGTTTATCAGGAATGCCGTGGGGTGACCCCAGTCCCCCTTAGCCACTCCATAACAGACCAGTGATGATGTGGTTAAAACACATTACACTCACGTGGCCTCTAACTCTCCCTGTCAGGCTGAATGTGATGGGCTTTATGGTAGACTACTAAACCTCTAATTAACCTGATATAAATCAAATGTGTTAATGTTGTTAAGTAAAACTGGCTTGTTGGCGGCTTCAATTATTTTAAATATGTATTTTCCATACATCATCTGACCTTTCAATGTAGCTTAACATGTTGGCATTTGGAGGGAAATATGCTTGTTTTCTTTCCTGCTTAGAGGTGAGTATAGTTGACGCGTAGTTCCTACTATCAGCTGGTTAGCTTAGCTTGGAAACACCGGAAATAGCAAACAGGGCTCTGTCATATGTATAGGAGCAGATTCTGTAGGTGCTTCTGGCCAAACAGCCAACACAGATAAAAGAAGTCCGGACTTATCAAGCTAGCTGAAAAGTAATATTCCTTTGGATAGCCTATGTAGCCACAAAAACAAGGTCGTTTTTTTTTATTCATTTATTTATTTTTTATTTTTTTAAAGATAATTTTTTTGGCATTTTAATGCTTTATTAGATAGAGACAGATAGAAAGGGGGAGACAGAGGGGAAGACATGCAGCAAAGGGACCTCAGGCCGGATTCGAATCCAGGTCCGCTGCAGCAAGCACACGGCCTTCATGGTAAGCGCTCTGCCAGTGTGAGCCACCGGGACGCCCCCCCCCCCAAAAAAACAAGGTAGTTTTACACTAAAAACATGAGTGAGAGTAAGAATCTTTGAAAGCTTTTGTACAAATAGCTTTTCCAGCTGAGCTAATGTGCTAGATACATTCAGATTCCACAGAAACTCAAATCCATACTAGCCTATTTCGACTAGGGGAAAAGTGGCCACCGGGAAAGTCTCAGGCCACACCCTCTCAAAAGTCTGTTCTCTCTGTGTGTCTCCATTACAAGTTAGCCCCCAGAGGGATTTAGAGACTCTGGAGGTGACGTATGGTTTTCGCCGTCACTAACTGTGCACAACGTCAGCAGCTGAAAGCAGCATGGCTAATTATGCAGAGAGTCTCCGCTGATCATAAACATAGTGATTGTGAATTAACGGCATGCTAACTGTGCACAGAGTGTCCGGTGCTAGTTGTAAACAAACAGAGATCGCTAAGTGAACACTTCCTGTGGCAGCAGCACATACACACTGTACTGTTACAGAGCTAACTGTAGCTAACTGCCGCTAACGGCGGCTCTTCTTAACAAGCCGGCCTCCGGCTCGTCAGCGGCTCCTTAAGAAGAGTAAGAAGGAGTCTCTGGATTTTTTTCCACTCGCTTTCTTGAAACAAAGTTGCGAAGGGGGTCTGAAAAGTAGCTAAATTTTGCAACAAAATGGCTAAGTTGGGAACATTGCTTTGCCTGCTTTTACAAATGGCGTGTGTTGCTGTCGTAGAGTACTACCTCACATCTCACTTTGCAATCTATCCAATCAGTAACCAGGCTTTTTTCAGGGGAGAAAAATGGCCCTGCTCTTTGACAGGGTAGAAAAAAGTCCTGACAAATGCCTGCTCTGGACTGCTTGTATTCAAATTAGGGGCGTTTCGGGGAGTGAGACCCGCCTCATTCTGGGTATTGCCCGGTAGTGGAAACAGCCCTATTGAGCTTCTGTTAGCATTGTTGCTACTGCAAATGCAGATGTTAATGTTGCTGCTTCTATATATGATTGTAAACTAAAGCAAATGGCTAATGCAAAAATAGCTTTGTTTGCCATATAATAGCCATTGCACTTCACATGTTGTGGATGTGGTTGTACATAATGCTGCTAAAACATTTCTGCACGTTGCAGCTTCATGACAAATATTCATGAGATGATTAGCCTGGAAACCAGTTGAATCAGCTGAGCTCATGTTTTATTTGCTCTGGCCTATGCGAATTAGAGTGCCGATGCCAGACTATGACATGATAACACTGATCAGAAATTTTCCAAAGTGAATGAACTGGTTAAAGGAGTTTCAGGGCAAAGCAGAGACCTCTGTGTCAGTTGCGCTGACCATGGAAATGACCTCATTACAATCCATTACTTCCAACTACAGCACACTAATGAAATATCTCAAGGACCTGTAGACAAAATAGAGGACTCAGGAGGTAAAATCAATGTCTGCTTTGCACCTGCAGAAATTTCCCACTTTTTCTCTTAGAAACTTGTGCTGAAAATCTTCCCTCACATGGAACCAGTTAGAGCTGCACTCCAAAAGAGTCAGTTTCACCTACAGAAAGCTTGACAAATGTATGAAACACTCAGACAACACATAATGTGTCTTCATGAATAAGGATTCCAAAAATTTGGTGGATGACTTGGAGAGCCAAAATGTACCAAGACCAAGAAAAATTCCCTGCCAACTAAAAGATGGAGGTGTGCAGTTCCACAGCTTTCAAACATCAGAAGCAATACCATCAGCAATACTTCAACATAATGGACACAGCATTAACATCTGTGGATTGCAGATTCAGTCCTTCTGTATTCAAACAAATGCAAGATATTGAGGATTGTGTGACCAGACTGTGCAACTGCAAAAACATCATGCAGTTCCATGGGGACTGGATGAATTCAGGCTGACAGTGCAGCATGATACGTGCATAAACACAGCAAAAGGAGTTTCCCTACCTACTTTTCAAGATGTAGTGGACTTCCTGAGGGGCGGTCAGGGAAAACACTTCAAAACCTGCATGAAAATCGCTTTGACTGTTCCTGTAACATCCTGCAGTTCACAAAGGCCATTTTTAGGCCTGCGGCATCTTTAAACCTCTCTGCAATCCAAAATGGGACAGTACGACTGTTACAATAATGTCTAAAAAAAATAGAAACAGTGCACAGCAAGGAGCAACACTTTCTTGTAATGAGGTAAGATCAGTGGTGAATGAAAAAACAAACACATTTTTTAATATTTAGTGGCTGTGTGGACCAATCGGTTCAATGCATTCTAATAAATGGGCTCATATAATCCTACTAATTATCCTAATTACTTTTCCTATGAAAAGTAATAAAATGTAATTTGTATAATACTATACAAGGCTACTCGTTGCTGTCTTATTGTTATGTCGTTATGATCACTGTTTTTGGGGAACAGGACTATAGGTTTAGGCAGCAAAACTAGAATACTTTCTTTGGAAAAAAGACCAGGGTTAGGGTGATCTGAAGTTACTTTCATACACAAACGGGACACAAACACTGGTCTCACAGTTAAAAGCTTTTAGACGACATCAGTGGACAATCGTTTGTAAACCTATGAAATTTCAGTGCATTACTTTTTATTGGAGAACAGCTTTACGTGTTTATGGTAAATTGACTGTAAGCTACGGTAACCAGATGTCCTGGTTTGACCTGGATTGTCCCGATTACAAGCTGAGTATGTGTCCTGACTCTCTATGGTTAACTGTAAAACACTAAAACTTTCAACTGCAACTTTCACCAGTTACGACTACAAGTTTCAGACGACTAATGAAATCCCTGATTTGATGAATTGGTACATCCCTAAGAATTATAATAAGACTTGTCTTGAGTGCTGGCGTTATTATTATATTTCACTGTGTTGTATTGTGTTTCTTTTTACTTGTATGTTTGGCTTGACCGGGCCTCAGTACTTAATTTCGTGCCTCATCATGTGCATGCATGTGTTGTTGGTATGACAATAAAGAATTCTTAATCTTAATCTTAATCTTAATCTTAATGTGCATGTCATGGGTGCACTTTAGGGTCCTGAATTGTTGGTTTGGATCGGTTTGGTTATATGGTCACTCTACTGTAAGCTAACCATTTTACAGATATGAAAATGCTATGTACTTATCCAATAGGTGAAAAAAAAGTATGCATTCGCTATTTGACAAACGACAAATTTAAAGACGAGTTAACATTCTCTGTCTTTTGTCATGTTTATTCAGGAGATTAGCTAATGCAAAGTGAGGTGATCATGGCCCACATGCTACTGTTTCCTGAAAACAACTAAGACCCACTCTGAGAGGCGCAAATGATCATTAACAGACGCGTGTGTGAATACACATAAGAAACCCAGGAAATCCTTCTTTGCATCTCAATCAAACGTTCAATGGGAAGAGCAGGGCTTCACTTTTGTTTGCATGGGGGTGGGAGGAGGGGAGGAGGAGGTAGGAAAGGAGGGGGTGTTCCTCCTTGACCCCTCCTCCTCACCCGCTGTAGCCTATGTGAAGGAAGAAAAAAAAACAACTTGACCAGCCCCCTTTCCCATTCCCATGGATCGTATTACGGGAGACTCCAGCTCCGAGACATCTGCTCCGCTACTAACAACGGAGCGCGTCCCCGCGTCCCAGACCTGCGACCGATCCCTTCTCCCGTGTGGTGCCCCCCTCCTCCTGCCCTCTTCCACACAATTGTGTTAACGCTGCGATCATGACGAGCCACAGTGCGTGTACCCTCCACGTTTCTCGGCTGTAGCTCACCCGGACAAAGCGCAACTCCCGCTCCAGCATCCCTCCCCGTGCGTCCGAGTGGAGCTATAGGCGAGTAGCGGCGGCGGAGCGAGCGGCAGCCCCCGGTGCCATCGAGCAGCACATTTCTTTTTGTCTGTGCGCTCCGCAGGCTGCTGCTTCTGCTGCCTGTGGGCTTTTTGCGGCTTCGCATCCTCTCAGCTGCCGGTGTTGTTGGAGTGGACAACGAAAGACGGATGAACTAAACAAAGATCTCCATGTCTGATGTTTTGAAAGCGGATATTTAATCAGATTTTTTTTTCTCTTTCTGCGAGCTTTTTTGTTTGTTTCTGACACCATGGAGTCGGTGGAGAAGGAGTGTGGAGCGCTGGGTGGATTATTCCAGGCCATCGTGAACGACATGAAGGTAACACATGTACATTAAAGTAGACAGGGGTAATATCTGACCTTTGTGGTTGCACGGTGGCTGATCATATTTTTACTGCCTTTGTCTCTTATACCGGGTCCTCCCCCACTGGAAACACCGCTGCAGGACAAATTGAGAGATGAAACATGTTTCCCTTTGTGTTATTTGCATAATGTGCAGCAGGTCTGTCAGGCACTGATTATATTTGACAATACTTAAGCCAGTGTGTCCGTGTGCACCAAAATAACTGCTGACTAAAACTTAAATGAACAACTAAAATGTAATTTAGTTAAAACTACTTGGTGATGGCTTTGTGTGTTAGGTTCAGGGGTCAAAACCTTACCATGTTATCTTTTTCTGAATAGCAAAAGAAGGAAGAAGAGCCATAAAATATGGGAGATGGCTTCAATATTGTGCAGTTATCTCATTATTAATGTTCTGAGATACCATTTGACCCCTAAACAACTGTTCTTGCTTCACCCGGCCTCCAATTCCTATATTAAATGTCAGACACAGAAGGATGCTCTGAAAGAAAATAACCGGCACCATCACCTCAACCTCCTGCACACAAACAGGCATGAAAGGTTTATTGATCCAGCATCCTGGTGTTTGCCCTTGTGGCTCTACTTAAGCTATATACAATACACACAAGACACAGATCTCACCTCACTTTGCATGTTATTTGTATAAAACATGAGTCCCAACCTCTCGAAAAGATTTCCTAAGCAAATAATAGATGTATCCCATTATCTGTGACACACACATGCAAGTGTGTGTGTGTTGGGGGAGGGGTCAAGTCAAGGAAGTTGAACCGGGGTGGTCTGTTGTTGTTCACGACAACAGATGGAAAGTGTGAAACGTATTCATCAGGCTGGTGGCAGCTCCCAGTCTTCCCATTGTGCAAGAAGCTCACGTTGCAAAGTGTTAATAACAGTGAATAAGTCGAGCATCAGACAGCACTTTTCCACCTAACAGATTTCTTATTGATCGCTGGCTCACAGGGCCTTCGGACGGACTATTTATGGGCCCTTGTTTGTCAGGCTCCAGTGAAATCAGCTCCGGGCGACTGGCAGCACTGCTTTGGTTTCATATATTTCCCTTTTGTGCTGTGCTCATGTCACATCCCGGAGAGAGACAGGGGCTCTTAGAAAGAGGCAGTCTGTGTATTGATAAGCAGTGCAGATGAATGAGACTGAAGCCCTTACTCAGCACAGTGTCCATGTCCACTGTCTGAGACAGACATCTGACCTCATTCCTGCCGCCTGGCTGGGCCACGCAAGCCTGTCAGACCAGCTTTACCCCCCGGGAGCAACGTAGCAGCGCGGCTTTCCTGTGCTGATCTTGCTGATTGGGAACAATGTTACAGTATATAGTGTACAATTACGTACATGATGCCCATACAGTTCACTCAGAGAGCCTCTTTAAAGACCGTGCAGCCAATGTGTCAATATAAGGAGCACCTGTTGGTTATATAACTGTCTGACGAAGCTACAGGAAGAGAAGTAGGTGGTAGAGGAGGAGGAAGAGGGCGAAGAGCAATACAATGATTCAGCTGGATTACGTCAGCAATCAAGAATTAGGTCAGCAATGGATGTGAATGGCATCTGACTTGAAGCCTCTCTGTGTGGGAAAGCAACCACCTTTCAAAATGTCCTTGAGCAGCACCACCTCCGAGGATGATAGCTTTGACCTCGTCCTGCAGTGAATAACAAGGCATGGAAGGAAGGATGAGCCTTTCCTTCTCTCCTCCCTCTGTTTGTCTCCCCTCACCTCCCTGGGTGCTGCTGGGTGCGTATATAAAAAAGAGAAATGTGTGTCCCACCCTCCCGCTGCTGCTCTGCATGTTGCCCTGTTTGCCCGCTCCTTCACCCTCCTCCCTCAGCTGTCTTGGCAGCGCATCCCTTCTGCCCCTGGGAGTCACAGGCCACACAAGCTAATTAGACACCTGTTGGAGTCAAGTGCAGACAGCGAGGCCGGGAGGATCATGGCAAACATTTTTGTTAGGGGTGACGGCTACTAAATCACTTTCTAAAGGCAGAGAGAAGCTGGGAGTTAAATGCTGTCATTTCCAGAATGGAGAAGTGATGAAGAGCAAGACTGTTTCCAGATTGCATCTGACTATATATAGTCAGGATGTGTGGCCTCTTCTGGCTCCTCTCCATCAAAGGGGGCACATGGGGGTTATGCCCTTCCCCTCCGTTCTCCAGGGCTCAAGCTCTTGTTCTAATGGGATCTAGCCTTGAATGTGTTTTATGTTTGACTTCTGCTCTTACAGCTCAAGGCAGCGTGTGATGATCCTGGTGTAAATCTAATCCAGATTTTTCAAAAGAGCAGGCATACTACCTGCCCGGTGCACATAAACACTCGTGTTTTGAGAGATTATGCAGAGCATGCATGTACAAAAGACCTCTAAAACAAGCATAGCAGCCCACGGCAAAGACTCAAGAAGAGGGCGTTTAGGCTGATTGAGTACAATAATAATATAAGTGTGCACTGAGAAGTCACACTGACCTTTTTAAAGACAAGCCAGAGCTTATACTCAAATTGTTTTTAACCTGGGGGTAAGAAGCCAAGCTCTCTTTGACTTATTGTAACCCTATTTCAACCCTGTATTATCAGTGCAAATTAAGGACAAAATACTGATTCTATCTTGTTGTAGAGAACATTATGTCCTTTCAAATACGTGTGCATGAACTGTGTGTGTTTGAGAATATGCCTGTGCACTTAGATGTCCTTGCCGAGATATTTGTTTGACTCATTTCGTTTCCCTTCTCTTATCAGAGCTCCTACCCTGTGTGGGAAGACTTCAGTGCCAAGGCCACAAAACTGCACTCTCAACTCAGGTGAGAAGTGGTTCCAGTGAACGGTTAAAACCTTGATGAAAAAATGTTGTAATATTTACAGACTGTTTTACACAGTCACGGTGCAGTGAACATGTGCCAATGTATTTACAGGACCACAATTCTGGCAGCGGTGGCCTTTCTAGATGCCTTTCAGAAGGTGGCGGACATGGCTACCAACTCTAGAGGTAAGGGGGAAGTTTTTTCCATTCATACAAGCTTTCACACATGGTCGAGCTAAGACTCTGAAAGTCGTGTTTGGAAAAAAATGACATTCGCCACCTTTTTTGAACAAATCGATTTGTTGACTTCATGGACATTGCACACGGATTATTTATGGCTTTCACTTGCTAGTGTAACTCTGCATTATGATTGGGCTACACTGCTGCAGGGTTTGTTTTGAGCAGTTAACACTCTTAGGAATACAGTATTTGTGCCGTCACTTCATGTGGAGATAGCAGTTGCAGCGTGCTTTGAAAGAAATAACCGTCACCCAACAGAGAAGATATCTGTTTTTATCCTATATAATATTTAGTTTTAAGAAATAGATTCGCTGAACAAATATAATCTAAGAGAACTTGGGCCTAGGCCACATGTACATTTGAAAACAAGGTTTTACCTCATATGTTCTCAAAAAATAAATAAAATCCCAACATCCCACCACACAAGCATTCAAAAGAATATCTGTATCCAAAAGAAAACATAAAAACACAATTGAAGTAAAGCAATAGCATACCAAACCAACAAGGAGCAACATTACCATAACCCTAAAGCCATGTTCACCAATCACACAAAGTAGAAATATATTGGCCAATCAGAAGCCTAGAAATAAAGCTATAACGGTTGGGTTAGGGTGAGGGTTATCCTTGAATCCTAGGAAAAAATATTAGTGCAGGCCAAATTTCTTTGCCTCAGTGGGCGACATCATGACCTGCATTATTCTACCTCTGACTGGCTAATACTTGTTTATTTGGATTGGTTAGGATAAGGGATTTATGTCTGATATTGGTTAAGGTTGGGGTAAGAATAGCAGGGTAAGCCAATCAGAGGCGTGAGTCAGCCTTTGCCTTTCTAGGAAATCAAATATGGCTTATCTGAAGACTGCCTGACTGTAGTAGTGCATCGACTGCACCATAGGACGCTCTGACGCCTCTGTTCCTCAAAATAGTGGAAGAGGAACATATGAAAACTCCAGTTAGCCTAATTTTGTGCCACCTTGCAAAGGAGATACTCTCTGATTTTTCTATCTAGACCTCAGCACTGAAAGCAACCTTTTAAAAATATCACCCTACCTGTTTTTAGTGACCTAAAACATGGTTTGGATGAAAGAACAAAATGTATAAAAAAGAGCTAGGTTTGAAATAACTGTCTGCGTATGGACTAGGCCTAGCAGTGGACAGGCAGTGTGGCCGCCCAAGAAGTTATTCTGCCACTCTGACATGGCCAAAGCGGGGGCAGGTCTGAGGGGGGGGAGGCGGCTCAGAGAAGTGAAAATCTGAGCTTATTGTTTCTTCGGTCTTAATGAGGTCTGCTGATCTGCTTTGTCACCCTGCTAGTAGCAGCAGACAGGCTGGCCAGAGAGGCAGCTGATTAACACTGATTTCTTTGGAGTTGATCATCGAGAGCAGTATGTAGGTCAAAAAACCCTGCAAACCCTGACGAGCGTGCAAAGACTCCTCGCGCACACACACACACACACACACACACACACACACACACACACACACACACACACGCAGATATTCAAAGAGTGACAGCTGGTAGCCGGCCACCTGACCTCGCAGGTCACATGCCAACATGCTTTTAAACAGTTTGCACTAGCACAGCCCCCTTCTGACCACTTACTGCTGGAGTGACTAAAGAGCCATTTCTTCAACAGTGTTCACACATTCTCACCAGTTTTACTCTTACAGTCTCTACTGTAACAGTAGAGTTTATTGCCATGACGGTACATCAAGCTTAAGTGATTCCTGATGTGAGTTCAAGTTGAAGAAAGGTAGACTAGGGTCAACCTGCTGGCAGCTGGCAGACTACTTCAATAAAACAGAGGTATAGACTGTGGCAGGGCAGTACTTCAAAGGAAAAGTGTGTCTCTCCAGTAAAAGAAGGTAAAAACAGCAGAATGATAGATGGACCACAGATAGATGAGAGAGTTGAGTTTTACAGCCATGGATGCATAAAATCCCTCTAAGTGTGTCAGTCATACGCCCACTCACTCTTCTGCTCCTCTCCCAGGGACATTAACTTTAGGATTAATGTCATCCTTCTCAGGCCACGGACTGCATGAGTGATGCAGGGAACACTATGTGATCAGAGACTTTGTAAAGTGAAGAGGAACTAATGAAACATGGTTTAGACTGGAGCTAATGAATTGATGGGCAGAGAATGAAAATGGGATATTTTTAGCTTATAAAAATATCAAACATCTCTCTATGGATGGCAGTGTCCGTTTGCTGGCCAGTCAAAGGCTAGTTTGGTCCAAACTGAAATATCTAATCAACTCTTCAATGGATTGCCATGAAATCTTGCACAGATAACGACAGTGCCCACAGGATGAATCCTAACTTTGCCAACACCTTGACTTTTCATGTAGTGCTATTTTCAGGTTGAATTTTTGATTTGTCCAATACTTTATTTCATGACTAAACTCTATAAACAGATATGTGCATATGAATTCAGGATCGCAATTGGACAAGATTTTGCTATTTAAAGTGTTATGGTTTGGTAGACTGAATAGTATTGACCAATCATGTTTCAACAGGCTATTGTTGTATGTAGTCCATGTGGAGAGCAAAGAGGCAGGATGCATTGGCTGAAGTGCCTTTCACAGAAATTAGCTGAAATATCATCTCGACCTAGATCTGGTTGTTAAGCTGATTTGAATGTAAACAATGACCGGCTCATGGAAGTACCAAACTAGAACCCCCAAAATATTAGCTTAATCATCATCAGACTACTAGCTGATTGGTTTCAAGACTGTTCTGACCAATTTCCTGCAAAACTATGAAATTACAAAGTACAGCCTCACAGCCCCGAGCGTGGCTTTAGACTCTCATTCTTAATTTGACTGTTGGTCGTACAAAACAAGCAATTGGGAGTTTGTAATTTGCATTTGTTATTTTACAACTATGAAATAACATTAGATTATATAATGCTGATTGTAAAAGTGTGTTTCTGTGTTTCTCTGCTCGTGGAGTGTTGTCGTAGAAAATAACTTGGGTTTAATTTAACACAAATTAAATCGATCAGTTTAAGCAAAACATCTTTGCTCAGTCGTTTTTTTCAACAGTTATTCCAATGAATCTGTGGTGTTTTTATGTGCTCTTAAGCAGCGCACCATTTCAACCATACTTCTCCTGTGGGAGCTCTGTTAGTCTTTGTGTGCTCTGAACACCATCAATTAATTTAGCTGAAGGAATGTCGATATTCACTGGAGCTGGCTCGTAGTGGATTACAATAACCTTTGGACCCCAGGCTGCAGGCTGCATGGACATACTTTAGGCAAGCTGCAATGGTAAAAGATATTATCCTAAAATATATTGGCATCCAGATGTTCCACTTTTTCCTCTTGCTTTTATACTAACTGTACAGGAAACGGCGGTGGATAGATCGAGGTTAACTCTCTGTTTCTGTGGCTGTTTTCCCCCGTTCGTGTGTGTGGGTCTGTCTGCCTGCAGCGATCATGTTTATCTCCGCGTCTGCACCACCATATAGGGCTGATTGCACCACAGGGGGCAGACCCTCGGCTATGAACTGTTGGCCATCATCGCTGTCACCCCGATTTCCCTCTCGTGTTCGGGGACAAGCTGCAGCTGCTGGCACAGCTGGAGGTTTCATCACATTCTTCTTCTGCTTCCTTAATCTACCTTTGACACACTCACCCCCATCACCCCTTTAACTCTTACTCCAGACTGAACGTGTTTCCCTGCCAAGAAAAGCAACATTTCCTCTCATTCAGTGTGTCTTGATTGATCCAGGGAGAGAGGAGGGTGAATGAAAGAGGATTTTATGATTTCCTGTCTCGACTTATTTTGTTGTCTTTTCATGAAAGGGGCAGCTTTTCATACCTACCTTTAATTGCCGTATTATATTTGAGATCAACCCCCTATTTCCACCTCATACAACTTCCTCTCTGTGTCGGCATGTTCAGGCCTCCTCTCGCCCGTGTTGTCCATTTTTAGAGTTTTATGGTCACAGTCATGGCGTCAGCGTCTGAGTTTTATGAAGCAGCTGGAGGAGTCGGCTGCCAGGCGTTTTGGCACTGCGTCTGACAGCTCTGTTTCTCTAAGCTGAGCTGATGGATCTATGTCTAAAGGCACGTCTGTCTCTCGCATCTGGGTTCAATAAACGTACGCCAACCACAAAGTCTATATTAGATCTATGTATTTGTAGAATTTTAGCCTTTTTAAATATAAATGTTTCATGTTTCAACACCCATCTTTTTTTCTGGGACTTGGTTTGAGGGCAGCTTAATGGCTTTTGGTGTGTTGTCTAGACCATATTTGTCATATTAAATTGTTGTGTGATGTTTTTTAATATGGCTGTACTTATCTGGAGAATAGTGGGCTCTGTGTTTGGTGTTTTGTTGTTGCTAAGCTGGTTGACATGTGTTTTAGTGGAAGGTTGACTTCATTTTTTCCATTTTTGGACATGGTTGAATTAGATAGAGGTCAAAGAGCCGGTGGTTCAAGGCTAATGGTCCATCAGGGTATAAGATACAGGCTTTTTTTTCGGAGAGTGAGGTGAGTTTAGTTGGGGGTGGGTTGGTCAGGGGTGGGGGTTGTGGTTGCAGTGGGATTTCCACAGCTCTGGGTATCCAGGCTAGGCAGAGGCGTTTAGCTAATCCTCTTAGCCCCACTCTGTAACACACAGACACAGTCGCTTCCCTTCCTGATGATCAGCCACCCCAGCTTTAAAAATTCACACTCTGGGATCACCGGGTAGACTGTGATGCACTGCAACTTTATGCTCAACACTGACAAAACTCTTTGCATCTGTGTGCCAGAGCCTGTGGAGTGCACACACCATTACACAGACATAATGTTCCAGTGGGCCGTTGCAAGTTCTCTGCCTGTCTTCTCTTTCTCTTACCCATTCAATCCATGCTCAGTGGAGGCATGGAGGTATGCTAGTAGATCAGTGTCTCAGCGAAGCAATAATCTGCTTGGCCCCTGTGCTTCTCTGGGTTGGCAGATGGGACGGATATCCCTACCCGCCATCTGGACAGCCTGGCATGGACGAGATGCGGCCATGGCCTAGTGCAGAGCGAGATCAGGGGATT
This sequence comes from Centropristis striata, assembly GCF_030273125.1. Taxonomy (NCBI): domain Eukaryota; kingdom Metazoa; phylum Chordata; class Actinopteri; order Perciformes; family Serranidae; genus Centropristis; species Centropristis striata. Next base: position 20,455,636 of record NC_081522.1, read on the forward strand.
ACTGTCCTCTGCACTGTCCCAGCAGCACAGCTATTTTGACAGACATGTCAAATAATGAGAGTGTGACCCATGTGACCAGCACTGACATCCATCACGCTTTGACATTTCATGTTCATCCCTGATATGAGCATGTATTGTACCAGTACAGGGGGGTTAGATCTGTATCTTATATATGGGTTTGACGTTGTAACAAGAGCTTATGGATTTTAAGTGTTTTAGATTGGACATACATGTACATGATGAATGATGCATTTTCGTCCGCTATGCCATTCTGCTGATTAGGGCTGTATATTGGCAGGAATCTAGCGACAGGATGTAATACAGGGGATACGATTCAATATATTGCAGTTTTTAAATCTAGCTTTACGGAAAAAAGTAGTGCAAAAACCACACCATAATCTGCATAAAATCAGAGTAAAAAAGTTTATTTTTCTGTGAAATCAGAACAGTTGGATCTGCATTTGCATTTATCACAGTCCCTGTAACATCCAACATCATAGCAAAACTTTTTATGCAAGAGTTTTTGTATATAAACTGTTAATTTATTTTTAGAGAATCGATACAATAACAAAACCTATCACGATACTCAAGTGCCAATGCAGATACCATCGTTGTTATTGCTTAAAAAAAGTAAACTTTTTGTAACTCATATTCAATGCTGATGATGGTGTGCTTTTTATACTATTTTTCCTATAAAACTGGAATAACAAAGTGCAATATATTGCCTCGCTCACAGGATCACAATGTATTGAATCGTAACCCCTGTATTGTGATACGTGTCACGTCACCAGATTCTTACTAATGCACAGCTCTAATCAGCAGAATGGCCTTGCATACCATCAGCACTAAGATATTTTCCAAAACCCCTGCTGCTGATTGTATGCAAGGCTCTTCAGGTATTTCACGGCCCACAGCCATTAAGTCGCATAAGTGTCAACAAGGGCCTCTTATTTCTCCTTCAGCTGTCTACCTTGTCTGTAGGAACAGCTCCCAACACAGCTCTCCATGTCTCTCTCCAGATTTTATGGGCTTCAACTCAAAACTCAATGTGGTCGCTGTGCAAATGAATGTTTTCCAGCGATTTATAATGACTACACACAAAGGGTGAAGTGGCTGGAACAATGATGTGAAGAACAGATGAAAAAGGGGGGGATACTAATGGAAAGAAAACAAATCGTTCTGTTCTGCATAACTTTCATTCTGAGGGTGGAATACCAAACTAAGAAGACAAACATGAGGCTTGAGGGGGGAACACTGTGTTCAGCTACATCCTGAACACGAACTCTGCAAAGAAGGGAGCTGGAGAAGGGAGGGAAAACACACGAGAGAGAGCTTGATGAAGGAATGTAAGGGAGGACATTAAAGAGGGAAGTTTCATTAACTGAGGTGGCTGATGGAAAGAGTTCAGAAAAATCTGGGTTTAGCCATTCTAGCAGCATGCTTCTGGGGATGGCATTGTCAGATAGTTGGTCTACCTCTTTGGTCCAGACATTCATAATCCTGAGAGGATGAATCCAACTGACTTTAGTGATGTCTCGACTTTGCCTCTAACATCACTATGAGGTTAACATTCTTAGTTATTAGCTGAATGACTTAACGATGGAAGGGTTGCCATCAAATTTGATAAAGGCATTCATGTTTCCTGCAAGATGAATTTGAATGATTTTGTTGAGCCCACACCTCATGAAGACCTATTGAATAATTGTCTAAGTCTAGTCTCTTCAAACATGCCGGTTCAGAACAACCTGTTTGGGCCTCTTGCATGGCTGCTTGCATCTTTCTTGAGAACTGTTTATCCAAATAACTTCACCCTTGACACTGCACTTCTTTGGGTCCTGAACGATACACCTGCCATGACATAGTTGCGTATCGATGCTAGCGTATCCATGTCATTTGTTAACAGGTAACTAACTGGGAGCAGGTTTGCTACAGTGTAACATCTCCTGTCTGTTCTTAAATGTACTCAGAGATCGAGCTGTACCCAGCATGCCGATTGCCGCTGTCACAGTTAATAGGGTTATCCTCTCATAACGGTACACCATGCATACATAACACATTACTAATAGAAAAGTCTTGTGGATTTCAGGAGCTCACTTACGACACGGCACTTGGTTGCATCCCTAGCAATAAACCTGCCAAGTGTGAAGTTGATTGGATGAACGGTTGTCAAGAAAATTGACGAGACAGACAGACTCCTTCCATTTTAGTTGGACAAGGTTCCAGCAGAGTCTAATTGTTTTGTAGCAGAGAGCATTTTGGTCCAACCACCCACATGGAAAAGTTTTATTATTACCATGTGAATCTGTACAGAGTTTATATTTGACATCCAGGCCCTGACTGGTCTCTGCTTGCAAACACACACACACACACACACACACACACACACACACACACCAGGCTTGGCAGCACTGAGGAGAATGTGGAGCGATGATAATAAACCTCCCCTCGGGGTATCTCATGACTCAGAGGCTACAGGTGGAGGTGGGGCTTATGAAATGCTATATGAGCAGCAGTGGAGGTGTCAGCATTGTTTGGAGGATTGTTTGCAAATGAGGAACTTTGGCAGAACATTGTCAGCTGAGATAAAGACAACCTTAATGCAAAGGGTGAAAAGCGGGACAACCTGAGTCATCTGGTTGAACTGGCCTGCAGGCTTTGCTCCATTAAATACTGAGTCATTCACAGACTGCTGCCTCAATGTCTGTTCCTGGATGTTTGTATGTGGAGTTTGGATACATCAGGGGTCTGTGTGTTGCATATCGGACCCTTGAGGTGAAGTGAGGACAGTATCCTGTCGATTTTCTGTTCTTTCCACTTCATTGCAGGATACAGTACTTCTCTCCTTCCCTTACTGTACATTTTCTTCTTTTCTCTCTCCTCCTTTTACCTCCAATGAAAACCACATCTGGACAAGGGGAGGCGTTTATTTTTAACAGCATTTTATGTCCCTGAATGGGAAACTCCTTATACAGAAAGATATCACTTCCTCCTTGTTCTCCTCCTCCACCTCCTTCAGTCTCGACTTTAATGCACTCCAGACCATGTTTACACCACATCAGGACACACCGATGTCTGTGGGTGTTTCAGCTTGTGAGGTGAATCTTGCTGTGCGTATGGGTCAGACAACAATGGAAGGAGTGTGTGTTTGGCCGTTTGCCTGTGTGACTAAAACAATTGATTCTGAGGCCATTTCCTGTGCCTTTCATTTGTGTTGTTGCTGGTAAGAAAAGACATTCCACATGGAAGGAAGTGACACAATGGTTTTATTAATACTGTGCAGACACACAGCACTTATTGCACATATGTTCACTCATAAACATACTCACAGTGGCTTTGTGTTATCTCTCTAGTTTCTCAAATGGGAAGATTTGCTGCTTTTCTTTTGTTTTATTACACGTGGATTTAATCTCTTTGGGGGGGGACAAAACAGTAGTACAATAATAACAAGACTTATGATGTCACCCTATATAACATATAAAAAGTAATATATAAAATATTTATTTATTTAGTGCAATGAGAATGTTTAATTTTTCTGTATTTGTTTACTCTCTTCAAAGTCCAATTTGAGGATAAAAGAAAAAAAATATATAATAATTAAAGCTGTACTGAATAGGTAGAAGTTTTTAGGCTTCATTCATAATATTGGTAATTCAATTTTTAAATTAACTTTTAAATGATGCACAGCTTATTTATTTATTTATTGCACGTCTGCCAGTTATATTTTAACCCAGTATTTCTGCACAGTTGCAGATCAAGATTAGGCTACATTACAGTATTAGTGATATACTATTTGTAGAATTAGATTCTAGTGGGGGCTGGGTAGTTTCTTTGTTGATCCAAAGATTTTGAATAAATCTGCACATTGTAAAATAAATGTAATGAAAAAAATGGATGCAATCTTTTCCAAAATTGTTTTTATCTAATGAAATATCCTGCTTCAGTCCGTGTTTGTTGGCATTCAGCCTTTTAAAAACAACATTTTTACTGCATTGATAAAGTTGTTTATACAATTGTATTGTAGATTATATTAAGACATATTTATATATACATTTTTATAACTAAAAAAATATCCAATTAATCACTTCATTCAAATTGAGAATTTTGTTCAAGGATTTTTTCTCAAGGTAATGATGTCATAAAATATGACAGCAGACATTCATTAAAAAACCTAAATAGAAGCTTTAAATCTGGAAAAAATGTAATTTGGTACAGTCATGATTATAATAATAATTTTAATAATTGGTAAAAAATAAAACATAATTCGTTTTTAATATTTTACAAAATAATAAATATATCTCAAAATAAAATCTTAAATATTTTACTTCTTTTCACACATACAGCAGTGAGGTTTGAGTCTTGGTTTCAAGTCTCATTGAAGACAATGAAAACAAACAATGGTGGCCTTGGTGGCCTAGTTTTTTTTTTTTTCCAAACAAAGCAATTGCAGTATGAAACCCCTCCCTCAAACACCACACTGGGCTTTGTTTACAAAGTAAAATATACTTTTCACCCAAATCTGTCTGCACATAAAACATTTACATCAAACTAAGTGAAACAGGCGTTTACTCAGTGTTCCAATCATGAACAAAGAATCTTGTGAAATGCTTATTTATTCATGTCCGGCTCTTAAGAACATGAATATACTCACATTTTAGATCAGAAAGCTTTTGGAGAGTTTCTCAAAAGACAGGCGATGTCTGTGTCTGTCATCCACAATTTATATAACTTCAGTGAGATCCATCACCCTCTTGTTGCAGCACTGTACTCCACGATCGATGTCCGCATGCAGCTCTTTTATCCGCTGCTCTTCCCTCCATCAGAAGCTATTGCTTCCTAACCAGCAGACGCACGGGAGTCTGCTTTATTTTTCAAGACTGACTGCTCCTACTGAGATCCACCGCCAAAACTCCAGCTGTGCTTTGAAGCAGACGTTTGATAGGAACGTATGATGTTTCGTCAGGTTCTGGAATTCAGAAGTCTCAGCTGTGCTCGACTAAAATGAGACCAGTGAAGCTGACAAATTCAAAGCAATCCTCCTCTTTCTCTTTTGTTTTTTTCCCCCTCACTGACAACAAATGTTTGCATGATGTTTTCCTTTCCCTTTTGAAAGGATTAAAACACAAACTACTTAAGGATTTTGATGATAATGTAAACAATACATGAACCAATCATCAATAATATATTTCTTTGGTCGAGTGTGGGAGATTTAGTCCTGGCAGCGCTTGTTGCACCTGCAGCAGCCAGCCAACACTTCCTCTGCCCTCTGACTGGCCGAATCCAGCCGCAACCCCGGCACTGTGTACCCTCTTTCATCCTCCCCCCACGCCTCCCTTCTCGTCCCACGGCCCCCTTTCATCTGTCACTGGCCTCCGCTGTGTCCCTGCCAGTTCACATTCTGGAGCACTTAAAAAGGGCGAGGGAGGGTAAAGGCAGGAGGCTTAACGGTCTCTGCCAGCCGCAGTCGGCTCCGCAGCCAAGGTGCCAACGTGAGGAATAACTGTTGTCTCACGGATGAAGGAATTTCCTTTGCTAAGCGGCGACTGAGAGCTTAGCAAAAAAAAAAAAAAACCCTTCATATTCCTGGAAGTGTAATTGTGAGGATGTTCTGTACCTTTTCGCTCTACAGCCCACATAAACGTGCTTTATTGACACAGGAAGCAGAGAAAGAGGGTGCACCCACTCGGCTTGAGATTCAGCTTAAAAATGCACAAATCTAACTACAGCAGAGTCTCACTCCAGCTAGTCTTGAGTGCAAATGAAACTTGAGCTGAACAGAGGGGTTTAGATGCTGAAAGGGAGAGATAGTTAAGCTACCATGTTGAAGACATCAGGGAATGAGACCCGTGGCAGTTTAGCTCCTGGCTCCCGGCTCCTGGCAGGAGAGCCCCCTATAAAGCAGACCTATTAAAACGCTCCTCATACCCCGAGGAATCAGGGGAGTTAATCAGAACCAGAGCTCTGGATGGAACCACTCACTAAACACTAGGACCACACTGAGCTGGTCCTGGATACTGGGGCTTAAAGTTCCCAGCAAAACCCAACTGTGGGGGCCTCCCACCAACAATCCCATGTTCTCAGAACATCAGATCTGGTGGCAATTTATATTTATGTTCTGCATATATATGTATTAAACCATCAGCTTTGGCATCATGTTACTGTGCTGTTCAGTTGCTCCTAAGTGGAAACCTCTGGGTCTAAAAAGTGAACCAAGTGTCCTCACCTGCATGCTTTATAATGGCCAGCAGGGGGCGACTCCACTGGTTGCAAAAAGAAGTCTGATTTTTATAGAAGAATATGAGAAAATTACGCTAGTTGTTACTTGATTTATTCGCTCAGTAAATGATTTTCCTGATGCGTTTATCATCTCAGTTGCTAGTTTCAAGTCTTCTTAAATACAGCATGATTTTTATTTTGTTATTTATGGCCCCATTTAGAGTAAAATGGATAATAAAGCAGGTTTATGCTATAGGGCGTGGCTACCTTGTAATGACAGGTCGCAACCACAGCACACTGTGTGTTTTTCGTTGTACAACTTCGACCCTTTCATAGTGTGTTTTCAGTTATAGTTGTAATATTTCCATCACCTAAAAATGTCCCTCTCATCCAAATATGGTCACTTCGGTTACAAAAAAACCCAAGATGGCGCATCCAAAATGGCAAACTTGAGGCTTTAAAAATGTCCACAAACCAATGGATTGTGTCGCAGTGGCTCTGTCCACTTGTTTTATAGAGTCTATGGTTGCTCCCAGTTGTTTGCTCCTGGTCTTAAGATATATGGCTGCATTGTGTAACAGTTCTTCCACCCTGGTCTGTATTTCATTCATGCACGTGTGGGTGTCTGCTATGAGGTCGGCCCTCCTTCCCTCAAAGCCCCAGGGGTCCAGGTCTGCAAAATAATCACTTTCCCAGCTCATACGCACGTTTAGCCACGTTTCAAGCTGCTACAAAGTCAAGTATTCATAGATCTAAAATGAGGGGTAGTCAAGTATATTTTATTCATATGGCCTAAAATCACAAAGAAGAATCACAAAAATGGCCTTAAAGGGCTTAAATAAAAAAGGGATAATAAAAAAAGGAATAAACCCCAGGAGGCGCAGTGGAGGAGTTATCCCTCTTTAATAATTTTTCTACTCAAACTTAAATCTCAGTTCAGACCCTCTTCTCAGCTTGTATATGTTTGTGAAATGCCTGTGTGTGCATGCAGGGTGCTGTGGGAGTGAATCTCTGTAGCCCTGTCCATCCGGTCAAGGCCACAGGCCAGCGGGGCTCTTGGACATGGGCAGGAAGCCTCTGGACCTCCCCAGGATGTAGCTGTCAGCTGATCCCCCTCTGGGAGAGGGAGGAGGAGACGGGAGAGGAAGAGGAGGGGAGAGGAAAAGAAATTGGCAGGTGTGGATGGGACAGGAGAGTGGGGGTTGGGGGCTCTCGCTGGCTGACAGTGACATTGGGAAGGTCTGTTATACAGATAAAAGAGCACACATTACTGTCTCTCTCTCTCCCCTCCATCTCTCCTTCATTCTCACCCCATCCTGCAAGAGCTGACTTGCAGCTGTGGATGCGTCCTGTAATGCTTTTAAGAGAGGAGAGTCAAAAAGAGATGCATGACCTGCACACAGGTGACCTGCATGCACAATTCTCATATGTCATAGCTTTATGAGGCAATGAGCCGTCAGAATAAAAGCTGTTACATGACACACACTCAACACCAGTCCTTTAAAGATGGACACCTCTTCCGCTATTTATAGCAAGAGTTCAATGCATAGGTTCCACATGTTCATTCAATCACTTCCTGCTGTTTTTCTTACCGCCTGCGTGTGATACAGCTGGATGACCTTTGACCTCTAACCCTCCACTCTGTCTCAGTCATGTAGAAAAGCAATCTTTCCTCGGCCCGAACACAGCGAGCCCTTCTACATCTGCTGTCTCCGAGAGATGGACTCCAGATCTTTTTGCTCAGCGTCTTTGATCTGTTGCAGCCGTGAAGTTGACAGAGTGGTAGATTGAAATCCTTGAACTGGCAGTATGACGTGATATCAGCTGGAGACCGTAACCTAGTTTCTTTATTTGATAAAGGAAAATAGCACAGATCTCACTGGACAGACATGTGGAGCATTCCTCATTTAGTGTTTGATTTCAGGCCTTTTATATTATTCCTACTTTTTGTTCATTTTGTGTATGATATTTTTTTCTGTCTGTTTTTGCGGTGCAGTAACACACTCTCCCTCTCTCTCACTCTGTCCGCCCTGCATGAATGGTGTTTAGGAAACAGAGAGAACAGGAAAGGCAGAGCAGGCAGGGAAGAATAGAGGGATATCCCCTTACAGGGTTCCCTCCTTTTTCCTCTAGGATAGAGGGGGTGAGAACTTCGGAAAGGGTGGGAGGATGGTAAATCACACCACCTGTCCACACACACGCACAAACCTGTGCACATGGGCTCCGAAAAATATCATTCATGAACACAAATGCATGCCTCCGCTCTGTGAGGCCCGTCTGCTGCTGAGAGATGTCCTCTCTCTTTCCCTTTGTGTGTGTGTTTGGCGAGAGACCCTCAGATTAGCCCTATGTGGCCCAGATTACAACCGGATCAGTGCTGCCACATATTAAACCAGCCTGTGAACCATCGGTGAGACAGTGGGCCAGCTTGGGCTTTAGGGGCTGAAAACCCCATTTAATTACACTTCAGCAGAGACAAAAAAGTACAGTAACCGATTCGCACAAGCTGTTGTTTACACTGTGAGCATTACACACGCAATCTTGAAGTGTCAAAGGGAAAATGCATGTTTTGTGAAGAGGGAGGGAGTGTAGCATTTACTGTGTCACATTTGCTTTTCCCAAACAACTGTGATATTTATGGGCTCTGCTTTTACAATCAGCACTCGTCCACCTAGTGGCTGCAGCTGGAAACAACTCACCAGCAGGGAAAAAACACACCCTGATAACTCCATCTGACAGGAGAGAATTAAACCTTTCAGAATGCTCTTGTGTGATGTGTTATGTCTCCTCGTAGAAAATCATATTTTTCTAGGCCAAGAGGCGCATCAGAGATTTGTAATGCCAACCTTTTATATTGTGAATGACAATTTATTTGTTTCGTCTCATCCAAGGTGCCACCAGGGACGTCGGCTCAGCTCTTACAAGGATGTGTATGCGACACCGCAGCATTGAGGCAAAATTACGCCACTTCACCAAGTGAGTGTCACCTCTGTGTTTTTTTTCCCTCCCTCCGGTGCAATTTTCTCCCCGCTCTTACCTTGAGGGGATTACTGTTTGCAGGTGCCATCCCATCGCTGTTGACCTTCCTCTCTGCCACTCTCCTCTGAGTGTTTTTGTGCGATGGAGAAAAAAAAGCTATTTGTTATGCCTCGTACTCCCTTTTCTCATGTTGTGTCCTCGTCCCTGTAGTGCTCTTATGGAAGGCCTGGTGACGCCACTCCAGGACAGGATAGAGGAATGGAAGAAGACAGCTAATCAGCTGGACAAAGACCATGCCAAAGGTGAATAACCAGCAAACCCAAACTATAAATGTGTCTCATATTGATCAGAAATTGATGGATTGTCTTTTTTGACGTGCTCTCCACAGAATACAAGCGGTCTCGTCAGGAAATCAAAAGGAAGTCGCTAGATACAATAAAACTCCAAAAAAAAGCAAGAAAAGGTGAGAAAATATTCCCATTGATAAGAACCTGTTGATTATAAAACAACTCAATTTATTGCTGACATTATTAAAGTTGTGCTGCTGTTACCTGGTCAGTACAGTGCCAATGTTTCAGATTGAACTGGCGCCATCTAGAGTGCAGCTTCTGAAATGACAACTCAGTCAGATCAAAATGCCTGGCACAGTTTCAAAAGGCTCCTTTCCAGCTTTAGATTAGTCAGCTTCTACCTAATAAATCAAAGAAATTATCTCCTTTCCTCGCTGCTTGAGTTAACCCCTACTGCTGGTTGTAATTTAACTCCTATTTGCATACAGGATTTATTGTACACCAGTGGTATGGGCAAGTCTTAAACATGCAATGTGCCCTGATTTGGTACAGCTAACACTGCCTGTTCTTCTGTCTCCCCTCCCCCTGCCTGTCCCTGCAACCCCTCCTCTATTTCTTTCTGCCTGTTTCCCCTGGCCGTAGAGCTTCTAGGTATGTCTGCTACAAGATAGTTTTCATCATCATTTTGAAATCAAACTGCCAGACAAAGAAAACACAGTACTGTCTTTGCATTTTTTGGTTAACAGAATATTTTGGAAAATACAGTTGTTTGATTCTTGCAGAAAGGCTAAAAAAAACTTGATGCTACTTTCCTAAGTTACCTAGATATGAAGATACGAGCTGCAGCAATTTAGCTTAGCTTAGCTTAGCACAAAAGATGTTTACATGGGGAAGTCTGGCTCAAGTTAACAAAATCCACCTACCAGCAACTTCTTCAGATAAAAGAGTTGTCATCTAACTTTCTGCAAGAAAACAAATTTCCCAAAATGTCAAATTATTCCTTTTACCCAAATTTGAACCGATGCACTCATTGTAAATATCTTAACATTTAAGAATGTAAGTAATATATGGGTGTAAGTGAAAATCAGAGCAAGAGTTACCATGTCACCTGTTAGTTTGTGGATAACCGGTTTTGTGGCCTTGAGTTGTCCCCATCTTGGTGGATGTCGCCATATTGATTTTTTGCAACCAGCACATGAGCAGAACAGATTTGAGCTGAAATTACGCTATGTCATCAGCTAATGTTTGCTAGGTAGCTAGCTTGGTTTGTCAGTGATAAGGTAGACCTAAAACATAGACAGGGTGCCTTAATGTTTATTTTACTTTAAATAGGACCATAATTAACAAGATGGACATGATGCTGCACTGAAGAAGACTTGAAAGTAGTGATTGAGTCCATAAACTAGGAAAAAGTTGTTTACCGAGGTAATAAATTAAGTGAGAAGGATCATTTTCTCATAGACCTTCTCACCTTCTCATTTCTCATATCCAATCAGTGAAGTCGCCCCTGGCCCGCCTTTAGAAAGAAAGAAGGTTAAATGCACCTCTGCACTGGCTTCACATTTCAGACGTGGAGGCTGTCGCTTGGGTGTTACTAATGACATTAATGGTGGCTCTGTTCTATTCAAGTGTCCCAGTAAGCCTTGACATTGAGCCAGCATGCACAATATCACCACCCTGAAACTGGAGCAAATGGAATTCAGTCATCATTAATTTTATTATTGACACCTCTGCTTTTCCTCCTGTGGCATGCCAAAATGTCTACTGAGAAATGGCACATTCTGTATATTTGTATTCCATTTATTAGCTTCTTTTTCTTGTTTCATTGCATAGTGATATTTAGCCTGACCTGTTTCAGATGTAGCCCTTCCACTTTGTAAATGCCTCTTAATTGCGTAAGAAGCTACCAATTTTTGGCAACTTATCTGTTAGACAATCTCTCACTCCTCTGAGTAATTACAGCTTCTTGGTCATGAGCTGACATTTGGCTCCATGATGAAGTGCTAAGTATAATAGCTAAGACCTAAACTCCTGTTATTAGGGACCTATTCGTTGGCAAGCTGTCACATCATTATGGGACTCTTAACTTAATCAGTGTCATATTAGATGTTGGTGCAATGAAATATTATCCAATTAGGGTGGTATGTCTAAAACATATAGTCAGAGGTAAAAAATATATACCTGGTGCTGCCTGCTAAAGATGATTAGAGCACTTTTAACAGAGATTTTGATCCAGGCAGTTACCACCAACATTGAATGAATTTCTTACTTATATTTTCAAGTTGTAAGGTAGTTACAGTGAGTGCATTGTTTGAGATTGAACCAAATATGCTTTGAGAGAAATGTGGGATCTCCATGGTCATCTTCATTGCTTCTCTTTGTTCTTTTGCGTCCTTTCATCTATCATCTCATTGTGGTTAGCAGTCTTGAATGACTCATAGATTTTATTTTTGTGTGTCTAATCACATCCATTCCAGGACCTTCAAGTCACCACAAGTTGCATTGCATCGACTCATGATTGATGTTTTCTCATTCCCATGAACATGAACCATTTGAGTGTAATGTCCGTCAGTGCATTGACCTGCAGTGCACAAGCAATTTATCATTATATGTTCTAATCATCTCATTTTTTTTTTACTTTTTCCCTCCTCCCTGAACTGTTTTCCGCCTTCATGTCACTTCCATAATAATCACCCGCCTCTCAAATTCACAATTTCTTTTCATTCCTCCCCCTCCTCCTCTCATGTCTATCTTTACTCACCCTCCCTGACCTCTTTCCTCCTCTGCTCCATCCTCCCTCCCCTCCTCTGTGTCTCTGCACCCTTGCATTGCCTCAAACAGGCCGGGGGAACCTGCGCCCCCAGCTGGACAGTGCCATGCAGGATGTCAGTGATTTGTACCTGCTGATGGAGGAGACGGAGAAGCAGGCGGTGCGCCGAGCCCTCCTGGAGGAGAGAGGGCGTTACTGTACATTTATTAACCTGCTGCAGCCTGTGGTGGTGAGAAACATTTAGCCTTTGTTCACCCGTGAGGAGATAGATGTTTTGCTCCGCTTGCTCTAATTGCTGATGTGTTTAATTGGCTTCATCCTGTTTTTCCTCTCCAGAATGTAGAGATCGCCATGCTGGGAGAGATAACACATTTACAGCCCATTGTTGATGACCTCACTATGCTGACCGAAGACCCACACAAGCTGCCACCAGCCAGTGAGCAGGTAACAGAGCTGTGATACTGCTGAATCGACAAATGCCAAAATATATATAATATATAATACAAAAGCATTAGCATCAAAATATCCCAAAATGTACCAAAAATAAACATACTCATTGAGCAGAATGTCTCATTTCAATAAAATTGGATTGATTATGAATGCATTCATGCATGCACTGCCTAAATGTTGCAGCTGGTGAACACAGAAATACATGGTCGCCCATAAAGTTGGAGTAGTTTTGTTTTCAGACACAATCCTCTGGTAATTGTGGTTTAATTTTCATTGTGATGTGTTTGGGAGTTTTGAAAAGATATACACTTTATCTGTCAATAATAAATCACATTGTCACAATCATTTCATGGAAAGAGGTAAAAAATATTTTATTCCAACTTTATGGACCACCGTGTAGTTTTATTTTATTATTCTTTGTATAAATAACCTCTATCTGCAAAGTAATTAAAGTTATGGAAACATTTAGTTGAGTAAAACATACAATATTGGCTTCAAAAAATGTTATGTAGTAAAAGTATAAAATAACAAAATAAATGGAAATACTTATGTGGAATGAGTACCTCAAATTGGTCTTTAGTGCAATACTTGAGTATATGGCTATCTTCATTCATTTATTTATTTATTTATTTTTTCATTTGTTTTGTTTTTGTATATTTTGCCTATATAATTTTGGTGTTTACATTTATTTTGTACTTGCCTAGTCTATGGATGTATTGGATAAACTGATGTGTGCTCTGACAGCTGATATAATTATGCAATTATCCAAGGAAAATCCAATAAAAATAATTTTGAAAGAAAGTGCAATACTTGAGTAAATGCACTTTTCACCACTTTATTATCACCATATAAATATGTGTAACTGCAGGTGATCCGGGACCTGAAAGGCTCCGACTACAGCTGGTCCTACCAGACACCTCCTTCCTCCCCCAGCAGCACCGGCTCCAGGAAGAGCAGCATGTGCAGGTGTGACATAAACACAGACACACACACACACACACACACACACACACAGACCTTGTTGCTCTTTGTTCTCTCCGAGCGTGTTTTGCTCCGTGTGCCTTGTCAGAGGAGGTGCTGCTGGTGGAATTTATTCATGCTGGATCTGAGCTGTCATGCTTTTTTAAGTAAATGTACATGCACATGTTTCAACTCACTTATTAACACAAGCAGAATGAATACACGAGCAGGTGACCCCCCCCCCCCACCGCACAGCCAGACTATCGTTGACAGTCGACATGCAGTACATGGCGTATCTTGCCAGCTTCTCAGCTCCTGCTTCTGGCAGATTTGCAGTTCGCAAGCTTCTTACAGCCAGATTAGCTCCGAAGCTGTGAAACATTACAGCCTGACAGCCATGAGCCGAGAACCAAATTCCACATATTTGTAAGTCTAATAGTGATAGTTCAACAATTTATTTATAAACGTGGGTCCAAGGGGCTTTTTAAGGTCCAGAAAGGTGCTTCTTTTTACATATAAACCCTCATAATGTTAAGTTAATGGAACATAAATCCTCATTATCCCGAGTTATCACCTACAGCTCCTAACAGAACCTCTTTGATAGTATCAATTAATACCACAGCCTATTTATAGTGTTCTATATTGATTCCAATGCAGCCACTTTCTATATGTCTGACTGGTTCATTTTAACAGCCAGCGACTGATGTAGATGTCTCAGTTTATCCACGGAGTCTGTAAAAGGTTTCTATAAGCTGAAGGTCGTAGATATTTGAGTAAAAAGAAAGATTGATGTTGAAGGATTTTTGTGTTGTACTGAAATTTAAAAAGAAAATTGTGATAAAGGAGACAAAGGTCTTGGTAGCAAGATAGAAGAAAAACAAGCACACTTAGTACTTCAAAGAAATAGAGGAGAGAGGAAGAGGGCATAGGGATACTGCCTAGTAATAATTCATTTAAGGTTATTTAATTTGTCATATTTAATTTGGCATTCCTCCTTAAGCCTCGTCCTAGAGGAAGAGATTAAGGAGGAGTGATAACTTCAGATATATTCCAGAGGGAGGGGGAGGAGGAGGAGGTGTGGGAGAACAGTACAGAGGGAAGGTTAGAAGCACAAGTTGCACATTTTCGAACGCGTGGGCGACAAAGAGAAGCAACGCTGAGTGAGAATGACAGAGCAGGAGACAAAAAGCACAAAGACAGCTGTTAATGTTCAGAGGGAAAGAAAAATCAAAGAAGGGATATCTTTTGAATGCTCTTTGATGCACTGAAATTAGAAGAATGGCATCATTTAGAATTTTCACAAAACACCGCCCTCATGTTCTAAGCCTTTGTGATAAATTTTTCATTTAGCTTTTTCTTCTTTTTTTGCCATGGCCTACACATAAATCTTCCCATCACAAGTTTCAGAGCAAAATAATAGGGGAGAAAATGCTCGAATTATGATCACAATCCTGTTTTACATATATACTGTCATTTTTTATGGAAGATTTATGATGCCGAAATGATCAAACGAGGGACAAAGTAAAGTAGAAAAATGTTCGCCATGTATTTACCGTGTCTTAATAAATGGAACATTGGCGCTCAAATGACAATTCATTGTCTTTATTTATAGCCTTTAACTACTGAATTAATTTTCATTTTGACCTGAATTTTCCATGCCACATTAAAATTAAATCACAACACAGTAAAACAAAGTGAAGGGGTGTGTTGCATTTCAGTTTTGTCCTGCAGACAACAACCTGCATATACTAAAAACAAAGCACTGTCATTAGTTTTTATGAAGGTCGAGAGAGCTTTTTCTTTTCAGAAAAGGAGATCCACCATCAATGACAAGATAAAATAGAAACTACCATACATTAAGAAGAGTTTCCTGTGGGCCCGCTGGTTGTAGGGACGCTGCTACGTACTGCATATCTAGTTACATTTGTGAGAATTCTCAAAACAGCCGAGAGCCAGTCACAACTGTGCTGCTATTAGTGAAACTAATAATAATAAACGAGCAAAACCTTGGTTCCAAACCAACAACATTGATGTTATTGAGTGGCCAGCCCAATCCCCGGACCTTAATCCAGTTGAGAACTTGTGTGGTGACATCAAAAATGCTGTTTCTGAAGCAAAACCAAGAAATGTAAATTAATTGTGGAATATTGTTAAAGAATCTTGGAGTGGAATAAAAGCTGAAAGGAGCCACAAGTTGGTTGACTCCATGCCACACAGATGTGAAGCAGTTATAAAAAACTGTGGTCATACAACTAAATATTAGTTTAGTGATCACATGATTGCTAAATCCTATGGAAAAAAAAGTTTGTACAAAATAGTTTCGTGTTTGTAAAGTCAACGGCAGACACTGCTATTTTTTTGAACACCCCCCTTTCAACTTATTGCCCAATTGCACAGCCTTAAGAGCTGCATATCACAAATGCTGGGTCTTGTTGGTTTTCTGAGAATCTACTGCACCTACTGGTACCTTGTTTGCCATGTAGCAATAAAAAATATACTAAAAACCGGGATTAATCTGGTTAGTCACATTGGACTGCTATTATTTTGAACACTAGTGTATATGCTGCTCTCTGCTGGACAACAACGACATGCAATACACCCCTTCACGTTTGTTCCCTTTCATTTGCTTTTAATATCTCATGGAAAAATACGGAAGCTGTGAAGTAAAGTTTCTAAATTCTGTAAAAAAAATAAAAAATCTGTGGTGAAAACATTTTGCCAGGATTACTTTATAAATTATTTGTTTTCAGCTGTGAAAACAACATGGAAAAAAGTTTGATTTTGAAAGGTGATTTAAAAAAAAAAAAAATCTGGATCAATTATTTAGTTTGCTTTTAGTCCTCTTTAGAACATGGTGCAACAACAAACACTTAGAGAAACTATCTTGACAAAACAAAGACGCCTGGATGGGGGGAAAAAAAGAGGAACATAAGAAAATCATCCTGACAAATGCTTTTTTCACCTCACAAGAGAGAAAACATCAGACATAGAAAAATGGATGAACATAATTCTCTTTTCTCTCACGATTTCCATATAAAACCCATGTCTTGGTGATGAAAACATTTATTCAGTTTTACTTATTTAAAAACAAAAGGCAAATTAACAGTTTGACGATTAATTTTCATTTAATGATGACACAGTAAATGCATACATTTAAAAGGGAATATAAATGAATTTTTCCTTTTTGTGATTTGTTTTAATTTGGTCACTGTATATCTTCCATACATGCTGAGTTATGTGCTGTTATTCTGTCCATAGCCTGCTTCAGATGCCCTCTGCTGGAGCTCATCGGCTCAGCAGTGTCTCCTCCCATGACTCTGGCTTCGTATCCCAGGACGCCAACACCCACTCTAAGCCTCCATCGCCCATGCCCTCTGACATCACCAGCCAGGTAGTATCTTAACACTAAAGTTTATTCTTTGGTCAGAGTAAACTGAGATACTATATGGCAGCAAAACGAGGGAATGAGATTTTTTAACAACCATCCTATCCCATCTGGTACCTTCAATCTTGTCATGTTTGCAGTTCAGACAAAAACCCATGTCTCAATAAGCTCAATAACTCGACCACCAAACCTAGGCCAAGGTTTCGTTTTTTGCTGCAACAGAGCTTTCTCTGTTGCGAATGTTGAATTTCTATCCCACTGGACTGATAAAGTTATTCACACTCTCACGGTCTGAACAGAGTGTAGTGTACAGAACACACTCAGCAGCACACCAACTGATGCAATGTTCTTTTCTGAATAAATGATCTTACAGGCTACTTTAGTTTTGATCTAGCTAGGCTATGGTCTATATATCCCCTTAGAGACCAAAATACCTCCCTCCTCCTAAAGCTCATCAACGCTCTTCTCCAACTCTCACCCTCTTCCTGTACATCTCTCATCTCTCACACCTACCTTTTTCTCTCCCAATTTCCTCTTTCCCTCCACTGTTCTTTACTCCATCTTCCCTTTCCCAGAAATCAACAAGCTCAGCCTCCTCTGAGGCTTCAGAAACCTGCCAGTCTGTCAGCGAGTGCAACTCTCCCACAGCGGTTAGTACTGCATGCATCTCACCAATCTACTTTATTTATTGGATACACACTCACAGAAATGCACACACACACATACACACGCTGTGCTGTGCGTTTCACTCATTGTTATGTATAGCTTAAAGAGGCCTGTGGGCTCTTCTCGAGAGCCGCAGTGCGGTTTGACGTGGACTATTCATGGATGTTGAGCACTCTGACTCAGACTTGTCTGTCCGTTCCGCAGTTTGGCTCATGCTCATCCTTCGGTACCTTCCGCCCTGCTTTCTCTCACACTGGCACCATCAGGCCTCTCTCTGTCATACTTCCTGCGTCCCCCACATTTAACCACTCCCCTGGATCCAACACCCCCTCACCCACATCAAAGGTTCCTAGCTGGAAGGTTTGTTTTCATTTGCAATTTTCCTTTTGGGTTTTCTCTTTTTAAAACTTTGTTGCTTCTTTGCTTCTTGTGTTTTTACTGCCTTCATGTGCATTAATGAGCATAAAGATTAACCTCACAGTCCCCATTTTGCTGTTGCTCATCAAGCTCAGTTTTGCAATCTCACAAAGATGTGCTAAACTGAGACGGCTCTCATTTTATAACACTTGCATAGCTTGATGTACTCTGCACCATATCTACATCAGCATTAACCTGTTCATGAGCCAAATCAGCAGTTTCTGTGTTTAACTCACTTGCACGACTTTCGGGTGGACACCACTGTAGATACACAGTTGTAGAACAGTCTAATTATTCCTCCTGCTGCTGCAGGACTGGGCCAAATCCTGTGAGCCATCACTGGCCAGCACTCTGCAGCGTAGAAGGGAGTCTATGGATAAGATGAGGGAACTGGAAACTCCGCCCAGTCCACTGGGGTATTCTGGGATGCAACCAGATGATCCGCACAGAGCGAGAATTGGCCCAGGAGCCATTGCAGCCAAGGTAAAAAAGTCCCCATGGAGTGAAAATGTAAATGTCAGTCCATAAATTTGTCTTCCTCGAGAATGGAAGTGTGGTGAATTGCTAATGTAAATTAATTCTAATCTTTATGTTCCTCCTCCCTGCCTGTATCTGTGTGTGTGTCTCAGCATGGTGAGCCGCTCTCTCCAGCAGCCAGTACTCTAGCTATGGTTCTGACCAGAGGCTTGAGTATGGAGCAGCAGAAGAGCAGCAGGGACTCTCTGCAGTACTCCAGCGGCTACAGCACCCAGACTAACACCCCCTCCTGCTCCGAGGACACCATACCCTCACAAGGTACCACTGACCCTTCACAGCCACACGCTCCCTCAGGCTTGCTTAACATCCTTATACAGCAAATCATTTCTGAATTGTACTTTTTCCATGTAATTTTAATGGGAATATTTGCTGTTGTGTGTAATATTTAATGTGATCACAACATGCGATAAGTTATAATACAATCAAGCTGCAAAATAACTCCTCAAAGCCTTGTTGTTTTCAGCATTGTGTATTATGCAGATGCTCATGACTCACTGTCTCTTCTAGGTTCTGATTATGAGTGCTACTCCCTCAATGGGGATGCTGACAGCGAAGGACAGGCAGACTTTGACAAGTCCTCCACCATCCCACGCCACAGTAATATCGCTCAGAGCTACCGCCGCATGATCCAAACCAAGAGGCCAGCCAGTACAGCAGGTCTGCCTGCAGGTAAGACCCTGCAGGGCACTCCCAACGGTTCAGGGGGAAGCAGCTCCGGAGCCATCACCTCGGGGACGGCCACCATTCGCCGGACACCGTCCTCCAAAACTGGAGTGAGACGCACACCATCCACATCTGGTCCCATCCCCATCCGACCCCCTATTGTGCCAGTTAAGACCCCCACTGTGCCAGACTCACCGGGCTATGCCAGCCCGTCCCAGTACCGTGCGGGCAGCGAGGAGTTTCTTTACGGTGATGAGCCAACTGCTAGTGACTACATGAGGGCTTCTCCAAAGAGGATGAGCCTCCCAGACACAGCTTGGGGCTGTGGAGGAGGAGGAGGAGGAGGAGGAGGAGGGGCGGACAGGACCATTTATGCCCAGCAGGCCCCCAGCATGGCCGCCCACAGCGCTGAGGAAGACCCTCTGCTAGCTGCCAACCGCCACAGCCTGGTGGAGAAGATAGGGGAGCTGGCAGCCAGTGCCCACGCCCTCGGTGAGGGTCACTTCCCTTTCGGCAGCCCGCTGCCAGGGGATCCAGGTCTGTGTGCGCCACAGGAGATGTCCGCTACGACCCAGGAGGACAAGGATATGCTGAAGTCTATACGCCGCGGGGTGAAGCTGCGCAAGGCGGTGACTGATGACAGGTCTGCTCCAAGGATTCTGCGGTAGCTGAGGGAGAAGAGGGCTGTGAAGGAGCAGCTGTGGTGCCCTTATTTACAAACTGAAGCTCTGTAATGAAATGCTACAGCACTCATGTGATACATGATCTGAGGTACAAGTAATAAAGAGGACTTAATGGGGTGAATGAAGGCCAGTTCACAGAGTAATGAGTGACTATGGACAATGTCAAGTCATTTCATGTCATGTATGTAATGCGTACGTACAAAGTAATCCATATTTTTTTGGTTTTTATTCTTCTCTTTTGTTTTGTTTTCGTCAGCGGGCTTTGTGGCTGTGCATCTCTGCTCCCTGTGTGACCAGTTATTTCAGCCCAGTTTGTCCCTTTTGTCCCAGTGATGAGGACGTCACTACTGTAGTGATCGAATGCTCTGTGTCTTTGTTCTTGCTCTTATGATTATTATAATATTGTGCATTTCTTAATTAACACGGCCACCTGTCAGTGGGAAGTGATTGGCAAAATGCTCTGTGAGCCTGTCTGTATGTTGTGTTTCTCATCATTACTGTAAATGTACCGTATTATTGTTTTTGTTTGATAAGCTGAACAGCAGCTGTGTAAGTCATGTAAAATAGGAGCAATATGGCAGTGTTTTTATTGCTGTAATGTACTGTCAATATATTCTGCAATTAAACAGGCTTTTTACTGTTAAATGACTTGATTGTCTTTTCAGAAAATGTCATTATTAGATAGAAAATATTATAAATAAAATAACAATTTGTAGGACTGTATTTACCAACATGTATTAGTTGACCTCTTAAGTTCCCCAAGTTCTTTTTTCTTCAATTCAATTTTGATTTAGGAAACTACATTTTTATCATAATTCTATTTCCTCAGGAGCTTTCTTCACTTCACACTTTTTACTGCAGTTTAACTGAGTATTTTATTATTTTTCTAGTACAGTAATCTTAATTTTCCAGCGGCCTGTGCGCTCCAGTTTAATCTGAAATCCAATTATATCTATTTTTCTGGCAATGTTCTGCTTAGTTCACTATAACTTCGCCCTCAGTTATACTATTTACAACCTGCAGTACTCTGCACAGTCAGGTGAGGGCGCCAGAGACCCTTCACTGCGGCGAAGATAACTGGCGCCAAAACAAAAAGGAGAAAAAAAAATGGAGGATTTCCATCCTACTTCCTCAGTAAAGATATTTGGCACCCTGGAGAGATGACGGATAAGCAGGATGAAGAAGAAAAGAAGGTAAGGACGTTTCAAAGCCTCCATGAACCATGCTCCACCAGTAACATTATGCTAGCACAGTCGTCACAGAAAAATGGCCAAAACTATATTTGTTCACTTGAATGACGTCAAATGACTAAAATATAGAGCCAATCTTGCGTAAACTGTGGATAGATTGTATTACCAACAATATATAGGCCACCCTAGAAGTAGAATTGATTGAACTTGTACTTGCAAGTATTTAGTAGCTTTTATTTTGTAAAAAGAAAAAACCCAGACATATCCAGGCTGTGTGTTTTATGTTCCTGGGAGCTGGTTAAAACGTCCTCATTATTCTTTAAATGATTACTGCTGGAAAACAACTCCTAAACAGACTGTCTTAAGCTTTTTCCCCCTCTGGACAACAGTGATGATGAACCACAGGGCCCCCTTTCCTGAGTAAGCTAGCTCTATTGTAGGGCACTGCTGTATGATATATGAGCATAAAGTCCATTTAGGCTTATTAAGAAGCCACTAAACAGTCTTCCCTGGAAAAAAAAAAAGAACAAAAAAAGAACTATAGGGTTCATAGAGTTTGAAGAAGTGGAAGAAAGAGGCAGAAAAGAAGAAACAGGGATTTGAGAGAGAGAGAGAGAGAGAGAGAGAGGTATCAATGATGGAGTAATCCCTGACAATGACTCATCACTGAGAGTTCTCATTGAGAAGAAAGATGGAAATCAGATAGGCTGCGGGATATGGCCAAAATATTTTACTCCAATATAGGTCATTTCACATCTATCTATCTATCTATCTATCTATCTATCTATCTATCTATCTATCTATCTATCCATCTATCTATATGATACAGCATGTTTTCTGTTAATTCAGTAAGTGAATAATCTAAATGAAACATGAAACGAAATGAAACGATTTCTAAATGAAATGAAAATGAAATCACGAAGTAAAGTCTTATTTTTGTACATATCTGCTACTGAGTGTTGGCAGAACAGCACCTCAGGCTCATGAATGTTTCTGTTATGTATACCTGTCCTGTTGGAAACTTCTTTATTAATGTTGTAGGTCTCCATCGTAACTGCGTCCAGTCGTTCTGTAACCTAAACAACAGAATAGACGTTTTTCAATACCACCCATAACGTCATATAGGAGCGTTTATCAGAAATCCTGGCTCAAGGTACCGCGGAGCATTCTAAAAATATGGTATTTTGCTGCCTGTACAAACGTCTTATATTGACGTTTTTGAGGAGAGACCAGCCTGCCTGAGTCACAATGTTCCCAATGTCTTTAAAACAGCTATCATCACCAATGTAAAACAGCACCCAGGACTTGTTTCAAACACCAATGGTTATATTGTTGCATATCGTATGAACTGCATTGCAAAGGTTTTCGTACAAAACCACACAAACCTGCTCATGAAAAACATGTTTTTTGGTTTGCCTCAGATTGAAAGGGGAAAAAGCTTCTAGAACGATTTTTCTTTACATTATTATAAATGTAGAAAGATGTTTGTGGTCTTTTGTTATTCAGACCCACAATAAAACAGATTTTTAACTCCATGGCGAATCAGAAGATAAATAAAATATAAAACTTGCGACTACACTGCATTGATTCTAATCGAAACGGTCTGTAATAAAAATATAGTTTTTGAATCGTATGGTAACCTGTGTATCTAGATGCGAATCGTATCGTTTATCACAGAGAGATGTGCAACCTTAATATATACAATATACATTGTTTAAATGGTACATATTGCCCAGCCGTAGGACTACATAGTGAAGATCAGAATGGTGAATCCAGTGGTCTGACCGTGGATAATAATAAACTGGGATGTCTTGCTTTGGTCTAGTGCTGCAACTAACGATTATTTTCATTATCAATTAATCTGTCGATTATTTAAACGATTAATCCATTAGTTGTTTGCACAATAAAATGTTGAAAAATATCAATCAGTGTTTCCCAAACCACAAGATGATGTCCTCAAATCTTTAGTTTTGTCCACAAACCAAAGAGATATTCAGTTTATTGTCATAGAGGAACAAAGAAACCAGAAATATTCACATTGAAGAAGATGAAATCAGAGAATTTGGACTTATTGTCTTGAAAAAACTGCTCAAACCAATGATTGGATTATCAAAATAGTTGACGACTAATTTAATAATCGATTATTGTTCCATTAATCGAATAATTGTTGTAGCTCTACTTTGGTCCCATGTGTAAATCATAGGAGATGCTGCAGGAATTATTAGAAATTAGCTTCAGTATATTTCATATTTTTCCCAAATGGGTCCCTCATAATCCCCTCAGCCTCATAAATAGCACATTTTCACTATTAGTTCATAGCCTTGAACTGGTCGAGTAATGGAAACCTGCCTAATGGCTGGGGCTTGCTGAGATAATTAACTGAGGAAAGAATCGAGAAGTTTCATTGTGCATCTGAGCTAATGTTCCCACTCTCTAAACTGTTTTTCAAAGAGAACATCATCACTGCTGCCTTTCAAAAAATCTCACCTCGTAGTTGGGCAGAGGGAGAGGGACACTGAGCTGTGCTAATTTTCATTTTCTTTTATTTTTCAATGACTGTCTCCTGTGTCTTTTGATGATGTGAGAAATCTTTTAATGTGCTAATAGAAAGTCGTGATTGTTCGGGGCTAGAATGAGATACTGTTCAAATCAATGAACATTTCATAGTGTGTTAATCACTGGGGCGACCCCAGGCTCCACTAATCAGAATGTAGATATAATAAAAGCGCTCCACAGACAAGATGTGGCCCTGAAGTTTTGCACGTTTTGTTTCTATCAAAACAACAGGCCATGCATTAATCATTGAATTATTTTTGGCTTTTTCCTTCAAAGTGGCTGCTGTTGTTCTTATTTTGTTTTACTTGCTGAGCCTTTCAGCGAACAAACAACAGCTCTTATGAGCTGTTGTGTTCTAAGTAAAAAGGCTAAAGAGAGGCTCGGTAATGAGATGGTTTAAGTTTTGTTGCTGTTTTTCACACAAATTATATTTTTAAAACCAGATGGTACCTCCACTGCATCATCATTTGTGAGGTTAAAGTCAGTACCTGGTTGCTCACATT
The DNA here is from genome assembly GCF_030273125.1 of Centropristis striata. Classification (NCBI taxonomy): domain Eukaryota; kingdom Metazoa; phylum Chordata; class Actinopteri; order Perciformes; family Serranidae; genus Centropristis; species Centropristis striata. Next base: position 20,479,898 of record NC_081522.1, read on the forward strand.
GTTTTATAATTAATACTTCTATTAATAAACAGGTTTGGTTTCTACAGCACAGTTTAAATACTACAGTAGGTGGTAGGAGCCTTAAGGGGATCACAGATCAAATCTAATTAGCCGTACCTAATACATGAGGGAAATGTCTTTATATTTATCCAACTCCTTTAAGTGCTTTTTGCCTTCAGGTTGTGATGAGGGAAAATGTCCTCAGGGGCCCATATACACAAGAACACTACAATGAACGGCACTACAGAGCTCCTGCTCCTGTCATGGTGTTTCCAGAAATGGCTCTTTGCAGCTCTTCCAGGGGAACATGTGGGGTAAGGTTTCCATAAATGTTCACGATAAATGTTCACAGATGAATAGAGACCAGAGCACTAGATGCTTAGTCATCCATTTTAATTGTCCTGTCATTCTTTAATAAACCTGCCTGTTTCAGCCAATTATTTCATTGACTTCTGCTGAACAGTCTATTTTTAAGACATTTTAAACACTCTACTTACTTTGTGGCATAAACTGCCTATTAACTGATGTTGGCTCCAAGTCCTTTAACACTACCTTCCATCATTTCCTGTTTTTATTTTTTCCCCCTCGCTTTTCCTGGAATAATAATAGACAACCTGTAACTTGCAGAACACAAAAGCTACATCATGAGACCTCCATTCCTCCACGTCTTGTCTCTAAAGAGCACAAAAGCAAAGGTGGAATGTTTTAAAGGCTACAACCTTTGCCTTCAGAAGCTACGTCTGCCTCTGTTTGAGTGAGGGGAATGGATTCGGTCAATTATTCATTAAGTAAGCATGAAGCTTTCTAATGTTCGTCGGCTGCTCTCTTCAGTGAGATTTTTTCCTTTAATGCCCTGCAGCTCTCAGTTATCTGTTGCAGAAGAGGGATGATGAGACCGTTTCATATATTTTTATATATATTTATTTTTAATATTCATTACAGCTTCCTTGTTTTTATGATGTGGTGTATGTTGGCGTTTCATCTCAGCGGATAACTGCTGCAACCCTCAAGTAAACTATCCCTCTACGCTTTGGCCTGCCCCCCTTGATTGAATTAGCCTTTGCTACAGCCATCTCCCATGCTGGCAGTCACGGTGGATTTCACCATGTGAGACAACATGATAAAAGACAGGATTTGATTTGCATTCATGAAGCACTTAAGAAGTTCAAAGAGAAGTTACAGAGCAGAAAGAGTCCTCTCGGACTGATATCACAGTTTCACCTTAAATGTTGCATGCGGTCATTTTCCATCAATAGGCTCCCTGTCATATTTTTCTCTGAGGCTATTTTGGTGCACATATTTTGAAATCCCTCCTCGGGTCAGAGATTGTAAAAACACCAGCGAGTGTGGGATGGCTCATGTGTCGTGGTGACACAGCCCACAGCTTGCACCACGTAAAAAATACAGCGATCAACCAATATGAGCTTTGTGCTCCAGCTGCAGGCTGTGATTCAAAATTGTCTGGGGGCTCACCGCCAGTTACCGGTGTTATTGCCTGAAAAGAACAGTTTACTGCAGAGAGTGGATTCGGCTAAAATTGCAGTGATGGATTGTGGTTGCAAATTGATAAGGATCTTTCAGCGGGAGCTTTGATGAGTTTCCAAACTGAATACAGATGTAGCCTCAGTGTGAGCGGAGGACTGGCATCAAGTCGCAGGTCCAGCCTAACATCACTTCCTCAATGCATATGAATATTGATCAACGTACATCCAAAGTAAAAGTTGACATGGCATCGAAGACAATCTCAATGAAGCGCTCAGCTGTGCTCTCTTGCCCATTATTTCCTTATCTTTTTGACAATTCAGAGCCCTCTGGTCCATGTAATATTTAGTCTTCTGACTTGTCAGAGAAGTGAGGGGAATTGGAAGTGTGCAGTCCGTGGGAATTAGCAGCAGCAGGCACCTACAGATTAGGTTTAGTGCTCTGGGAGCTCGGCAGGCTAGCAGAGTGAGAATGGGAAGGAAGAGCAATCAGGGTGACAATGTTAATTTGAACTGAATACAACACTTGCTGCAAAGAGCCATGCAGCTCAGCCTTAAATCATCATGTGTACACTCGAGCCTGACCGATACTGGATTCTCTGGGGCAGATGCCGATAACAGTATTAGGGGGTAAAAAATTCAGATGCCAATATATTATATAATAATGAAACATTACTGTTAAACTCCTCTCTATCTTGAAAGGCAGAATGGGCTAAGTCGTTTGTTAACTTTGCTGTTATATGTCCAAAATGCACGTATTACATACATGTTACATATTTTAATGCCAGCTCTAGGCGACTTTAAGATCATGTCCCCTGTGTTGAATAACATCATAAGGTTGAGATCGCTGAGAGCAGCTTTTTTTTCTCTTTTTCTGTGCTTCTTCCCACCACATTGTTGGAGCACACTCAGCTGAAAAAACTGTGATGACACAGTTTCTAAACTACCCGAGCATCTTTTTCTGCAGTTTTGTTTAGGCAACAATATTACTTCCTATAGTTTATATCGTAAAAAAAAATGCACTTAACTACCAAAACTGAAGTAGTAATGTTGGTGGTGTAAGTTGAATTACTTCAAATACCAATGTTATTTGTTATCAGACTTTTGGATACAAACTCCTGGGTGACAGTTCTGTGTTTGTTTGATCTCTCCCAACCTCGCTAAGCGGACCTTATTGTGCTTTATACATTTTATTGTTTCCACATTTGCTTTCGCACTTCATAAGGTCTCTTCCTCCTTTGTGTCATAAGGCTGCCACTAGAGGGCGCCACTAACTGCAAACGTAATTATGGGTACTAATAAGCTACACATGGGGTCATATTTTGTGAAAGGGCAGTCTCCTGTGAGAGGCGCATATCGGCTGATAAAATCTGCTGGCAGATATATCGGTCAGGCTCTACTGTGCATGGGTTTGAAGCCCAGATCTGAGCAATTAATATTATTTATATGGAAGCATTTTCCCGTTTTTATAGTCTTTGAGCAATAAATGACACGTGATTTGTGGACATGTCCGTGCAGAAATACAGCTCATTGAAGGAGCTGTAAGCTAAAGTTAAGGGGACTTGGGATCATAAGGTTGTGGGTTCAGTTCAGATAGGCAGGGAGACGATGTACCAACAACAATAACTGTAGAAGTGTTCTTGAGCCCTGACTGCTTCGCTGGAGCCAGTATTGGTTTGCAGACAGAGCGTCAAAAGGAGGGATATGTGTGTGTGTGTGTGTGTGTGCTCGACTTTCTCTGGACAGGAAGGATGAGTGATTTTCTCTCTATCAACACTCTTCACGCTCAGAGCGGATTTGTGGCAGACTGTGTCATACAGCTGGGAAGGCTCTTGTTGTGTGTGCTTAGGCTCAGCCAGCTCGGAGAGCTTTGAGGCGGGGACCCTCCTGACCAGCACACAGGGTGGGGTTCACCGTGGAGCTCCGTCCCCGTGCGCCGCCACGCCCCCGCGCTTGGCGCTGTCCGGTGCTCTGGTGCTGAACGCTGGGTACGAATACAGCTAGCCAACTGCCTGCAGCGCTGTGGAGTGCCTGCACGCAGCCGTGCTGCATGGAGCCAAAAGACGGATCTCTCAGGATGAAAAAGCCCTAAGTTGACAGGGTTCTCCTGAAAGGATCATAACGTGGATAACTATGACGGAAATGTTTTTTTAAGTGTTTCTCTTTTCTTTTTCAATGATTTTCTACCAACCTCCCGGAGGTACATAACTTGCCACCAACATGATTTGGGGTGTTTTGTTATGCTGCCTTCTGACGCCGGCTGATGGATATCAAACACAGGAGCGTCTGCCTTTCTTTCACGGACATGTTTTTGAGAACTCCCCGACGGCTTCGAAAGTAAACGGACTGAGCATTCCGGTGAGGCGCATCAACGCGCAAAAATGGTGCCCAGTCTCCGGGATGCACTTCAAACTGTACGGGAACGGCAGCGAAGATTTCCGCGCCTTCGCCCACCACAAGCGGGGAAATATATTGCTAAAAACTTCCAGGGTTTTAGACAGAGAGGCTCGCGCAGAATACCTGCTGAGCGTGGGTCTGTGTTGCCAGACCTGCGTGTCGGAGTCTGTCGTCTTCGAGGTCGCGTCGGTAAAAGTGGACGTTTTGGACACCAACGATCACGAACCGACTTTTCGCAGTGCAGACGCCGTTCACATAACTTTAGATGACACCACCGCTCTCCGTAGTGTGGTTTACAGGCTGCAGGCTGTCGACGAAGACAGTGGCAACAACGCACAGTTGACATACATTTCAATCCCCAAAAATGGCAGTTTCTATGTTGTCCCGAAAACAGGGGAAGTTTTATTGGTTGACTCTATTCTGGGGCTGCCCTCTGAAGTCAAATTCTATGTTTTTGCAAGAGATCACGGATGGCCCCCTCTGACCAGCAAAGGTGTAGTAGTGACCATCGCTCCACAGCGGTGGGCGACGCGTCCTGCTGATTTGGCGGGGTCAGGGGGGAGGGGGGGACGGTCGCCGAGGGCTTTGCTTGACCCTGGCACTGTGGTTTCCCTCAACGTGTCTGAAGATGCCAGCATCGGCTCAGTCATAACGAGCCTGAGTCCCACCAGGTTTCAGTCAGCCGCCTACGAGTTGGTTTACCCGGAGTCAGAGAGCTCCCCGGTCACAGTGGGGCGCGACAGTGGAGATATCACGATAAGCAGGAGGCTGGATAGAGAGACAGAGCCTTCACTGGAGCTCACTGTTAAGATTCAGGACAAACGAGGTGTGTAGAATATTCCCTCCATTAATCCACACTTAAGTTAGGTCATGCACCCCCCCCAACCCCTCCCTTTTTTCCCCAGGAATTATTTGCATTGTGGGGATGATGCCCTATTTTAATGGTGTGCTGCACATTACATGCACATGGTAAAACCGTGCTGCCATCTGGACACATCGCCCTTCATCAGCGGAGCCCCTCAAACAGGCCTGACATATCCATCATATCCATACAAGGCTGTCAGCAACACTGCAGCACACTCATTCCACAGGTGTACCTCATTATCATCTATCAAATACCCAGACACATACCTGAAATATGAGCCCCAACAATGCGACATTTCAGTGCAAGATTATTATTTTTTTTTTTTGCATTTCAGTATTTGTCCAATTTATTGTGATATGCAATACATTTTTAAATTATGAGTGAACATGACAAACTCATTTGTAGCAGACGCATATTTTTTTTCACTTTAAGGGCCGTTGTGAACTGGTTGAAGTATGTCCTTGATTGACAGAGTTTGCAACTGTGAAGTTGTTTTCAGAGCTAATCCTTGCAGAGTGGCAAACCACTGCGACCCTCGCTCCCTCTCATCTACTGGCATTACCCCTCTAATCCTCCTCTCATTCACTCTCTAGTCCTAGGGATTTGAAGTAGCACTGCCACAGTCAGGCAACCTCACAAATTCTTTGAGGAAAGGTGAAACTCATGCGTGTCGGTTGTTCAAGTTTTGTTTTGCTCCTGAAAAAGTTAGACTTCATAAAATTGAGAAAACAAACAAAAAAATAAAAACAAGGAACCAAAATGATTTGCTTTGTAATTGAGCTACACAGTGTGCAGGAAACAGTTTGCGCTGTTTTTACTCCAATTGCTTGCTGCTGTTGCAATGCACAGCATGTTCTAGATTGTAATTGCATGCCTGATTGGGACACGTTCCTGCAATGGGGTGTCTGGAGGTTTTTCAGACAGAGCAAAAATAGTACGAATTCTGAGGGTTTTTTTCTTATTTTTGCACTGGTACGTAAGCTGCTCCAGCCTGTCAGATATTCAGATACGTTCCTCCATTTTACCTCTCTCACCTGCGAAACTCTCCTCTCCTGATCAAAGGCATGGCATGTCCTTTATCCTGTGACTACAGCTTTCCAGACAGAATCCTGACGGGAGTCTGAGAGGACAGGTCTTTCTTCTGCTCGTCTCCTTCCCAATCCCTGCACACATGTCTTTCTGAGTGAAGGAGTCCATTTTAGCATTTTATTTTATTATTTTCACAGATTTAACCTAATCTCCCACGTGAATTTGCTTCTTACCGTTGCATGTGGGTTTGCTTGGGTGTTACAACAAATTCCTGGTCTGTCTCATAGACAAAGGAGTTCCTAGACACGTTGGAGAAAGAGAAAGGAACGAGGGAGATGCTTTGTATGTGTGTCTCTTTGTAGGTGTTTGTTTATATGCAAGCGTGCGACTCCGCGGTCATACCAAAATTGACCCCAGGTGCGATCACAACAGTTTTAATAAGGCCCCATGTGTTGCATTGCCTCAACTTATTTTCCCCATCGTGAACTCTCTGTAGCACAGAGCTGTCCGTGGTGCTGACAGTCACCTGCTGAATGTCAAACAGAAAGCACTGTCAGACAGCAGTCTGCCAGCAGTTCAAAGAATATTCAAGTCAGCAGCATTCAGCGCTAACGGTGACAGTGTTTACTACATTATTCACTGACAAAGGGTGGACAAAATAATAGGCACATGCAGTCTTACACATTCCAGAGCCGCAACATGACAAAACCTTGGCCTCAGAAAACACTAGCAGAGTTTAAATAAGGCTTCTGAGAGACAGGCATTACCTGTGTGAACCTTTGTCACAGTACAGCTTTTTATTGCTGTGTCATTGTAGGGATTGTGTTCAATTGTTGAGTCTTTTTTATGATTTTATTCAAACCGTGGGCTTCTGATCCTTTTTTTCCTATACCACCAAAATTGCTGCTTCCCACAGGTTTATTAATGGCCTGACCAATAGGGGATTTTTGAGACTGATATTTATTATGATTTTAGGAGGGGAAAAAATCACCAAACTGCCGATATGGCATCAAAATAGACCGATTGTGCACGATTTTTGCATCACTGTAGCTATGCAAAGGTACTCAGAAGCTGCTTGCTTAAACATAACTTTGCTTAAGCAATTTTAATAATATTGTGCATTATAACAAATTGTTCATACAGTGTACTATACTGCTGACTACATCAACATCTTTGAAGAAGTAGTCCCACGCCATACTGCTCTTTCTCTTCGCAGCCATCTGTAGGTGATCGAGCAAACATCTTGGTTGTTCAGAGCTCTGCTACACAAACTGGTTAAGATAGTTAAGATATCAACGGTTCTGAATGACCTAAAGCATAATTTTTTACATCATATGTGTTTCCCATGCTCGTACGGATATATCTATGATAGGCCAATATCGGCAAATAACATCAGCTGAACGAATCTTGATCTATTTAGTAGTTTGCATACATTTTACCCAGAAAATGTACAGTTTTTCATCCATTTATAATAAGATTCACAAGCTCATATGCACGAAAATGTGGATGCTTCTCATAGTCATGAATATAATTAAGATAATTTACCATATCTGCTCATATCTGATATAATTAGTCATCGTTGTTATTGCCTTTTTTCTGTAGAAATCGACCGGTTAATGAAACCAGGCAACGTTTCGTCACATATGACGATACGTTGACATTTCTTATTAACCAGTATGGTACTATTCTTTACCATTAGGGGTTTAAAAAATTAAATTCTGAATCCAAAATCTATCTAAATAAGCTTTTAATGTCAATTATTGAAATCAAAAGCAGGGTCAGTGATAGAGTTTGTTCAGTTGGTGACATAAGTTATTGTTATTTATGACGTTTTAACTCAATTATTTAAATGAGTCCATATGGCCAAAAAAAGTCAAATCACTCCTTATTTTAGATTATTTTTTGGGGCATTTTTATTGTATTTGATAGTGACAGAGAGAATGGAAAGGGGGGACAGAAGGCAGAAGACATGCAGCAAAGGGACCTCGGGCCAGATTTGAACCAGGACTCAGCCTTAGTGGTGTGCGGTCTACCAGTGAGCCATCCCTTATCACTTATTTTTTAAAGAAAAACACCAAAATGTTAATGACAGTTGTCAGGGCATAAAACTAATGATCTGTTGATCTTTAAGAATCAAGGCTCAATAGTCTTACAATGATAAAGCCTTCAATGTTGTAAAAGAAAATTCAGTCTAAACAAATCGTGTATTCTGAGAATTCCGACACTGCTCATTACCACTATTGTCATGGAGCCTTAGCTTCTCGCCGATGCATAAACATGTAGCGTATTGATCTTCCGTTAACAGGCTTCAGTGCTCATGGATAACTCAAGGATGCACACGCTCGTCACAGTCTGTGTGGGAATAAGTGTACATGTGGTCATTAACTGGTGAATGTACTGTAGATTTAGTAAATGTGAAGTGAATGTGTTCATTAGCTGGTTAATGTGGGCATGAAATGCTAATCACACTGGTGCGAGGCTTTCTTATGTTAATAACTTTGCAGTGGGTACAGCATTATGATTAGAGCCATCAGAAGAGCGCTTATTTGTGCTGTTCAAATGGAGATGAAAAAGTCTAGTTTGACACTTTGGATATCTCGGATAAATTATCGTGGCGCGCTGCAGATAAGAGGGAGATGGAACAGCAGTACTGGATTACTCTCAGTATGGGGTCTGTCCTCATTGACACACTTACCTGAAAGAAAATGTGCTTACCAAAACCTCCTCCTCCTCCCTCCCATGGCTCTCCGACGTGACTTGTTTGAACACTGAGCGGTCTTTGTAGTTTGTAGTATTAATCAGAAACATTGTTAAAAGGTTTTTATTTGAATAAATGTTGAATAATAAGGTTATAATGGGCTAAGTATGCAAAAATGTTTCACTATGAGGACATAGAGTGTGCTGGCACAGTAGTTTGCATACATTTTACCCAGAAGATGTACTATTTTTCATCCATTTATAAAAAGGCCCATATGCACCAAAATGTGGTTGCTTCTCATAGCCATGAATATAATTAAGATAATTTTGCATATCTGCTCATATCTGATATAATTAGTTATTGTCGTGATTGCCATTTTCTGTAGAAATCGACCGGTTAATGTAATCATGCAACGTATCGTCACATATGACCGCTCAGTGACATTTCTTATAAACCAGTGTGGGACTTTTCTTTACTCTCGCTCATTTCTGAAGTAATATTCACATATTACATATTACCATCACGCCGCTGTGATTCATTACCCCACTTACTTTTTAATTACACCCACAAAGTTAGGAATTACTTTCTCTTTTTGCAAAAACAAAACAAACATTTTGGCTTAATTTATTTTCTTTGAATCATTACTGTGCTCCAAACTTCCTTTAACATAATAAGAAAATTAGGTTGTGTAACTCATCGTTGGAGTGTATGTCTGGGGCATTATTTTCACATAGCTGCACTTATTCCGGGATCACGCTAAGACTTTTTTTTTTTATGGGGGTTGGGATCTAATTAGGACTTCACTGCATGTACAGGATTTCAGGACCCCCTGACAGGCTTTGACACTGTTCCTCTCTCTCTCATGTATCAGATTTAGTATACAGTAGTATCATCTTGTTTGCCTAAGGAGTTTGTTCTTGCTCAGGGCGCCATGAACGCGTTCCTCCTTTCTCCTTGACTAGATCCCCTGCTAATGTTGGAGAAATATTTACCTTCTAAACTATATTCAGTACACCCAAAATCCCCAGAGAAAACAATGAAGTGATATTTTTCTGACATAGCCTCTGTGTATCAAACCAGCAGTATAGGGAGAAAAAAAAGTAAAAGTAATGGAAGTAGGCCATGACTCATGACTCACAGAAACTGGTTATGTGGTGTTGTTTTTGAGGAGAGGGAGTGAGGGACCTCTACAGCTCTTCCTGTAAAGGATTTTCGCTGGCCCACAGAGGACGTCAGTTTAGATTTGTATTGGTGGGGATGTTTTTTTCTCCTTTTTGCTTTTGCTTGTCCTACCCGAACAATCCTTTTTCTTCGCACCTGAGTAGGAATCTGTTAATGGTATTTGACGGTTTAGGAGGAGTATTGAACAAGTGGTGCAGTCCTTTGCGAGTTGGAGTGGGGGATACTGGAGTGGTTTCCCCCTCTCCTTTAGGTATCTGTGGGCAGGGTGGCATTCAGCTCCTGGTAATCACCTCTTCTCAGCCTGTTTTGTTAGGGAACCGTATTCTGCTCCCTCGCTGTCCTCCTCTCTCTTCCTGTCTCATAGTCTGCATCTCGCCTCATGCTGCCTTTAATCCAATTTCCCCTCTTTTTTTCTCCCCCACTATATTTGCATATTCCCCTTGTGATGTGAAATGAATTGAGAAGAGACCCGATCTCATTTTTGTTTGTAATTTGTGACTGTGGGGCTGTTTGTTTAAGTAGAAAACAATTTCACAAAAAGCTGTCAGCATTTATTCAATTTAGTCAAAATGCCTGTGGTGATTCTGCTTTATTATGTGTGTGTGATTGTGAGCATTTGTGTTGTTTCATGTGCATCTTCATGTACATCTGATTATGGAATTGTGTAAATGTGTTTGTGTGTCAGTCTGTGCTATTGTTAAATGTTATGATTGTCCTTTCAGTATCCAGATTCCCCGCAGCAGAGATTCTCAGATTTGTTGCCTGACAACATGCTGTGAAGCTGTAACATGCCTGCAGCATTTGATTTCTGCTCTGTGGTCTCTCCGATATCAAATGGATGTGTCTGAGCAACATCCCCTCAGTCCTCTCTTCTCTATAGTCCTAGCATGTATCTGATGCCATGTAGGAGGGAAGGGGAGTGTGTGTGTGTGCCATCTTTTTTAAAGATGGGATTAAGCACCAAGAACAAGAGCAGGGGGAGCAAGGAAAGTAGCTCTCCTGCACATGCAGAAGGGATATTTAAAGTGGGGACAGGGCAGTACATTCAGGGCCACAGAAAGGTCAGGACAAGCTGTAATGCTGGGGGCATGGTCACAAACCGTGGCTTTTAAGATCGAGAAGGTTAAGTGTGGAAAAGGTGAAAAACTTGTAGAGGAATGAGAAGGACAGGGATGGATGGAGCCGGAAAGAGATGGAAGGAGTGTGTAAATGCATGTCTGTGTGAGATTGTTTTTCCCTGCTTGCCTATAAGCTCTACTGAAGATAAGTAAAGGGCAGCCAGATCAGAGGCAGGGAGTTGTATACTGCTGATGAGAGGTCAGCTTGGTGAAACATAATTGTCAGATGGTTAGAGGGCAGGAGTGAGAAACTATTGGTGTGGTAGGAGGGGAGTGAGGTGTGCATGTACTCTAGCCTGTAGTAGAGTGGATGGTTACAGGGCACAGGGGGGTGGGAAGAAATAAAGTACACTACAGCTGTGAAAAGGGCAATGTGTGCTAGTATTTGTCTGAAGATTGTTGGGGGGCAAATAGAGGGAAAATGAAGAGAAAAAGCATGACCTGCCCTTTAAAATGGCAGGACGAGCGAAAGATAGAGAAATAGAAAGACAGAATATTGTGTTTACTCAACCAATATCTTAATTCAGGATATCTGCCGAATATACAGAACTGATCCGAATTTAAACTTGGAGCTTACCTGGATCCTTTTTTTGCAACTAACAATTATTTTCATTATCGATAATTCTGATGACAACTGCTGATGTTTTTCAATGTCTTGTTTTGTCAGTTCAAAAGCCAAGTTATTCAGTTTATTTGATTGCCATATGAAACAGAAAAGCAGGAAATCAATTTATTTGAGAGGCTGAAAAAGCATTAAAAATGATATGGAATGAATGTTGTGAAATGGTCACTTTTAAACACGTGGTTAACATTGTGTAACAAAACATGTTGCTTGGGTTGACAAAAGATCATGGTTTGGGTTTAAAAAAAGTACATGTATTTGACACATCCATTCACTAGAGGTGGGAAAAAATCGATTAATGTACATATTGCTATTTTTTATGGGGTGATTTTAAAAATTGATTTCTCTCCCCAGAATCAATTATATCACATCATGTCCGTGTCCAGAAATACTTCGGCCCTGCTGTCAGTGTTGCCAACTTAGCAACTTTGTCGCTATATTAGCGACTTTTCAGACCCATCTAGCGACTTTTTAAAAAAAAAGCGACTACTCTTAATGAGCTGCGAGGGCTGCGGGCAGCCCCTGCCTCGTCCAAGAGCACTCACAAGCGGCCCAGTCCTCCTGCAGGAGTCTCTCCCAGCTGCAGTCAGAGCTGGAGGTGATGTTAACCCCTCAGTGTCCAGTCTGCAAATCGCGCATGAGTCCAGCATAATAGAGAAACGTGCCTACCTGTCTGTATCAGTCCAGTCCCCACATCATCTCTCCGTGTACGTCTGCGCCCGCGAGCAGAACTAAATAAACTAAACATTAGCTAAAAATTAAAGTTGTTTTAATCACAAAAAGCTAATATTTCTTCCTTTTGCTAAACATATGCTTTCAAAATAAGAGCACAGTGTGTTAACAGACTCCACCACAGAGAGGCTCTATTTTGGCCAAGTGTTTTATCTTACAGCACTACTTAAGAGAGCACTGAGTAGTCAGAGCACTTAACATATTATTTAAAAACATATTGTTTAATCTATTAATCAATTCATTACATTGATGTCATTATATTAAAACGAGCCCACATTTTTGCTGTATGGACATTTCAGTTCATTTTGTAGCTGTAAACTTTAAAAAAGGCTGTACATGTTATGCACCTCTTTTTGTCTCAGTTGAAATAAAAGTCAGCTGCTGGACTGACTGACACAAACTGATGTGCATTGTTCATGGGAACGGCTTTCATGGTTTATCATCTCTAGAAGTGTTTTGTTTGTTTTTTAAGAAGGAAAAGAAAATGATTGATTATATTGAATCGCACTACTTGTAGAATCATGATACAAATCGAATCGGCACCTTAGAATCGTGATACAATCTAATCGTGGCCAAAGCATATCGTCCAACCCCTACCATCCACCCCAATGTTTAGACTGGTCTCCCCTCAAAAACGACAATTTCAGTCAGGAATACTCTCGTCTTTATTTATTGCAAGATGGTTTGTACAGTTGTACTTGGCGGTGTGGGTTGTGCTCTAGAGAGCTCTCAGCAGTATCTGTGCAGCATGCCACAGATCCTGGCTGAGAGCGCAACATTTAATCCCCCCGGGACAAGCACAACAGAACCTGAACATGCTATATGCAATGGTATTGACACTTGCAGACATTACAAACATTGCAAACAATTTATCCTAGAAACTACTGTTGCGCTGACTAATGCAGGTGGCACATAGGGTGGTGGAGGGAGATTTAACGCACTAGTGTTTCGCAGCAGAGTGATGCGATGCAGGAAGAATCAGAGGCAGAACAGTTTAAATGGACCGACTTGTTGTCTGTGTGTGATTGTGATTGGTTGGGCTTGGCGCAGTTCTCGGGCCAGCTGACAGCCGCATTTGTACAAGCAGCAAAATATGACTCATATCGCTGCCATCTTGCTGACATAGTCGTATTGATTGACGGTGATGTGAACAAACGGACTGTCACCCAGGAGAACGGTGTTCATGTCCCATGTGAAAACAAAAGTAAATTACTTTTTACTTAACTTCCGTTCTTTACGTAACTTCCATGACTTCACGTCACCCTTGTTACTACTAACTGTATTTACGTACATTTATTTACTTTTTTATTTAAGCCTTACCAGGAAGTTTTTTGCCCTAAACCTAGGTCAGTGTTTTTTGTAGCCTAATTTCACAGAAACTGCAGCCTTTTTACAACTGTGACGAGTACATTTATGTATAAAGACGTGCGTGCTATTTTATCACGAGCCGTGAAATCTCAAGTCGTTATGGGTGGTATTGTCAAATGATGTATTTTTTCGTTTAGGTTGGATATCTTGTTGTAATGTCTTCCATATGCAGACTAACTCTTTATACTTCATTACCTAACTTCCTCCTTTGCTCTAATCATAATTACTATGGCCACTAGAGGTCGCCACCTAACAACAAATGTAAATAGTTGTAATAAGCTGTTTGCACAGGCGACCTATACGGATGTTTTTTGGCTGAGGATGGTCTCAATTAAAATGACTTGTTAATAGGAAACGGGAAGATTTGATGACTTGTCCACCACCTTGTACCATTGTTGGATTGTTGCTCCAGAGCAGCGTCAATTCTTCTGACTGACAAGAACCATCATTCCGAGATCTGTCACTTATGTCAGTGTCTGACTTTTGCTGAAACAAACCATAATGTTCTTTTCCTTTGGAGGACACTTTGCAGGGTTTTCTGTGGCACTAAACACTCAATAAATGGCCTGCCATGACTTGATGAATATAACTGATTGCAGAAAAGACAAATTTTATCATGACATTATAATGACAATGACAGAAACCGCATTTGATGTGAATCAGTCACATCCAATCTGCTTGATAAGGTCAGTATCGACCCGCATACCAGATCAAAGCTGCAACACTACCAGAGCAACTCCAGGAGGGAGGAGGATGTTTGTGTGTTTATATGTTGATGTCACAGCAGGATAAGTTGTCAAAAACATAATTATAAAAGCCGAAGATGTGAAAAGGGCGAGTGTGTATATGTGGGCTGTGTCATTCTGTTAACATGAACAATGTATATCTCATTACAGCCGAAAAGTCAGCAGTCGAGTCACACACATTACACAAGTTTGTTGTGTGACGCGTGGTGAGAGATGTGAGCGCTGCATCAGGCACAGCATTGTGAGGACAGTCATGGCGACAGGGAGTTTTTATCTGGCCAAGGGTCTGCATTATTGATGCCCATTACCACAGGCATTGTCAACTCCAGACATTGCACGGAGGCAGGCGCTGTCAGGTAAATGTCTTGCTGACCTCCAACTGCACAGATTCCCAGAATGCCTGTGTGCAACCTGGTGTCTACCTGTGTGATAAATGAGGACGACTTGCAGATTGTAAAAGTAGCTTATCGCCAACTGAGAAGGTTTTTATGAAATCTAATCCATGATCCTCTGACATCAATTTAGGAGAAGGTTTGAGGGTTTGTTTTTTTTGGGGGTTTTTTTTCTGGGGGGGGGGGGGGGGGGGGGGGGGGGGGTTAATTAAATTTTGTGTCTTGTGTTTGCTAAACTTGGAATCATTTGCAATGAACACAGTAACAGTCGATTTCACTGGCCGTCCCCTCCACGCCTGCCATTTTCCCCGGTCCATTTAAAACTGTTGTTTCAGCTCCACCTTTGCATGCTGGATAGCCTCTCTGTGGCTTTCCCCCAAAGAACTGGATTGATTTTTTGCTATTGATTAACCAGGAGCTGTTTTGCTCCCAGTCACAAAACATCACTTTAAACCACAATTTATATGTCGCAGAATAGGCTGTGACAGACTGTTGCTGATGGTTTACAAACTGGCGAAGAGGTAGGTGTGTGATTGAGTCGAAGAGCTGATAGAACTATCCTGAAGCACTCTAATGAATCAGCTTTTCAGACAAGACCGCCAGAATGAGCAAGGGAAAATTGGAGCTAGCGCTGGGATACGTCGTGGGAATTCAGCGCTTGTGCTTATTTATCTATTTGGTCTTGAATTTCTCAACCTTTTGTACCCAAAGGTCCAATTAACTGGGCATAACAATGGTTGCAGCTCCGCTCTCGGTGGCCCAAAGAGGCACTGATAAACACGCAGGACACAGACAACTTTGAAAGCTTTTGTTGGCTGAACTGTGAACAAGGAGATTTTTAATGCAGGAGAAAAAAAAGATCACATGGCTGGCCAAGTTGCCTAGTGAGATGTTTTGACGTGCCATGAACTTTGCTTTGGATGGAAGCGCGCAAATTGCAGAAATTGACGTAATTGTGCAGCACCAATTTGCTCTTTGTGAGTGCAGCTTTTGTTGAGAAGATGAAAATGAGTGCCATGCAAAAAGATATGTTAGAGTGAAGACGGGACTTCTTAGTGTGAGTGGCGATCAGAAAGAATATGTAAAAGCCAACTGGATTGCAGCTCAGATTGTGAAATGTGTTTGAAGATGACGTCCATCTCGTGGTTCAGATATTTAATCTATTCCAGGAAACGGAAACAGTCTACAACTCCATCACTGCTAGAGGACGGCTGATTACTGTAGCAGGTGTTTTTGATGCAGAGAAAATTTTGTATGTGGGAGAGAGCATGGGCTACATGGGCTGTTATATATATTTCAGACTGGGTGTCTGTGAGATATATAGAGAGATATGCAAACCGAGGATCTAAACAGCACAAAGGAGGACATACAAAAGACAGTTTTTGTTCCTGCTTGTTTTGTGATCTCACTTGGACTGCTCATTGTATGCTTTTGTTATGTTGTTCCCATCTCTATTTGGACACTTTGTGTTATGTGAGTTCTAAACTTGGCGCATATGTTTGTGGAGCATGTGTGTGAGAGCTTCTTTCATATTTGTTCCAGCTATCAATTTGTGTCTGTTCTCAGTGGAAACGGTGAACGTGCATGGATTTCTTTTTTTTCCTTTTTCTTTCTTTCATTCTTTCTTTCTATTCCTCTCTCTGCCTCGACAGTGTAGGGCTTAATTCTGTGAACTAATCAGACCATATGGTCTCTACAGTCTTATGATGTGCTGAGAAGGATGGGATAGGGATGCTGCTGCGTCGTTAGCGGTGCCAGCCTCGCAGAGGAAACACACAGACACGCGCCACTGCCACACATTAAGGATCAAGATCTGGAACTGAGTGCACAGAGTTTGCAGCAGCCCACATAAGCCCTTTTACTCAAAATGAAACAAAGAAAAAGATCAAACAGGAGCATGTTTAGACTTTGTGCGCAGTGCATGTCATTTTTCACAAGTTATCGTATCGTAATTACTGCTGCCCTTTCTGCCCCGACACCACAGCTGCTATTTAATCAAGTCATTTCAATAATGAATTGTTTGAATGTGCGTTAACTTGGTTTTGATGGATATCTCTGACTGAGAAATGGCTGCGTCTGTCAAACTCTAAAATTGAGGATCGCTCCCTAAATGTTTGGTTAGCCCCCATGAATAATCATGCGCTCAAAGTAACAAATAAATCACTCAGCCTGTCTTAATATTTGGATTGAGTGCCAGATCACCATATATTTACAGTAAATCCTACTGATGGAGCATTACTTTAAAAAATATATTAATATGAGATCATGTTCATGCAGTGTGATTGTGTGAACATTATCACAGATTTGGGGCATTAAAGTTGATTAATATCTGCCTTTGCTACATATGTTAGACATAATCATAGATTTCCGTTATTAACATGGCTCTGATAGTAGATATTGTAATATACCGTGATGAGGTGGGGGAGTTTAACACTTAGTTTCTCTCGTGCACAGTGGGTGATAAACATTGATCTTGTTTAATCTTGCTGGCCTGCTGCTAATGACGGGAGATGATGGTCCACACAGGACAGACTGCTCACTGGATTAGATATCTAAATGAGGACTTTATCCTCATCCTCTCTTTCTCTTCCCCCATTACCAATAAGCCTGACCGCAGTCACATGCTGAGTTACAGTTTAATGCATGTGACTAGTACAGTGTGTCGCCTGTTTTGTGCAAATGTGTGCGTATGTGCAATGCAGACAATCCATGGAAATATATTTTGTGTGTGTGTGTGTGTGTGTCATAGTGCATTTATGCAAGTCTGCAGCATTACATTGTGTCAGAGTCTGCTGCTCCATACTAATCTGCTGTACTTCCACAGAAATACATTTGCAATAATAAAACACATTATTTTTACCTTTGCACAATAACAGACAGTGATAGGGAGTTCCCAGAATGCATCCCTCTCTGGTGTGCTAAACAAACACAAACCCAGGTTCTGGTTTCAGTGATAGATTAATGCTGTCTCGCCCATACACTGTGGCTTGTTTTCCCATTAAACCTGCCCAGATCCCTCTGTTGCTTCTGCCTGGCCGTGGTCTAGCTGTGCCTATGTGTTTGTTGGCACCTCCGACCGTGCATGGACTGCGTGTGTGTGTTTGTGTTTCTTTGCCTATATATGTGCTTCTATGGAAAGATATCGAAAGGGCTCCGAGGACAACCCCCATCAATCACCAACTCAGAAGGAAATGGAAAGAGGGATGGAGGAGGGAAAGAGAGATGGAGGTTGCCACAGGAAGGAGCATTTGGTGAAAAGGAGAGGGGGAGACGGAGGAAAAAGTGGAGGAAGGGATGGAGCAGTCCGGGCTGGCTCTGATTGAGCTGGGTAGTGTAGTTTATATCCTTTAGAGATAAGGCAGGGGAGCACTGCTCAGCAGCTTCCTCCCCCTGTAGCTTGAACTGAGCGTGATAATAAGAAAGCGTGAATGGGGCAAATTGAATTAATGCCGCGGCACACCATAAAAGCCCTAACTATAATGCATTTTAAAATCCTATAATGAGCAGAGAGCTAAAATAATTTCACACTCCAGTGAAGGAGATGGCCCTCTAACAGATTTTGGGCCTGGCTGACACTGCCAGGGCTTTTGTCATTTAATGTGACTCTAGGTGCTATGTCGAAATGATACTTACTCTTACTTCCTGGGGTACAGTAGCGTGGGGCAAAGTTAGCGAACAAACCCGGTCAAATTCCCGCAACACATGCAGAGCTTAATCAGTGCGAGGGAGCGGCTGCTTGCCTGCTGATGTCTCGCTTGGGTCAGCTTTACAGTCTCGGGGTAAAACAGAGTTGCAGGGAGGGCACATCTGCCATGAAAGTACTCCCTCATTACTCTCCATTAACAGCCCATTCAGTGATGGGGACAGCGGTAGGAGTTGGACCCTATCCCGCTTGTGTCTGCACACACACGCACGCACACATAGGAAAGGCACAGATGTGTGCTTTCGTATGTACACACACCAAGGAACACACACAGTATTTTTCACTGTTTCCCAACCTCACATGCTCTCAGCTCTCCCATCCTCATCATTAGAGTCGTACCGCCATAAAGCTGAAATTACCTCTCCATCATCAAACCAGGGAGAGGGAGAGAGATAGCTCTCTGACACACACTAACACTAACAGACGGGTACTGATAGAGACTAATGACAAAATGAAAGCCCCTGGTATGAACAGTGCACTTTTCTGGCTGGAATGGAGGAGAGCAACACGGTATCAATCGCTATTTCCTCCTCTCTTCTTCTCTCCTCTCCGTTTTCTTCTCGACCTTCACAATCATCAAACCTAACCCTGCTCTCACCATTCCTTAAGGAAATAAAGCTTTTTTCTTCAGTAGTTAAAGTTTTTTTTTTTCTGGGGTTGGGCTGGGTTGCCTGGTACTCCTTTCACTTCACACTTAACCCCAGGCAAGTGTGAGCGAAGGGGTGCAAAGGAGCATCACACTCACCTGCATCCCAACGGAAACAGACACAAACAACACGCGTGCACACCTCCTGTTACACATCACAAACATACACAGAAACATTTACACTAATCCGTACATGCATGGAAAATTTCTACACACATGAAAGCCCACAAACACACATGGATGCACAAAACAAGACGGAATTCGATAAAACGTCAATACACTAACATCACCAAGCAGTACATCACACACACATGGATGCACACACATGGTATGTGCAGGTTGGAAAACATAATGTACACACCTCATGCTCTTTGCTCCAGGCAGGGAAAAGAATGTCCAAAAAGATGTGCAGAGCACGGCGGAGAAAGGCCAAACAATAATTTATATCTGTATACCTCATTCTGAGCGATTGCACTGGAATATTTCATCTTGCAGTGTCATTTATATTAACTTCCCCTGCCACCTTTCCAAGTGACTGGTCTCTGCTGTGAACTGTGCGACAGGATGTGCATATGTGCCATTGCACATCCATGTCATTTGTAGTGTAGTGAGTTGGTGGAAGGAAGGGTGGGTGAGTGCACTGTACTGTACGTACGCCTGAGTGCATATTATTTCTACACTAAGTGTCTGTTTGGATAGCAGCGACATTGTTCCATCAGAATAGAGAGCATACTTCACAGCCAGATCTAATTATGTATGATATCACAGATAGTTGAGAAGATACAATACTTGACTACTAATGTAGTGCTTATGCAAATGTGACCTAATACCTATGTACTGTTATTTCTCCCCAGTTTCATTTAAGAAGCAAGGCGCACACTGTCAATCACCTGTACGAACTTAAATTGAGTTTAAAACGCTCCATTTGTTTATTTACCTTTACCTGTCCATCAAAAGCTCACAGGAAACAAAGCTGCATGGCATTTATAGAACTTTTGTTGCCTTCAAATCAATTTTTTTTAGCCTCAAGATCTTTTTTCTTGCAAAATAAATGGCCTGTCTTCAGCTGCTGTTAGGGAGCTTTAAACTCCCAATCTACAGCCATCTTACAGAATAAGTACAGTTAAAAAAGCTGTTTTGTTTCGACTGTTTCAAAGTCTAGATAAGAGATAAAAGACGTTCATGCATTTTCAATCAGGGTCTCGAAACTTTGAAGCCATTTGCCTTAAGAAATGTACACAGCGACATTGTGTCTTCTTTAAAGACACAACTGAAAACCTAATTATCTTGCATTCAACAGTCAACCTGTTACTGCCCTCATTATGCCGTAGGACTATATTGATTTGTTGGGAGCACTGGGTCCTGTTGGCTTTGATGGCGTATTTAGCATTTGCTGAAATGGTGAGTGGACTATTAAGCCTGTTTTTATGTGTGTTGGTGTGACTCGTCTGCTTTGTTGGTCTTGATGGGGAAAGTGTAGGCTGTGCTGTTGGTCTTGCTGATGCTTTGTCAACAGTTGTTTTGTCCAACTTGACACAGTTAAATGAACACTGCGACAGTTGGGGGGAATTAGTATGCATTGCTGCCTAGAGGCAGAGGCAGATAAGAATATCAATATCAACATGATCGCCGTTCATCTAGTGCAGATATGCTGAAGGTCAGAGATGTGTTTAGTACGACATAATCTTTGTGCAAAGGCTGTGGAAAACACAAGCGGCAATCTCTGGGTCTGAAAAGACAATTCGGTAGTGCCAGAAACCTGCATTTTTACTTTTGATCAGCAGGGGGCGACTCCACTTGTTCCAAGATGAAAGCTGATTTTATGTACAGTGCTTAACACATTCATTAGAACACCGGTTTGTGCCACAGCTGTCCTAAATTAACAGCATTAGTAATTACCCAAAACATTTTTTATGTTTCTGTAATGGTTAATACATCAGAATGTAGAAGCTCTTTAACTGAAATTATACTTTTAATGCTTCAACATAATTATTCTTGTTACCCACGGATTTTGAAATGTACTGTTTAACAAAAATAGTAATAATAGTAATATTTCTTGAGTAAGATGTCAAATTATAGTTATTTGCTTGCATTCCTGGACAGAAAAATTCGTTTCTAGTGGTCGAGTGTAAATGCTTGGTTAATTTCCAACTTCTCAGAGAAGCCCAGTGAGCTCAAATTTGGGTATAAAATGGTGAATTCAGGTTGTTATTTGCCAAATAAAAAGCAATAACAGTTTAGTTTCAAACAAGCTTTTGAAAACTTTTCTTGTTTTTATGACAGGTGGTCTAAAAAGTTTGTTAGGCACTGTAATCTATGAGAAAATGACCGTACTTCTCATAAAATGTATTACCTCAGAGAACATTTTCCTCATGTGTGTAGTTAAGGCCTCAACCACTAGTTTCAAGTCCTCGTCAATACAGGATGCTGGTTTTTGTGTAAATTATGGTCCTATTTAGAGTGAAATAGATAAAACAGAGTATTTTTTTAGGGCAGGGCTTCCTTTGTTTTTATGCCTACTACTTATTTAGTAGTGTGTTTTCCTCTCTGAACTTTGACTCTTTCATAATGTGTTTTCAGTTTGTCAGGTTAATTGTAACATTTTGGTTGCCTGGAAATGTCAGTAGCATCACAGGGGCATCTCGTGGCTATACATATGCTAACAGTCAATGGAAGAACATGAGCCTGGCTATTGAAACATTTACCTACTGTGGAATATTACGATAGGGCAATATACCTTCTATTATCCTTAGTTTCTTTTGTTCAGACAAGGGAAAGTAGGAGATGTTTTTTTTTTTACCTGTCATGTTTCGACTGACTATCTTTTGTGGAGTTCCTCATGGGGCGTGGTCAACCTGACAGACCTGCCAGTTGTCAGGTTGACCACGCCCCAGGAGGAACTCCACAAAAGATACGTCACAGCGATCAGCTGACACCTCTGAAGAAGACTGAAGTTGTCAGTTGAAACATGTCAGGTAAAAAAAACATCTCCTACTTTCCCTTGTCTGAACAAAAGAAACTAAGGATAATATTCAGAAGACAAAATGAATTTGCTGGAAGTAATATACCTTCTACCTAATGTGCCAACATGAAAGCCTGGCCCTGCACGTTACAGGTTGGCAGTCCTGTTTGTCCATTCTACCTGCATCTCCCACGTACTCCGCATCAGTGTATAACAAGTCAGAACCCTCACTCCCATATGGCTATTGCTGTTTTGCGATCAATGTGTTCTGTTCTTCTGTCAGGTCAGTGTAATGCAAGAATGACTGGAGCCAAAAAAGACTAAAAACACTTTAACCTAAAAGTTTTCCCTTTTGTTTTTTTTACTGCCAATATAGAGCCTTTCTCCATGAACATTTGTCTTTTAAAGGGGTGAGTGGGAGGTATCACTCGAAAAACTGACGTCAATGCCTACCTTCTATTGTTGATATTATTGAGTGCCAGTTTTTTCCTGTTCAGGTTTTGCTTGTTTTTGTAGAACTCACACATTGTGGCTCCTAGTGATGGGAATTGATAAGATTTTATTGATACCAATGCTGTTATTGATTCTGCTTATCTGTATTTTTATATCAGTTCCCTTCCTGATTTTTGATCAATTTTCTGTTTGGAAAGGGGGCCAACACAGGTTTTGAGCATCAATTCAACTTTGTTATTATATCTGAGTCGGAACACAGTAAAGGACGAGAGAGACAGACAGAGAGGGAGAGAGAGAGACTTTGTTTGATCATGAAACCCAGTGTTACTGTACAATTCTCTGGCTTATCAGTGAAGTATATCAACTACACTGCAGAATGAAGTCTCTGCTAGCAGTGACAAACAGACTGACAGCTGTCTTACATGAACAGGTAGAGTGCAGGTTAAATGCACATCTGCTGGTTCACCTTATGAAAGGTGTATGAAATGAAATCATCATTGGCTAGATTTGAACATCCTTAACCCATAAGAATCCACAGTGACACAGGTGTCACAAACATCTTAAATGTTCTATTAATGTTCATGTATGTTTTCTCAAGTACATAAGTGTGTTTTTCAGTGTTCTACAGCTACAGTAGCTTGTTGAGAAGCCA
This sequence comes from Centropristis striata, assembly GCF_030273125.1. NCBI lineage: Eukaryota > Metazoa > Chordata > Actinopteri > Perciformes > Serranidae > Centropristis > Centropristis striata. Next base: position 20,502,944 of record NC_081522.1, read on the forward strand.
TGAAATGAGGCAGTGTTATTTATATTTATTTATTATTGATTTTTTATTATTTTGTTACTTAAAACAAATCTGAAATGGAATTTGTAGTCTAACAGCACTATTAATGTCACAATCAATTTTTATATATGTTGTGGAGATGCAAAGAAAAAAGCAAATTTGTGTTTTTGTAAGTCAAGTCAAGTCAAGTCAAACTTTATTTATAGAGCACATTTAAAACAACCGGGGTTGACCAAAGTGCTTTACAGATATCACTGTAAACAGAAAAGGTGTCTAGTTTATTCATTCAAAAATAAGAAAAATCATAAACATAAATTCCATAAACGCCCAACGTAACATATATGTCAGATCAAAGATCTTTGACATTTAGGGCTAATATTTTTTTTAAAAACATCATAAATGTGTTCTATGTGGTTCACTTGGTCTGAGGTATTTCCCCATAATTTTCCTTTAAGGATTACTGGGTCTGGGTTCTTATGGGTTAAGGCAAGTTCCGAAACGAGAATAAAAATGAAATCGTGGAGGTAGCCTATGGAATGATTGGACTTCCGGTTGACTGACATACGTACTCAGAGCTCAGTAGAATTGAGGCATTAGTGTTGGATGATAAACTCTATATATATATACCTTAAACAATTCTCTTTTTTCCACTGATACAGGAAGTACTGTATAGCAAAAAGGATACATAAGCTGTTGCTAGATACATGTGGGATTTTTTGAAAATCCCATATGAAACTTGATTTTTTTTTTTTTTTAAGATATTTTTTGGGCCATTTTTTGGGCTTTATTGATAGGACAGAGTGAAGGGGGAGACAGAGGGGGAGACATGCAGGAAAGGGCTCCGAGTCGGATTTGAAGCCGGGCCGCCCGCTTACGAGGACAATGCCTCTACGGTACACGATCTACCAGGTGTGCCACCGGGAAGGCCTGAAACTTGATTTTATTGTCTAACATTTCATTCATTTTTTTTAATCCATACATGAGTAAAAACACAGTTTAGACGCTTTGATGAACTTGGAAGAGACTGTGTGGTTAATCAGTTTATTCCAACATACTGTGGCCAAGGTAAGGCAGTCTTTGTCGAAAGACAACTGCCACCTGAGTAAGTGACCAAGAACAAATAAAACTTAGTGTTTGTACCTTGAAGCCTGTATGTCACAGTTACTGTGATGAACTGTGTGAAAGTAAGGAATGTTTTTACAGTTTGATCAACAGACTTTTGTACAGTAGCTAATGTGAAGGTTTGAAGAAGTATGTCTCCTATAGTGGTTGTTGTGAGACATAACAAACAATATACTGATTGGAGGCTTTCAGACAAAATCAGGGCTTTTTTTTTTCCAGTGTCAAAAGTTATACTGAAGAATCAATGTGGACATGAGGACATGACCATAACCAACCTTAAAAACAAACGTAACCAGGAATGTTTTCATGATGCTGAATGCTTTGTGTGTTTGACTTTACCTATGACGGTTATACCAACATGACTAAAAAGATTCACAGCTGTGACTCACAGTCCTTTAAAGAGCAACGAAATGGTAAATTGGAGCTGGCTCCATTGACGTAAAAGTAGAGTGTACATCAAACAGTTTGAGGTGATGGTATGAAATCGTTATCTTAAAGGTGCAAAACAGAAAGATTTCTGCTGCCTCACAGCACAAAATACCCTTAAAATGTACGAAGAGGGGTTGGAAGGGTTCCTGATCAATCCCAATGACTCAGTTATTGCTTCCGGAAATGTCTGGGTGGTGAAACTCAGTTTCAACCAGCACCCTTTAACGGCCCTGACAACTAACTGATCAGATATTCCTGTCTTATAACATCACTTGAGCCACGAGAAACAATAGTGAGTGACTGTAGTGTCCAGTCTGCCCTCAAAGATGACAGAGAAGCAGATGCAGCTACACTGTAAGCTGTACAGCAGTTAGCAAATTTAGTTTACATCTCAAACCTACAGACTGATATTCTGCATTTAAGAACCTGCTGTAATAGATGAGTCCCTACATAGTGTTATCTCCATCCCTGGAGAGTTAACTCGCTCAGCGAAGTGTACATTTTATGACAGCCTGGCAGACAGAAGTCACAGGTGGTGATGCGAGAGGAAGCTGTGACAGGCGAGCTGGGTACCGAAGCTAGGAGTGGCTCGAATATACCTGCTATAAACCCAATCTTTCTTTTTCATCAACAAGCTGAACAACATGACACTGTGGATTACAAACCACTGCACAGATAGCTGCATTATGGTGATATCAGAAAGCAGGCTGCAAGAAAACATCTCAACTTAGCTTAGCCATGGAGCTAGCAGGCAGCATCATCTGCCGTGCAGACTGCATATCTGACTCTGCATCACATCCGCCTGTGTCTCCTTTCTGCCCTGCTCTTGTTCTCTGTGCAATCCGCTGAGCAAGTAATCTCTAAATTTTCACAGGGACCCCTTAATTGCAACAGTGTCTTATAGACAATGTCAGTCTTTCATTTGGAAAATTTGCAACCTATTTTTTGAGGACATTTCAATGTTTTTATTGTGTCTAATTGTACACGGTCTTGACAGGTGTTAACGCTGCATTTACTAAATTATGCATTGCTTGCACAAGCTGAAATACTGTCCACTATTTTTTGGGAATACCAACTGCAAGCTGCACATTTGATCTTCCACTGTCCATTTCAATACCTTAACTTTTAATCGCTTATACACAACTTGACCAATGTGTGAAACTGTGCCTGCCTAATAAGCATTTGTCAAGTCAGAAATGACTACTTGTAGTACCGGCTTTCATCATTGCTTGTGCTGCCAGGGAAAATTAGGGATTTCAGTCGATAACTCAAAACTTTTTTTCTCTCTCAATCATATGCTGGCTCCCTAAATTGGCACTACTGATTTTGATAATTGTTCTTATAAAGTAAATTCATATAGACTTTACATCAAATTGACACAAATTGTCCTGATACATTAGAGAGAGGTGGCCTAGAAACATAGCAGGCAAAAGGGAATCTCAGTCACAATAACCAATATCTAGAACTCCTCACAGTTGGCCTTCCAACCTCAAAATAATGCATGAATATATGCTTCTCCTGGCAGGGGGTTTAAGCTTGAGTTTTTTGTTTGACCTCATAAAGTATCTTTGATTGTTCACCACAAAGCCCTGTTTGTGTAGTATATTGATTTGACTGAGGTTTTTAGGTCAAAAATTGAGTGAGTTTACACACAATGTAAGGAAGAAGGGCTTTTTTTTTTTCTACAGACATGACATTTTGATTACCTCAGTTGGACAAATTTGTATCCTCATCTTTATGGCCAGCAGGGTTTTGATGAGTCATTTTGAAAGTGACTAAGGTTCCTGTCATGGATGTATTTTTGCTTCTCTATTCTTCTGTCGGTTTATGTTCGAATGATGTCGGGTCAGCATGTTGCTTTAGCGTGCTACTTATATTACAGGCTTTACATGTCACATGTCAGAAACAATGCACCCTCATGCATTTGTTGTTGTTGTTGTTGTTGTTGTTGGTGTTGTTGTTTTTTTTTTTTTTTTTCAAATGTAAATCTGTTTCTGTCTGAGACATTTTAAGTTGTCAAAGCAGAATAAGTACAGCTGGAATTGATAATGTTAATGATGGCTGCATTCATTTAAGTGAGCCAGTTTCAGGGCTTTGATTATGTGCATGCTGACTTCCTGACCTGACCCACTGGATATATAAATTGAAGGAGGCATCATAAACATCAATACCTGTGGTTTTCTGGCTTTGACATGTCAAAAATGGCTGCCATGTAAATGGTTTATTAACTGAGCAGCGCTACTCAGAGCCAGGTGCTGAAAAATCATTTCAGACACAATTCAGGTTTGATCTAGTCCTGTTTTAGAGTTTACAGTTTTCGTACTATAAATGCATTTAAAAAGACATAGTTCTGGAGAAGGCACCTTTTTGCGAAGGCACAAAAGACCCCCAAAAAAGCCAGAATTTGAAGATACAGCCCTCCCTCAGCAGCACTTCCCTTTCTGTCTTAAGCCTCTCCCACTAGATGACCATGGGCTCATGCACATGCTTCATATAACGTCATGTACGAGTACTAGCCATTCTTTCAATAATCCAAATTGTAATTGCCCTAGCCAGCTGGCTAGAGATAGCTTTAGCTATCATTACAAAGCTAGCCAGAACTAAACAATAAAACTTTGCTATTAGATTATCCTTTAATGCTTGAGCTCCAGAGGGCCACATTTTCACTCCATCTCTGACACGCATGAGCGATACTGGCATGTGCTTTATTGTGTTTAGTTGCCAAGTTTCCATCCAAACTTCTTGCAAACGAAAATGCGCATGAATGCTTGTTTCCATCCATCGACTTCTTATCGGATCAGATGAATTTTAAAGCCACGTATGAACAGCCTCTAAGGCTATGTTTACACTGCTGTTAAATGCTCAATATGGATTTTTTGCTCAGATCTAATTTTTTTGTTTGGCTGTTCACATTATTTTTTAAATGGGCCTATATCAGTCACATTCTGACTCACAGTCCTGAACTCCTGTGCAGAAGAACAATAACAAAGATGTCACTCAAAGTAAACTGTGTACAGAAGTAAACATGGAGGCTACTGAAAATGGTGTTTACGGTGGAAGCCGGCGAAGTTATGAGCAGATGATAACAAGAAGAAGGATGAGGAGAAAGAGAGCAACGTTTTTTAACAATGGCTTTTTGTGGATTGATGGCTGCTATGTCTGTACGGCGGTGTGTGTGGATGAGGAGTCAGAGCCAGGAGCCGTGGTGTGACGTGCCCCTATGCTTCTGAACACAGACTGGTTACGGTATGACCATTCAAGTTTAGCTTGCACAGAAATGTCAACCCAAATACTTTAAACTGAAGTCTTAAACCTCACTGTCCTTCGATTGAGCACCTCCATCACAGCTGTCTGCCATGTTTGTAATCATTGCGTCTGAGTGATTCCCCCCACACCAGCGCAGAATTGTGACTCATAAAATGTGACATGACTGAGGTCATATTGGAAAAACATCAGACCTGTATCCAGTTTAGGACCACATATGAAAGAGGTCCAGGTTTTGATTTGAAAAAATGGATTCCATGTAATTTGTCACACTGTTGTAAAAAAAAAATCTGAGTCACATATGAGTAAAAAAATCAGATTTGGACTGCTTTTGCCTGCAGTCTGAATTTAAGTCTCCACTGCTAGTTTGTGTGCATATGTCATCCGTGTGTCTGCCTGGCAAACAACACACATAGTGACTACTGTAACTTTGTGTCAGTAGGAAGGCAGATTTAAAGCTATAGTCTTTGATATATTGGCACATATCTTATAGCTCAAGTTTCTGCTGCACCAGCAAGTTGTCTCTAAAGCTCTGTTTTTTCGCTTTGTTCGTGGCTATCACGACCAACTGCTGGATGGCGCTCACAATGGAGAGCTATGGAGCAACACAGTGCATGCCAGGCTGACAAACAGCTGACATAGGCACACAGCTTGAACACAACTTGCTAGTGTTTAAGCCCTCCAGTAAGCAAAAGAACATATGGTTGCACATGTCACCCCATGAGTTGTATTTACTTTTATTTTTTTGTATTTACATTTTTTATAAAATGGATATTAATGTGTCAAAATCATTGTAGTCGGATATAAGCTAACAGTTAACTATTAACATCCCTAATATAAACCTTTATAAGCTACCTTCAGTGTTTAAAGAGCCATAAAATATATTTTGTAGGGTATCCCTTCGTTTTGGCATCAACATACACCAAACATGAGAAAACAAGAGGGTGATGAAGTGTGTATTGAATAACGTTGCGATTACACAGGAATGCCTGAGTTTTCCTTTTTAACACTGAATGCTTTTTGTCTGAGAGTTCTTGCATGTTTGAGAGTTACTGTGTGTGTAGGCAGAGCCTGCAGTCTTACGGGGGTTTAAGCCTTTAAGAGAGAAGAGTATAATGCATCGGGGCCCTTCGTTGAGCATTCTATAATGTGCGGCTGCTTATCTGTCCTTGTCTGTGGCTCTGGAGAGCAGCAGACATTAAGTATCGCTAAGGAAATGTGGCACTATATCTTTTTCTCCTGTTAAAAAACAACAACTATGCAGTGGGAATAGGAATCAGTCATTGATCAATCATTGGTCAACTAATGTGTTTCTTTTTCTTTGGTTGTTTCTCAAAAGAAGAGCTGTTTTTTTTCTCATCGCAGAGATTAAGGCTCATGATTCACCACAGAGCAAAGTCAGTGCATTAATTATTTAATGCGCATTACTGTGTGTAAAGAATTTAATGGAATACATCTCACAGATATGAAAGTAGGTTACAGAATGCAAAATATTTTATTGAAATGATTCTGAACAGTTCAACTTAGCAAATATTGAGAAGTTATTTGAGCAAGTGAAGCCAAATACAGAGGCCATGCAAATAAATCATAGGCCATAGTTGTTTAAAATGGACTTTAAAATATTTAGCTAAAATATGTTTCCCCTCCCTGAAGGCTATACACTGCCAGTATATCTCCATTGAACACTTGCTCCTCTCTAAACCCTCTTCTTTTGTGCAAGTGAATAGAAGTGAATAGGGCACATTTTTCTCTGCTCAAAGCAATAAAACAAAAGGGATTTAATTACTTTTGTAATTCTTTTGGCTGGACTACAAGACAAAACAAGCCAACCAGAAAAGAGACTATAGCTGTTTCTGTCTGATGGAAGACAGCCTTCCATCCATTTGTCCTTCCATCCTTCCATCTGTCCATCCTTTCATCCATCCATCCATCATCCATCCTTTCGTCCATCCATCCATGCATCCATTCATTCATTCATCCATCCATCCATCCATCCTTTCGTCCATCCATGCATCCATCCATCCATCCATCCTTTCATCCATCCATCCATCCTCCATCCATCCATCCATCCTTTCATCCATCCATCCATCCATCCATCCATCCTTTCGTCCATCCATCCATCCATCCTTTCGTCCATCCATCCATCCATCCATCCATCCATCCATCCATCCTTTCTTCCGTCCGTCCGTCCGTCCATCCATCCATCCATCCATCCATCCATCCATCCTTTCTTCCGTCCGTCCGTCCGTCCGTCCGTCCATCCATCCATCCATCCATCCATCCATCCATCCATTTTCAAAACCACTTATCCTCTTGAGAGTCATGAAGGGTGCCACGAAAAAAAAAACATCTGTGAGTCTAAACATCCTGAGTGAAAAAAACAAAGTTAGAGAATGCATTGCTTAGAGTACGGCCAGAATAATTACTGCTGTGTGTGGATGTTTTCTACGTGGCTGTCCATATTCAATGGTTGGTTTTGCTCTATTGGTTTGGTGAGTCATGCATTTATCTACTTTTCCTCTATCTCTATCTCACTGTGTTGGTGAGTCACCAGTACTGTGAGGATTGTGGGTCCTCAGTTCAGATGGAAGTTCAGGGGACTCCAACATTCTGATTCCCTGTGTGTGAGGACAACACATGAATCACAAAGACAATATTTACGTACACAAACATGCTTTTTGTGTTGAAATAAAAGTTTGATCAGAGGAGGCAAAAGCTTGCATGTGGTGTCAGAGCTGGATAGATTCCAATAGCTGCAAATTACAAAACAAAATGACGTGTTGTTATTTGCAGTGTGTTCATTCAATAGATTATACTGATCGAGCGCTTGTCATCTGTCATCTAGACTGTGTCAAAGAAGTGGACGTAGCCTCATGAACTTCAAAGTAAAAGCAATGAGGAAGTGCCTTAAATCTGCATTCTTTTCAATGGCCAGCAGGGGGAGACTGAAAAAAAGTCTGATGGTACAGGTGTAAATGTCTGCCTCTGTATGTGTCTATGAGTGAATTATCTGACGTCTTACTTGATTTATTACCTCAGAAAACATTTTCCTAACGAGTTTATGGTCTCAATCACTAGTTTTAAGTCTTCTTCAATCCCGCATGATGTTCATTTTGAAAATTACGGTCCATTTAAAGTAAAATAGCTTATAAAGTAGGGTATGCTTTAGGACATGACTACCTTGTGGTTACATCCACTTCTTTTATACAGTCTACAATGTGTGTTGTCAATCTGAAGGCCACATGCCATTGGCCTTATTTTGTTTAAGTGAATGGGAAATACACTCACAAAAGTCAAAGTCTCCATCTTCATGTCCAATTTGGTTCTTCTCATGTACTATATTTTTGTGGCCATTTTGAAGCTGAATGCTGATTTGAAAGAAATTAATATGAAAGCATAGTCTGTTTTGGGTCCTCTAAATGTATATCTTAGTAAACTGATACATGTCTATGTTACATATATGAATTATTTTTCCCTTCTCTGCAAATTTAAGCTGTGCCACAAGTAGGCCTGTCACAATAACACATTTTTTAGGGCGATATATTTTCCAAGAAACTATCACGATAAACGATAGTATCGTTGTATCGATGTTGTTTAGTTTTACAACAAAATTAGAGCATAATAAGTACATTCTTTTCCACAACAATTCATTTTTTAATCTTGAGATTGATTAAACAATGGAATTGAAATGTGGAATATAAATATTAAAATATCCTAGATAAATGAAACAAATAAACTAGACCAAAACAAATAAAAATAGACTTTAAGGCTCTGTTAACAAAACATTGCAATGAGATAATCTAATCTTATAATATGTATTACATTATTTTTTTATTAAATTAACATATAAACAGCTGGAATTGCTGCTTGGGAAAAATAGTTGGGTTTTTTTCGGCAATTCATACTGCCTGTCCAACATTTACAGCATTCCTTTAAACACAAAAAAACACAAAAAGTAATTCATGTAAGCGACAATATATTGAGTCCAGAAAAAAATGATCATGTCCATTTTTTTAATATTTTGAATGATAAGTCAATGAATTATCGTGACCTAGCCACAAGTCAATATTGTTGCAAACTGTAGTCGCTAAAAACCACACACTGGCAGCTTTATCGAAAAAATTTTATGTGGATTTTCTGCAGGGATGCAGATTTGGAGTAAAAGAATGAGGGGAGTACTGAAGATGTCTACCATTTGTAATTGTTCTTGGTTAAATAAATGCCTGCATGTGTGTTTACATGGTTAGTGTGTCAGCCGCTCTGAGCCGCAGAGTCCAGGGTGTGTGGTGCCGGGATCCCTGAGTTAATAGATTTCTGTCCCTGGTGCTTTTAGCGTGTTGATCTCCTGCTGACGGTTTCACACTCTGATTTAAGCACAGAGATGGGGGCATGGGCGGCTTAGAATAGAGCCTCCTTAACACTGCAAACATTTGGTTAATGTACCTTATTACTCCCCCATTGAGCTGATTTTCACTTTCCATTCACTCGCTGCTAGAAAAGCACCTCTGAAATTCCATGTCTCGCACGGGCCATTGATATTTATGCTTGCCGACGCAATTTGTTTAATTCCACACAGAAATATTTCTATCCTAATTTCCTCCCTCATCAGACGTGGGAGGAATAAGAGGTCCATAAGAAGACCCTCTGATATTAATTACACTGTATGTTCTATATCTTCATTTCCTCCTCGTGTGGCCTGTTCTCTGCTTCTGTTTTCTTTCCAAACATGGATGCTTGCAGAGTCTTTTGTTGTGCTAGGCTGTTTGTTGTGCTTCCCTTTTGCTCCCGTCTCTGTAATGTTATTTTACGTTCTCCGCTAAGCATCACACAATACTCCATCCTCCACGCTGCCTGCCTCGTCCTCCTCTCTGTCTCTTTCTCTCCCTCTGTAGATATTTGTGTTTCTGTATCTGTGCCTCTCTTCTTCACTCTGTTTCCTCTCATCCCCTTCCCACACACACTCAGTGTCCTTGTACTGTGGGCAGTGTACATGTGCACAGAAGCACTTGAGACAACTTTTTTTTTTTTTCATACCGGCAAGCCACTTAGCAGCTTTATATAGCAACTACCCAAGGAGAGGATTAACAGCAGGAAACATCAACAGACAGGCTTGCAGTGATATAGAACACACACTCACGCAAACACAAGCAAACACACGCTTCTCATCGTATACTGAGCCTCGGCCAAACACACAGTGCACCCCTATCATCTACCTTTTTTTTGTAATACATTGCCATGTTAGTCATCCAGCAGATGCTCTTCTCCTCATGGGATTGCAGTGTACAGTATGGCTTTTCATCACACTGAGCGAGCCAAAAGCATATTTGACTTTGAAAAATCCAGTTGAGCCTGCGAGTCTTCTTTCTCGCCGTTATTTGATCACATCTTTTGTCTCGGTCAGGTGGGGCAGTTTGTGTCGGTTTGGTGCTCACGGGGCATCGCTCACAGCCGCTCCGCTCTTAAATCACCAGATCAGAGAGCAATCGCACACGTTTAGAGCCACAGAAACATGCGGCGTGCACTCTTGCTCTTCTGTGCACACAACTGCTCCTCACCTCACCTCACAAACACACACACATTCACACACTCGTACATTCTTCATTATCATTCCAGAACTGATAGGCTCTAATTATCTGCCTTGGCTCTGATTAGTCTCTCTGTAACAAGCTAATTAGATGGAGCCTTGTAAAATCATCACCACCATTACCACAGAGACGTGGTTGGGAAAGACACCAACAAGCAGGAGGCAAGGAATGTGTCTTGCACTGCTCCCCGCATAGATTTGATAGTCAACTAAATGTTAAGTGCTGGAGCTCTGATTTCTTTTTGATTAAGTGCCTTTTAAACCCTTCTACTTTGCAAAAGAATCTTTATCCTTTCTCATTATTCATCACGGAAGGATTGTTCCATCTTACAGGGCAGGATGATCTGGCTTAAATTGCATAAACTGCCGCTGCCGACATTTTAAGAGATAGCATCTGAACATTGATTAGTTTCTCTGCCCCCATGATACAGTGGCTATTTATCCAAAACGAACTATCGCCAGATCCGAGTCGGAACTTTTCTCTCTGTGCAGAGCAACTTTAAAGCCCGGGCAGAAAGCTAGATTAATTCTCTCCTCTAGCTTCTTCCTCTCTCTGTTATTATCCCTCTAACAATCCTTTTAGGAGCTGTCACACAATTTACAGCTATTGTGTTTCAGTTGTGAACACTCTGGAGCTAGTCTGGTGCGCAACACATTGTATTTCCCATCAAAATGCATCTTAACTGTAAGCCAGTTAAAAAAGAAATTGTGATCCCAGCATCTGTTTCCTGCTTTGCAACTCATTTGAGCGATCGCGACTGTAGGTGCAGTAAAAGATTTATTACAGCAATTTATACAGTTTGAAGACTTTATTCCATCCGCTGTAAGCATGTACCGCTGCTCATTACCAATGTATAGTTTTCTATTATCTGCTACAATAGACTTTGAAGAGACACTATGTTACAGAATATTAAGGAAACCAGCGAAGTAGAACTGTTTTGTGCAGGACATCTGTTGTGTCGACCCTCAGCTAGTGAAAGGATGCACAGAAAGCCCCTGCTGCTTTTGTCTTAGATTAAAAAGTACATATATAGCCCGTGGTCACACACAGGAGAGCTTTTACATAATGGGATTTGGAAATCCATAGTTACTTTTAGCCCTTAGGTAGCTCACCTCACGTGCTTAAGTGTGCACTGGTGTGTGTTTGTGTGTGTGTGTGTGAGAGAGAGAGAGACAGGAAGAAGAAGAGAGACATGCTCATGTCAGACACATCAAGTATGCAAGCATGAGTCTGGACGACTTGCCTGCATGTCAGATCCTTGTGAATGTGTTTATGTGTGTGTTTGTGTTTGTCCTGGCAGGGGTTCTTCCTCTCTGGGGTAAGGCAGATGGCCTCTGTGGAGCACAGCCTACTGAACTGGTTGGCAGCTCTTCTGACATTCCGCCATGACACGTTGACACAAGATCACAGCCAATATTTGCGGAAATAGTGTCTTAGCTCACAATGCTGTGACTTGCTCTACTTTGCAGGAATAGAGTCTACACAAAAAGTGGCCTAGATTGTGACCGTGACGCTGTCAGGAGTTTTTTGTGCACATTGTTTCCACATTGTGTCGTTGTATTTAATGTGGATAACGATCCCAAACTATCAGTTCCAGTAAAAAAAAAAGCACACTGCTGTCATAGAGACTGCAACGCAGTCGCACACCGCTTCTCCTTGGGCGCTGCTGTGCACTCTTGCTGTCTGCCCAGACTCAGGGTGAGCGAGTTGGTAATTGGATTCCTGGAATCTTCTTATTCACTCCAGTGAGGCAGTGTGCAGGCGACAAAATGCCTGCAGCCATGAGGCATCATCCTTAGGCCCCTGTGGGAAGATCAAGGTAGCTTTACACAGCCTTGGTAGATGAGACTGAGCCTGAATCTCTCTCCCATGGGAACCTGGATGTCTGGATACCTGGATGGGAGTCGTGATGGAGAATGGATGGATGACGTCACGTCCACTATCCTCCACCATGTACCCAAGCAGCACTCTTGACATCCACTTACAACAATCTCCCAAACCCTGGCAGCTATGGTGAAGCAAAAAGGAAGGGGAAAGATAGCGAGGAAATTGCAGCGTTAACGATAGTGTGGTAATTGACTTTGACCAAAACTCTGAGCTGAATCAAGCCTGTGTTGGTATCAGTTTCACATTGCAGATACAAGAATGACTGAGATTTATTCTAATCCTGCAGCATAATGCTTTGCCATCTACTGGAGAGGATTTATATCTTGCATACCTGTACCCTCAGTTGACTCGCTGCTTGTCGGTGCTTCGGATTCCCCTGGCTGCTTGTCTCCCCTCTACACACACAGTTACATGACAGCTGTCACTTTCAGTAACCACAGCTTCATCACTATCTCTGCACTATCCCCCAGGCCCAGACTGGTACCTGAACAAGGTGAAGCTGAAGATCACTGATGTCAACGACAACGTCCCTGAGTGGAATATGAAGCCGTACCCTTACCTGGCTGTAGTGTCCCCGGAGGCCCCCGCGGGAACGTTTGTCTACCAGCTCCAGGCTCATGACGGAGATGAGGGCAAAAGCGGAGAGGTGGAATTCTTTTTGTCGGATGGTAAGCTTTCTGTTCATATGCACACACACACGCCCACACACGCCCACACACACCCACACACACAGGGACATGAAATGTAATGGAGAGTAGTGCTATTAAAACAGGCTGTATTGTTGTTAGAATAGGTTCACAGGCAGGCTATGGAGCCTTGGAAATAAATACAACCAGTCAAACACCAGCATAGTCACTCAGACAGACAGCCACAGGCATTCACACATTCATTCATGCATTCATACTCTCTTTAGGTGTCCATTAGTTTCTCTGTCACTCTGTCACCCTTTCTCTCTCTCTGCCTCCGTATCTCCGTTCCTCTCTCTTCTACACACACACACACACACACACACACACACACACACACACACACATAAGTACGCACACATACACACGCACAAATACGCACACACAGCCAGAGGCTTTCACACATTTATTTATGCACTTATCATGCACTCTGTCTATCTGTCTGCTTCTCTCTGTTTCACACACACACACACACACACACACACACACACACACAGAATCACGCAAGCACATACACACACACACACACACACACACACACAGAATCATGCAAGCACACACACACACACACACACACACACACACAGAATCATGCAAGCATGCACTCACACACACATAGACACACACAGTGGGCTGTTGGAAGTCTGCCAGAGTAGTAGACCCCCTGGTGGTTGAGGGGATAGAGGTTTGTTGGCATGTCAGAGATGGTGGTGTGTGTGCTAATCTTGCCAGTGGGGCTTTACAAAACACTACTGACTTCCTTTGACTCACATTAGTCAATCTCACAACTTGTTATGTGCGTCAAACCACAATTACCAGAAGGTACCCATGGTCTATGATCAGGTTAAAACTTGCGTAAGCACTGGGGTTTACCTAAAAAAACGTGAGCAAACCAAATAGTTTCCCAACAAAGTAATAAATGTATTCATTTAACCCTCTTATGTTGCGCTTAACTTTTAAGACCTCAAGAGGATAAGAGTAGCTGGCCTTTTGATGAGAGAGGTCAGTCTGTCTGATCCTTTTTTTTAGTATTTAACAGTAGGGAAAAAAGTAGATCTTTTATTTAAAGGAACCCTGTTGAGTTCTGTTGTAAACAAACAAAAGTTATTTTCACATTCAGTGTTTCACACTAGAACAAACTGTACGTGTCCTTGAGGTCTAGCCAATGTGTTGAATGTGTTTCCTTCCACATAAAACATTTGCAATGCCCTCTTTCAAATATTTAAAATCATGCATTGTTTACATCTATGTTTTCTTGCCGGCAGCCTTCTTCTTCACTCCCTTTGGCGCTTTGATGTATTTGCCACCAAATATTGCGAAACCAGAATGGCAGAATGTGAACAAAAAAAAAAAAAAATGAAGCCCACTGATGAAAAGGATTGCTCCTAATGGTCAGGAACTAAGCAGGGTTCCAAATGTTACAAAAAAGGTCCTGTATTCCTGCAAGAATTGAAATATTATCAGCAAAAGCATTCTCTACCAGTTGGGCCAGTGTAAACATTTTCAAACAGGTTTAATATTAAGCCAAACACCAAATGCCAGTATATGGACTAAAAGTATCTTTTACACCAGTGAATTTTGTGCGAGGGAACACGAATAAACAAATAATCCGTTCAAATTTGTGAGAGAAATGGAGGCAAAAATTTGTTTCCTGCCATTGTGCCTTTAAATGTGCTCCAGGAGAGACCAATGGTTTCGGGGCTGAAGCCACAGAGGTTAGGAAAAGTACAGGATTAAGAAATGGATAAACACATTATAAGGGTTGGCCTAAATGAGATTTCCTAAAAAAAGAATGTAGAATACCACCAGTCTTATCCTTTAGAGCAGGGCTGGGCAACATTTTATGTGTTGCATTGCTTACCCAGGTTATTTATGCTAATGGGAACAATTGAGACAGTCGCCTCTCTTAGCAAGACTATCAAAGTCGGGCGTCATCTCTGATGATGAAATATGCAGCACAGACGACAGATGTGTATCTGTCAACCCTGATCTGTAACGTAACTTGCTGAAGTTCATAACAGAAAAAGTTTGCTTGCAAGTGGAGCCAAATACATGCCGAAACACCTTTTATTATTTTTTGGGTGTTTTCTTTTGAGTACAATGCAGGACGGACTGAGATGGTCCACAGTCCGGTTCTGGTAATATTCAGTCGCACTTATTTTCCCATGTGTGCTTTTGAGGAACCCTGTTATGCAATAGAGCAATATTCATAACACTTTACATCAAGTTAACTTTTAACTTTTTGCTTATTAACAACTATTTTTTGTGTCAACTTACTTTTATGAACATGTTGCCGCAAGGGACACAACACAGATTCCTGATGATAGTTTAACACTATTCCACTGATTGACAAATTATGGAGGTAATGCACAAATTGATGTAGCAATTTGTTAACAGAAAGCATGAAATGTTGGCTGCTAACTACCAAACATTTATATAAACAATGAGGTTCCAAAGTATTTTTTATAACCTTTATTTAATCAGTTAGTCTCATTTAGTTCAAGATCTCCTTTGCAAGGCAGGTTTGAGTACAGCAGGGGAAGTACAACACACATAAGAATGCAACAAAACACAGCCAGTCGTGAACAAGCACATACATACAGCATCAGAGACACTCACACATCTCTAAAAATGTTGTAGTGTGTAGTTCTCTGCTTGTTGCTCGTGAGGATCAGCCTACTTTTTTCATAAACATTGTGTGTACAGAGATGAGAATGATATTTATCTCTTGTAATGAAATGTAGGGCACAGTGGTAAACTGCATCGAGTTGTTTTAAGCTGGAATAAGCAGAATGTGAGGACAAGAAATCTCAGGAGTCAAACACAGACATAACGGTCAAATGCCTAATTCTGTCCACAAGAAAATATATTCTTATTTATAGATATAAGAAACCAATTTCTGTCTTCAGTTTCCGTTCCAGTTGTTCCACATGAATTCAAAATGGACCGAGGCTGCTATATAACCAAATTCCTACTTTTAAGAGAGAACAACTTAAATTTTAGTACCACTACGTGTATGGGTGGCAGGCAGATTTAAAATAGAATTATGGGTTCTTGAGAATAAAACTCAGTTTGTCTTATCAGCATTCAGCACAAGTTTGAGGTTATGCAGAGACATCTCAAGGATGTTAAAGGCATAATGTAAAAGAGACATGGATTGAGGGAAAGAGCCATGTGCAAAAACAATGGTATCATCTGCATAGAATGTCTTGGAAAGGTCAATGAAATAGTCATGGTGCTTTTCATTATACTCAAAAATATTTTAGAAATAATTTACAATGGCTTCATGAGGAAGGAATTCGGTATGTCTGTTAAGCCTCAAGGTTGGACCGGGGTAATACAACAATTGTTTAAGATTCCTTAGTCTGAATATTCGCTTACATGGTTTTGCCTACTTCTGCTGTGCTGATACCTAGTTTTGTTCATCCTTCCCCAAGCCTGCTTCAATGATATCTAAAGTCCTTCAGGTCAATCTCAACACCTGGTGAAACCAGCCATTCCTTTGGTTTAGACATAATATCAATATCCAGTTTTTGCATTATTCTCACCAACATTGTAACAGATGACAGCTTTCACTAACATTCACTAAGCATGTTGCATCCGTCAGTCGTTAATCGGTCAGTCGTGTTATTTCGCACTATATAACATCAGAAAGATCTGGTTTTATCTGACAGGCAGTGGGCATCTCATGTCTTGACTTCTGTTAATTATGCAGTAAACCAGTAAAACATCTGCAAATGGTATGTGTGTGCCAGTGCAAATGCTGGCGACCGCTCATTGTTCCGACATCCCATTGACCAGACCTATACTGCCCTACAAAGCCTAACTGCAGTAACTAAATTTTTGGTCGAAATGGAGTTATAACTAAATATGAACTCCTTTATGTCTGTTTTATCTTGTGACAAAATTTTAGATTTTAATTTTGCTTTATTTCAGATAAATAATTACATAAAAATTGCAGTAACTACAAAATCCAACTCAAAACCAAAGCAGACCGCAGAAATTGCACTGACCACGGTCTGCTTTGGATATATTTACACATTTAAACATAAAACAAAAGCAGTGTAGCCTTGTATTTCTTCATTGTGTTGAATAATGAAGACAAGAAGAGTAGAAGTTAGAAGTTTATTTGAAAGGGAAATTATTATCTACATAGTGATTAAGTGAGGAAAAAGTGAGATCGAATTATATTTAGACCAAAATATAACATTATTTTACAATATTTAGTCTAAAATACACAAATCTTTAAATACAGTTGTTAAACACTTTTAACCCTTTATCAGGCAAAGAACTATATTTGGTAACTTCAGGTATATTTCGAGAAAAAAGTTGCAAATTTACTAGATTAAAGTGGCAAATATACAATAAAAAAGGTTGCAAATTTAAGAGATTTAAAGTGGCAAATCTGTGCGAAAAAAGTTGCTTTTTTCCCACTTTTTCTCGTAAATCTGCGACTTTTTTCGCGCAGATTTGCCACTTTAAATCTCTTAAATTTGTGACTTTTTTTTCTTATATTACCTGAAGTTACCAAATATAGTTTCTTTGCCTGATAAAGGGTTAAATACACTTATAACAAAATCAACTTGGAAAAGTTTATTCACTGAAAACAGTTGTAGTTACTGTTGCACTCTGGTTTTGCATTGCTATAAAAGGTTCTAATAGTAATGCAAAACCAGAGTGCAGTAGCTTCATTTTTGGGGTTCACTGTCATGTAGATTGTCATGATTTTTTAGCATAAAAATTACATCATCAATACATGTAGAAATAAGTGTCATATCACCTACCTACCTATAACCTGTTTGGCCTGCCAGTTAAAAAACTTTAAAGCAAATTTTCTCAGTTTTACCCCTTCTGTTACTGCAGTTAGGCATTGTAGGGCAGTATAGATATATGCGTCTCACGGACTAAAAGTCAGACAATACAAACTGAAGTCCAGTGACAGCTGATGTGCTTTTAAAAAATAAATGTTTTATGTTTAGGTTTAGGCACAAAAACAACTTGGTTAGGGTTAGAGAAAAATCACTTTTTCTGATTATTGGAATGTCAGACAAATGAGATGTTGTTGTTGCACCAGGTCTCCCTGGGAAAAAAAAAGAGATTTCAATCTCAAGGGACTTCCTGGTAAAATAAAGTAAATAAAATAAACCCCTCATGCCACTCCAATTATGGTGAGAAAAATTTGTATTGCTTCTTTTTATTAATTTCTAATTCAGTTTTTTTCAAATGCTGTAACTGCCTCCTATTTTTTATACGTTGAAAGTATATACACTTGTCATCTTAAAAAATGTATGAACATTGAATAAATGAACATTTAAAAAAAATATTTAACATTAAAAAAATATATTTTTAATAGCAGCATCTCCTCGATGCAAACATTGGCCTTTTTATAAGTCTGTCTGTCTGTGCTTGGTGCCACAATAGCACAGTATGACACTGTTAAACATTATTATATATGTATGTTTAATAAGACAAGCCAAACCAAATCCATAATGTAAAGTACTCACATTGAGTAGTTATCATTATGGATTATGGTTTAATGGAGCGAAGTGAGCAGACATGTTGAAAATGGAGATGCGGTTGTCAGATTCATGGAAAAGAGATGGCAAACTGGTTTGTAATTAAGGATTTAAAAGTCACTCGTCACTCGTGCTGATTAACAGGACTCAGTGGGTGGACATGCTGCTCCACAAGAAACCTCTCTACATGCCCAGTAGGGTGCAGATTCTCGAGATTATTTTAAAACATCTTAGTTCTGAGAGTAAATTAGTTAAAAGGGCGGTGTGTAGGATTTAGAGGGACCTATTGATAGAAATGGAATTTAATCTTCATAAATATGTTTGATGTGTATTATCACCTGAAACTATGATTAGATGTGTTTTTGTTCGCTTAGCATGAGAAATACATATCTACATAGGGAGTGGGTCCTTTTCTACAGTAACCCAGAACTGACAAATCAAACACTGGCTCTAGAAAGGGCCTTTCACATTTTCATGTTGCCTGAGGGCCCCCATATAACACGCTTGGAAAGGGAGGAGGGAGGAGAGGTGTGTTCAATTGGTTGCAGTCTGAAACCTCATCTCTACACTAAATCCTACACCCTGCTCCTTTAAAATCGCCTTAATGTCAGTGTAGGACAAACAAATTGTCAATCATCCCTTCAACTGGCGACATAAGATCCGATTGCTAATCAGCATAAGCCTAGTGTGGAGGTTTCCATCATACATAGGGAAGAATCATCATTCAGTAGTAATAACTTGAGGCAACAAGGTATTTCTAGGTTGAGTCAATGAGATACTTTTCAGCACATATGCAAATGTGAATCGAAAAAATGGTTAATGAAAAAAGTTAGTAAAAACAAGTTAAAAAGATTAATTCAATTCTTGTGTCAGGTAAACATGGAACTGAGTGTCGAGGCACTTATTCTCAAAGGCTTCTCCTTCATCTAGTGTGGCTTGGTTTGTACCTCATTTGTGCATCGCTTTGGACAAAAGCGCCTGCCAATTGAATAAATGTAAATGTAAATTCAGCCTGTTGAATGTCCACCATACTGCCTGAATACAAAGTAGCAATTAAAGGCTCATTTTAATACGCCTGCTTTGAATATCTTAATCCATTCAGTGCTATACCATTGTGGAGCCTGGTGTTGTCTTGTGTTTCAAAATAGAACATTTTGTAAAAAGGCTTAAACTTGAGTTAGATTAGAGTTAATGCATTCATATATCCTCACTGTCTATCCAGACTCATATGTCAGTAGACAGTGCTTCAACTATGGATTTTGCTGCAAAGTAGACAGAAATTCTACAAAATTTAATTCTTCACACATACTTACAACCCGGCAGCACAGAAAATCTGTACAATCACCACAATTTCAAGGTGGGCACCCAAGATTAATGTCACCAATTCAGTATCTGACCAAATGTGAAATATGGTCACAATCTTCCCTCCTGTTCCTGAGATATACGGCGTTGAAAAATGGCCAGGACATTTTTTTTTCAGAACCTCATGATGTCATAGTAAAGCTGACCTTTGACCTTTTAAATATGAAATTTCATCACTCCTATTGAACATTTGCGTGGCATTTTGTCATAATAAGCATGAATTCTTTATTTTTATAAATTAGCATGAATTCTTTACGTTATTGCCAAGTACGTGTTGTGTAAGGTAACAGTGACATTGAGCTTTGACCTCCAACATTTAATCAGTTCATCTTTGAGTCCAAATGGACATTTCTGCCAAATCACGAAACGGGGACGGACATGCATTTGTACAGACAAACATACAGACAACCCAGAAATATAATGCCCTGGGCTTTAACTCAGCAAATCCAGCAAGACAGAACCTATTTCAAATTACCATTTGGGTAACATTTCTGAGTTAGTATTCAAGCCAGCGGTAATGGATTGGATTGGATCCAGTGCTAGAAAATAAAGTCATTGTATTTTCCTGTAGGTGGTGATGGCTGCTTTGCAGTGGACAAGAAGACAGGCCAGGTGGTGACCACAGGGCTGGTGCTTCAGAGGGACAGAGAGTACTTGTTAAGCGTGGTGGCCCTTGACGGCCTGGGCAGCCGCAGTGCCCCCGCCATGCTCTCTGTAGTAGCGGGAGCCAGAGCGCCACAGTTCACCAACATTAGCTACGCCATCTCCATACCAGAGAACACACCGGAAGGACAGCCGTGAGTACTGCATGTGTTGACATTCACTCACATACATAAGCAGGCATGCATTAGGGCTGTTTGGTACATGCAAAACATCATGACAGAGGTATTTATATTTATATATTTTCTTTTGTTATTTCCGACATTGTATGACAGTATTTGGCCTTTTCAGTAGAAATTACTGTAATGTGATATCTCTTGAAGTCTTTTTCTTGTAGTTAAACATTTATGCTGAGGCTTTTATTCAAATGTGCTCTATTCCCTTGTGGTTATCACCAAACACCCTTTGACAGATTCTTTATTGTTGCCTCAAAAGGTATAATTGCTTTATTGTGACGAGTACAATGAAAGAAAGACCAATTTCAAACAATGTATTGGCATTATACCTCATTTCTAAAGTCTTCAAAAATAGGATAAATGCATGCATGAATGCTTGCTGATTCACTTACACAAGAGCAGTTTTGCATCATTGTAACAATTAAAACTAAATTGCATGCATACATATCTCTGCAAAGCAACATCCTACAATCAGTTGCATAAAGACACATTATTGTCTAAGGTGACGATTTTCAAACACCTACCTGTTCAGACTTGAGCTCATGAATATTCAGTGGTCACACTCAAGCATGAATTGGCATATCATTATCACACACCATTAGGGCAACGCAAACTCTCTTAACCGTAAAAACAAACATTGATATCTTCATAATAGTATTACATTATTACACAGAACTGACAAGTACTGATTGACCGTGTTTATAGCACATAGTCAATGGGCCATACAGTAATTGATTCCATTACAGCGCAGTGCTGATGTAGGAGTAGAGGATTTCAATTTTAATCCAACATGTGTGCAACTGAAATTGACCGTTTTTTCCTTTTTTTTGTATCTTTCTCTTTGTTCTGCAGCTTCCTGGTGGTTTTTGCTATTTCTTTCCAGAAGCAGCCAATCAGCTACAGCCTGCTGATCAATCCTAGTAGCCTTTTCAGCATTCGGCAGGAGACGGGGGAGATCAGCTTGACCAGGACGCTAGATTACGAGAGCGACCAGCGACGCTACCTGCTGATGGTGCGAGCCAGCGAAGAGCCGGGCAGCCTCAGCACTGCCACAGAGGTTAGTTTAATTAGAGAGTGATACAGGCAGCAAGCATGAGTCACTAAAGAGTTCATGCACTGGGGTCAGCTAAGCCCAAAGCAGAGGTCCACATTGATGTTTTGTTATTGCATCTGTCCCACAAGCATTTACTCTTAATGCTGAATGAAACTGAAATAAATCTGCTTTCGTTGCTGAGATTTGCTGTGTTGCGCTCTCCCACTGGGCTTTCACAAAGCTCTCACACAGACCCGTTTTCACCTAAATGTTATGTGGCTGACAAGTCTGCATTAACGGCAATGATCTGATCTCGGCGCTGACCTATTGACATCACACTACTTGGTGATAACCACAGAGGAGAAGCAGCAGAGTTTGTGGTTGTCTGCAGAAATGGCATGGCTGAGTGGTTTTGAAATGCTAACAAGTCAACCGGGGACCCAAGTGATTTTTTTTTTTTTTTTGTGGTTTGTTTCCCACTTTTCTTTGTGTCCCAAAGTGCTTATTGTTGAGGGTAGGATCTGGAGATAAACCATGTTAAAAAAATATATAGCACATACTCTGAGGCGCTTAGCATAACAGCTCATAAACGCAAAACTTCATTCACAAACGGATATTTCTAAATAAACTATTCATGAATTCAGGATCATTTAAATTATTAATTCAAAGATTTTGTTACCCAATTATCATGTCAGCCACTCACTTTGTACCACAGATTCAGAGGGCTAAATCTCCCTCTGCTCAGCTGCATGTTGTGGAGTACGAGTTGAAGAGTGGGAAAACCTATCCCAGCTATTTCAGGACTATTACTCAGCTGTCACTTCACACTTTACACACAGTGGTGACAGGGAGCTTGTAGGGTGGGGAGGGAGGGGGGCAGCTAAGGGGCCTTTGTCGAAAAAACACACATGCTCAGAACATTTCTATTTTTGACTCAGGAAAAATCATGAAGTGGAAGATAAAGGATGTGTTGAACTGGCAACTTGAGAAACTATAAAATGCAATTTAGATTAAGTTTTGGGGTCAGCTTCCTGTACAGAGAATTTCATATGGTTGTCTCCTGGATGTGAGGTTTATTAAAAAGAAGCTAATTTTGTATTCTTCTACTCTGATATTGTCTGTTTCCTCTCCTCTCCTCTCCTCTCCTCTCCTCTCCTCTCCTCTCCTCTCCTCTCCTCTCCTCTCCTCTCCTCTCCTCTCCTCTCCTCTCCTCTCCTCTCCTCTCCTCTCCTCTCTTCTCCTCTCCTCTTATCCCATCACACTGGCACTAAACAGGTTCAGGTGTTGATAACGGATGAGAATGATTGCGTCCCCGAGTTCCTCCAATCCATCTACAGTGTGGATGGAGTCCCTGAGACTGTAACCACGGCAACATCCCTGCTGCAGGGTGAGACCCCATATTTCACATCCATCTGTTTCTTTTTGAAGTGGAGAGAAAAACTATCCAAAAAGTCACTTTTTTGCAGGAAAAACAACAGATGTATCCTGGGAGAAGGCCAAAGCTGCAATTCAAACCTCGAGTCGCTGTTTGGGGTTATTGACCCATAATGCTTCCATTTATGCATACTGAAAGAAACTAATAGATGTTTCAGATCTGTGATCATAATCTTAATTATACAAAACTAAACTAGATGCTACAAATACAGCATATATTTGTTTTGATTTATTATGCACTGTATGAATGATGGCATGTTAATTTATCTGTTACTGCATGAAACCGCCATATAATTGTCAATTATGAGGCTGAAGGCGTATGTATGGCCATCGCCACTGCTTAACTTGAGTGAAAATGCTTGTAAAAAACACACACACACACACACACACACACACACACACACACACACACACACACACACACACAAACTAGGAAACATATTGTACGAGGGATGAGTAGGACTTTATTGTACTGTGTCTTTTAATTGGATGCAGTTTCTATTTCATGACAAGTGATAACCTTTTTTCCTGATAAAGATGTTTTGCCACTGTCACTGGTACTTTTTGCTGCTTGAAAAAATGACACTTCTGATTGCACTGGTGATATTCAAGTGTTTTTAGACACTGTATCTTTGAATGATCCCTTTGCAAAATTCAACTACAGCCTAAAAGGGAAAAACGCCTCAACAGGATTTGAGAATTTTCCACAGTCTATTATAGTTTACCTACAAATTAACAGGTGCTCAAAGCAAAAACACTCAGAAAGAAACAGAGAAATGCCCCATTAGTCAGGAGCACTCTTTGTGCATTTTACACCTTGTTGACTGTTTAGTTCTCGTCAAATGTTTCTGCACCTGTGGGATTTCAGTCCCCTGTGGACTAGCATAGGGAAATTGTGAGATTCTTTGGTTGGGCAATTGTTTCTAGTGGATTCTGGGTGAGAAAAATGGAACTAATTTAATCTGAAAACATTCGAATACACAGCCTGGAGCGGTAGAAATCGTTGGCGCTGCAGAGGCAGCGGAAGGAGAAAATGGCACCCAATACAAACCAATGCATCAACAAAAAATAAAACAACCAGTACGGTAGGAAGAGCTCAGCAGAGGAGAGATCAAAGGTAGAGAGAGGGAAGACAGGGAGTCTTCTGAAAAAGCTACCGATGGGAAAGTTAGATCATTATGCTACAAAAAGACTGTGGCTGATACATCAGGAAAAACTATGACTTTATGTTTCAGTAAAACTGCCCCTGACAGAAGCCCAGAATACCCCAAAAACTCAGATAAAGATTGCAAAAAACAGCTTAAAAGTATAGAGGGGAACACGTGTATCTCTTAATCAGCTGGACTGCACCACTAACTAATGAAATGTCAAAGTTTTCAGGCACCAAGGGAGTGAAACCACTAGTACCCCATCAGTTTTCATTCTAATGCACAAAGACACAGATGAATACTTTACAATGAGGCTATCACTTCAGCTTTTCCCACTGAAGTTGATGGTAAAGAAGATAGAAATAATCTCGATTTAAAAACACTACTGACAGTAAGGTTTACAGGAAATTTACTACTCAATTCTTAGGGGTATACACACTATAGCAAGATTGTGTTGTAAATTGCAAGTCATTACAAGACAGTGAGGTGAGAATGAAGCAGTAAGATGCATGAGAGCTTGTGCTGATGCTTGACACAGAGGAAAATAAACACATCAAAAGAATATGCGATATGCAAGTGTTATGAGCTGGAGGGGCTGTGTATGAACCAGTGAGTTTAAGGGAGATGCACCAAACAGCAGATTAAAATTCGATTTCCAACCAAGGGTGTCAATATATCTGGCTGTAGTCTCATCACACATTAGACACAAATCTATAGTTTGTCTGTGTAATCACCTCAGAATAAAATAATTTTCAAAAACTGCTGCTGCTGCTGAAATACAACTTGTTCCTCTCATAGGGTTGGGTTTTTTTTGCCGTCTTTATGATGTCAGGGATCAGACGGCTGGCTGGTGGGCCAGAATGACTTTTTACTTTTTAGAGACTGTAGCGAGCGTAACACAACAACAAAGATATGGTTTCATAAGAAACCAGAAAACCTAAAGGATCCATTGCTGCCAACCATGTCATTATATCTTATCTGGAAGAGGTTAAATAATGCTCCAAAGTTATGGTAAGGAAAAACTGACATGGCCATTTTGACCTTAAATGACCTTAAAATTGCGTAAACTGGGTATGACTGGAAAGCTGAGACTCTGGTGGGTTTAATGAATCATTCATGTGTGATGATGTTAGTCCCCATAGTAGAATTTCATTGCAGGAAGACCA
Source organism: Centropristis striata (assembly GCF_030273125.1). Classification (NCBI taxonomy): domain Eukaryota; kingdom Metazoa; phylum Chordata; class Actinopteri; order Perciformes; family Serranidae; genus Centropristis; species Centropristis striata. The sequence continues at coordinate 20,528,409 of NC_081522.1, forward strand.
AATTTGAATCTTGACCGCACTGTATAAAATGAGCTGCTGTGACCTCAAGGATAATCACAGTCTCATGAAATTTTACAACCCGCAAACTAGAGACGTGGAGCATTCAGAGGATTTGTGGGTTCTTCTGACTATAGTGAAATAAGAGGGTTTGTGAGCTTCTTACCAAACTGAAGTAATCATCATCCATAGCAGAGAAATGCAGTTCTTGCAGGAATCTCAAAAATGACTTGGTGTCTTAATGTAGTATTTTGTACAGGTGGGGGGAAAAATCAGTACAGCATAGTATCTTGATATTTTGCTTGGCAATATTATATCGATTAATGGCCGCCAAGTATTGATATTTATTTTCACCGTTTTTTTTATTTTGTTGTGGTTTTTTTGAGGCTGTAACGGGCTCACTTTTAGGAATATATTGGAGATACTGGTATCATATGAAACTAGATGATCTAAGGAATCTCTATGTACATAGGCACAGTCATGCATAACGATATAGTGTCTAGAAGTTGTCAAAATAACGTTGCAAAGTTAGGCTATTTTGTTCTTTCATTCAAAAAAAATTAAGAGCAGTGAACCTTAAAGTTTTTGAAAGTTTAAGAAAATGCTGCAGTTGTTGTCGTTCATACAGGTTTAATATCAGTTAAGTTCAGTTTGACTGAATACTTTGTTGGTCTGTCTGTGGGTTTGACTCTCATTGTGGAGAAATAAAAAGACTGAAGTGAGATGAAGAGACGTTTCTGTTATATGACAAAACAATTATTGATTGAACTGAATTTTGTGGACACAAATGCAGTTAAATCACAATATATTGTATTGTGACTCAAGTATCTGGATAAAATCGTAGCGTGGGGCCTCTCATAAATTGCTACAACAACTTGTGAGACATAATGGAGCTTGTGAATGTCCTTCATATGCTCACTTTAAGAATTTCTCCTTTATGATGAGAACAACTTGACTCACAGTGCTGAGCTGCATCTGGAATGAGTGCTTGGTTTTCTAGCTTTCTGATGATGTGCACTATCTGCTCTTGACCTTTTATCTCCCTCTAAACATCCCCTCTCTAAAAAAAGAGACGGGGGGTTTAAGCTAATTTTTTTCAAATGATGGTAATCATTCTGAAGGGGCACTGTGCAGTTTGTGTGCTGGTAATTGTGGCTGTCAGAGCTTATGATCTATTACATGTTTAGGGAGGCCATAAAGAGATAATGATCTACACAGATGTCAACATATTCATCAGCTGATGCCATCTCATCATCTCATTTCGATTAACTGGAAATTGATGATCCCTGTATGATGTCTTCCCTCCCACCAGTGCTGGCCACGGACTGTGACTCCGGGTTAAACGCCGAGCTCACCTATTACACCCTGAGCCCGGACTTCAGCATCTCGCCCCATGGGACCGTTTTCCCCGCAGGCCGGCTGGACTATGAGAGGCCTAACCATCTGTATGAATTTGTGGTGATGGCGACTGACAGCGGGGAAGAGCCTCACTCTGGCACCGCCACGGTCCGTGTGAGGATGGCAAACATCAACGACGAGCCCCCTGAATTCTCCCAGTCTGTGTGAGCAACTTTACCCCTTCTACTTACCTGTCCATTCTTTCCATAAACACCCTTTATCATTACATTACATTACATTACATGTCATTTAGCAGACGCTTTTGTCCAAAGCGACTTACAATAAGTGCATTCAACCTGAAGGTACTAGACATAGACCACAGGAATCAAGTAAGTACATAACTTTAAGAGCTAACTGTCATTGCTAAAGGAGTGCTATATGTTAAAGAAGAAGAGAAAAGAATAAGAGCTTTTTTTTTTTTTTTTTTTAATATATACAGTACAGGCCAAAAGTTTGGACACACCTTCTCATTCAATGCGTTTCCTTTTTTTCATGACTATTTACATTGTAGATTCATCAAAACTATTAATGAACACATGTGGAATTATGTACTTAACAAAAAAGTGTGAAATAACTGAAAACATGTCTTATATTCTAGTAAGCAAAGGGTGGCTACTTTGAGGAATCTAAAATACAAGACATGTTTTCAGTTATTTCACACTTTTTTGTTAAGTACATAATTCCATATGTGTTCATTCATAGTTTTGATGCCTTCAGTGAGAATCTACAATGTAAATAGTCATGAAAATAAAGAAAACGCATTGAATGAGAAGGTGTGTGTCCAAACTTTTGGCCTGTACTTTATGTTAGATGACCATAACTTAACCGAAGTATTGTTGGAATAGGAAGGTCGTCAGCCTGCGGCGGAAGATGTACAGGCTGTCTGAGGTCCTGATGTCGGTGGGGAGCTCGTTCCACCATTTGGGAGCCAAGACAGAGAAAAGTCTGGAAGTGGTTTTGAGGCGAGTTGACCCACGCAGGGTGGGAGTTGCCAGCTGTTTGGCTGATGCAGAGCGTAGAGGACGGGCAGGGGTGTAGAGTTTGACAAGGTCCTGGATGTAAGTAGGACCTGAACCGTTAGCAGCAGAGTACGCCAGAGCTAGAGTCTTGAAACGTATCCGTGCAGCCACTTGTAGCCAATGGAGGGAGCGGAGGAGGGGTGTTGTGTGTGGAAATTTGGGAAGATTGAAGACCAATCGAGCAGCTGCATTAGTTCAGTTTGGCCAAAGTTATGTGCAGTTTATTCTGCCTTTTACCTCAAATAACAATAAAATCCTGAGCAAGATGTGAACTTTAAGGCAAAACTGATATTGATGTAGTTATCAATAATAATTCTTAGTTATTGAGGACTCAAACTGCAGCATCTGGAAGCCTATATATTGGAATAAAACAGTGCAAGGCCAAGACACAGAGGTGCTATAATTGGATCAATAAGCTATTACAAAAAGTCTGCAGTGTATGTGTGTTTTTGTAAATGTGAATGTTTCTTCAGATAACACAATAAATTTATTTGCAAAGCAACTTTCATACCCAAACTACAACATGCTCAAGGTCCACTTGTTAAGCTGTGTGCTTTGTTACTGCAGCCCAAATCATAAAAGTGAAAATTGGAGTCTTACCCGCGGCCAGAGTTCAGCTGCAAAGATCAAAGTTTGTCACCAAGATGGCAAGTTTAAATAATTTTCTGCTGCCGGCGCTGCTTTATCTCTGATCCACCAGCTGATCGCATTTCATTCCATGGAAGCCTTTGCTCTTTGAGCAGACGAGGTAGTTGCATCACAGATATTTAGGTCGTTACATTACACATCACAGACCTGACTCCCTTCAGGCTATCTGTCTCAATAATATTTGATTCTGTGAGTGTGTACGAGTCATGCCATGAATAGTGGCCAACTTGCATCAACAGCGCTGTAGTAAAACCACCACCAGTAAGACAAACTCAATATATTTAATTTGGTGTGTTAATCCAACCATCTGGCGTCAAAACAAACTGTTACTCACACATTAAGCACAAACACAGTGTGACAATGGGCCCCATGCAGCAACATCCTCTTGAATTTCTTTTAATTTTCTGTGAATAGAAAAGTAAGTAGTAACCAACTCCAGATGCATCAAATGTTCTTAAACACATCTGCTCTTACCCAGGTGTGCCCAATGATGAATCTCACTTCATCAAAGTTGTTTATTACCGTAGTTGTTGCCCCTTAAACACTATATAAAGGCAGGTGCTGTGTGACTTTTACCACGTACTGAGAGAAGCGACCGCATCACAACAATCCTCGCTGCCCTTCATGGGTTACCTGGGGAGTTTTAGAATTGATTTTAAGATTTTACTGCTTGTTTTTGAAGCCTTGAATGGTCTGGCCCCTGTCTATATCTGTGATTTGCTCACGCACTGTGAGCCTGATTACTGCTTGAGATCCTCCTGGCCCTACTGATGGTTCCAAAATCTCAACTTGTCAACAAAAGTGACCGGCCTTTTCTGTCCGGTCAGAAGAACTTAGTATCTTCTTTAAAATCTCTTCTTAAGGCTCAAGCTACAACAAGTCACAGCTTGTTTATATCTCAAGTCTTAAGTCAGAAAGTTTGTTTTTAAAAAGTGCCATATAAATAAATTAAGTTATTGTTATTATTATTATTAGATATTATAAAACTAGGACCTGACCCGTTGATTTTTTTGGGGGGAAAAATGTACTTATTGCCGATATGACAGCTGATATAATGAATTTATGAGCTGGAATGAAACTAGACCTTTTCTATGTTGATTATGCACCAATCTGCACTGATATGATTATGCAAAGACATTTAAAAGGCTGCTTTCCTAAACAAATAACTTTCTTGACTAATATTTCACATTATGATACATTTTACATGCAATGTATTACACTATCATGTACCTCCACAACTTTTTTTCCCCCTTTGCTAGACAAAGACAACTATGTGATCATTATAAAATTTCTAAATCACTCCAACATTAGTTTTCTGCATTATATCTTCTGTACATAAGGTTTGATATCGGTGCATATCATACAACATGTACACTGATACTGATACTTTTTTCTTTTTTTTTTCATGTTGTAAGGCGACCTTGAGTGCCTTGAACGGTGCCCTATTAAATAAAATGAATTATTATTATTACTGATAGATATTGTTGTGTCTATGATAGGCCAGTATCAGCCGGTCTTGCTCTAACTGAAACAAAGTTAACATGATTTTTCAGAGTAAGTACTGTTGTTACAGTAAAATCAAAAACCTGGTTAGAACCTAGTTACCTAGTCAAATTTGAATCGCCTAACATTGAGCCAACAAAATTAGATGTTTTTTCTTATCTTGCTAAGAGTGCTTTTGACCTTTTTTGAATTTTCTCTAAACTAAGAGAAGAGCAGAAGTAAGAAAACATCTGAATCCCAGAAACATAAGGGTGCTAACAAAATAAGAACAAATTGTGCATATGAACAAAAATAAGACAATAAGACAAGAAACTTGTCCGTACATTCCTTCTTACATAAGGCCCACTGTTACTTTCGAGGCATGGAGGTTTGCAAAAAAATGTCCAGTATTCTAGGAAAATTTGAGCATTCACACAGCATTCTCTGGGATTTATTTTTGGACTCCTCCAAACGTATGCAGTAAACTGACATTCGGATGCATTCCAGTGTGTCCTCGACCGCCTTTTTGGCAAAGCTTTGTGAGTGGGTGGGCAGCAACTGTCACTGTGGCTCCGCTGCATTTATTCCCCCAAACGAGTAAGGCGCTTGTCCTGTCAGTCATGTTTCAATGACCTTCACAGAAGACTGTTGCATACCTCTGTTACTCGCTCTTGTTGTGTTGTCAGGTGTCAGTCTCGGTGGGTGGCTAGACACAGAGCCAAACAGGCGGGCAGAGAGGTGGAGATGTAGGCAGACAAACATAAAAACTGAGGAGGAAAACACTCTGAAACATGGTTGCAGGGCAAGCGAGGAGAGAATACCAAAACATGCACACAGAGTAGACAGCCAGTCAGATATGCAGATAAACAGAGAAGCCTGTCGGCGGTCAGACAAATGCTCATGCCAGACCGGCAGACAGATAGTTAGAAATGCGGGCATTTTGCCAGGTAGGGTGTGTTGGACGCTCCGTCATACTGTGGCTCACTGAGATGTAGATAAGCACTGTGAGGTCACAAGAGGACAGAGTGGACAGAAACAGCAGGCATGTTGAGGTGGACTGGTACTGGGGTGTTTGTGGAATTAATCTTCAGGTCAGGCTAATTGAGAGACTCTGACATGCAAGTGGACAGGCTAATGTTTCCTGGCATCACCTCTCAGTTGTCATGTGAATGAGATGTAGACAGGGTTGAGTAAATGTTTTTATTATTATCGTCAAGTCGTGGATGCTCGAGAACGCCAAAGGCGATCCGATTGCCAGGGGCGGCGGGAGAGGGAGGGAGTGGGTGGGGTGTGAACTGTTTATGGATGAATAAACACATTTCTGTGATTGAAATATTTTTATTACCATAATAATAGCATTCCGAGTCTTAGTAGTACTAGTGTTTTTATTTGTTTTCTTTAAATAATTTATTCTCTGTTGAACATTTTTTGAATTATTATTGATGCTGGAATTTCATTAGGATTAAAGATTTTAAAATTATCATTTTGAGTGAGGCTCAGCATTTGCAGTTAGAGTTAAGTGAATAAGCATTTATAAAAGAGCGTGAACATTTATCATTTAAGAAATCGATTTAATAGCAGTGTCTCCTCTATTCAAACAACAGCTTCCATTTAAATGTCAGTGCGTCTGTGCTCGGTGCGACACTAACCCAGCATCGTGTTCCATTTTATATTTATTAACTTATGTTTAATTTCACAATCCAAATCATATCCATAACGTTAACAACTCTAATGGAGTGAAGAGCAAAGTTTGAGCAGACATGTGGAGAACAGAGATGCGGGGTGCCAGATCTGTGGAAGAAAGCCTTCAAAAGTGGGTTGTAGTTAAAGATTTAAAAGTCACTGTCGCAGCTCCAACAGAAACATCTAGAAATGTACAGTAGAGTGCAAATTCTAGAGATTGTCAGTCTTCCCTTTAGTCATAACTATATGATCCAGTTGTCTATTGGCACAGGGCTAGTTGTAGGGCTGGGCGATTTGGATAAAAGTGTCATCAAGATAAAAAGGTCCATATCAGTCAATACCAATATTTGTAACAGTTAAAATGTTAACCTGTTATGTCTTTCAGGCTGACTCGCCAAAAGTGGAGCTAAAAAAAATAAATAATCTCTCTGAGGAAGATTCCCAACACTTATGAAATAATAAAGACTTGTAACTAGGGCTCCGTGTCGATATGTCAATATACGGTATATATCCATGATACATTTATCACAAAGTGAGAGCAAATGTTCAGTCAAAGTCAAAGCCAAATATGACATGTCACAAGTGGTTTTATTGAAACTGTTTATTTAAGTGAACATAAATACTGGGAGTACCTTTTTTTAAAATCAAAGCTCCATAAAGTGCACATTTAAATACAAAAATATCTTAAATAAAAATAGCCTATGAAATAAAATAGGCCGATCTTTTTCTGAAATAAATGTATCTTTATGAGAAAAGAATAATGAAAATTACAAAAGAACTAAATATGACAAACTCTACAACTTTATAAATATAAAGAAAGATTTTTGGTAATGCTTTATATTAAGGTCCTTGTAATAACCATTAATTAACAAGTAATAAGGCCCTTGTAAGTCCTTACAAGATGCTTATTAACATTATTGTGTGTTTATAAGCTTATATAAGTGTTAATAATGGCATTACAAACACCCATGACCCACCCATTATGTCTTTGCCATGCCTTTATTAATCTTATTTTGTTTGCCTATTGATATTAAAATATATTTTATTGCTCATCTATTATAAGTTAACTATAAGTTAACTATGCTTTTTGCAACTACCGGATCTAAAGCGAGAACAATGCCTTATTACTTGTTAATTAATGGTTATTAAGGACCTTATTATAAAGCGTTACCAGATTTTTTTTTAACTATATCTATATATGCGATAGGGTCTAATTCCATATTACATTTAAAAATATATTGATATGTTTTTTATGTCGATTTATCGCCCAGCCCTACTTGTAACCTACTGGATATTACAAGAACATTTACTCAAATGTTGTGGGCTACTTAAGTACATTTTTACCAACTTGTATGCAGAAGGAAATGCTGTTTTGCTCTACTGCATGCTGTTGATACCTTTTAGTTATTTTACATATTCAGATTAATGCAAATATAATACACAATACACAAACAACAAATATATGATAATGTAAGCTATTATTATGGAGGAAGATAAGACTTTATTGACCCCTTGTTGAAATTCAAAAGTATGCACAGACTGCACTGACTGTTAGTGAAGTGCTGACTGTTTCAGTCTCCTGCTGTTACACCTGTATGTTCTGATATGTTCACATGCTGGTATTATGACATTTTAGCCCTATGGCTGACCCAGAAACGAGCATTACTGTGTCAAAAGTAGGGTTGTCTCTCCGGGGCGGCCGGCAGGAACACCCACAGACACCGGGCAGCTGCGTTCCACCAGCTGGTGGTTTGTTTTTGTGGCGTTGCTGTTCGGGAAAACCCTGGGAGGAGGAAGCCTGTTGGGGTCACTGTTATCACTCCGCATGTTGATGTAGTTACCCACCAGATACTGGGCAAGGAGGTCACGGCAGATCATTCTTCAGTATTTTAGTTTTTGCTTTAAGGATTTTTTGAAGTGGGGTTGTGTGAGGTAAGGTAAGGTAAGGTAACTTTATTTGTACCCGAGGGTAGATTTGGTTGCAGTTAAAAAGAATTGGCTGCTTACACACATACGCAGACAACATTGACAACATCGACAGACATTGACATAAAAGTGACAACAGTGCTCCAGACATGGGAACATGGATTAAAAGCATACAAAAAGGTAAAAGATAAATAAATACTGAATACAAGCCATCATGGCAGATACAAAAAACAAGGTCGGAATAAATAAATAAATAAATAGATGAAGAAGGCTGTACAGTCCATAGGTTAATAAGTTAGTGTGTAGCTTAATTAATTACTTACTATTTAACGTTTTGACAGCTGAGGGAACAAAACTGCCTCTGTATCTCTTTGTTTTGCAGGCAGGCATTTTATACCTACGGCCTGATGGGAGAAATTGAAATTCACCATATAGTGTACTTACTTACCCACAGTCAATGTATTCCATGTTGTAGATGATGCTCTGTGTGTTCCCAGTTTGGAGAACCAGACACGCGCTCCAGGCATGTAGCAACCTATAATGTAATAATTTCCTGATAATGTAATAACGCCTGAAAATGTAATAAAGTTTGCACTTAACTCGATCGAAAATGTAATAAGACCCAATACTGTAATAACTTCACCAATAATGTAATAAAATATCCTGACTGATATTTGGTTATTATATCACTTTCAATGTCAAATTGACATCTTACTCTATGTCAAGTGACATAGTGGTCAGCTGACATACTGTCATACTTATAGTATATTATGAGATTTACTTGTATAAATAAAGATGAAATAAGAATGTCAGCATCAAAATAACAGAACTTGATGACAACTGGCATGGTTATTTTTCAAACCCTACCTTTGGGGTTTTTACAGGGTTTCTGAAGCTGTATGTTGTTTCTAAGATTAAAGATTTAAATCCTGTTTTATTGACGTGACATAATTTCTGCAACTGTATCTGCTGGTAATGTCAGTAACATGTTTATATCGGATTTTCCATTATACAGTCACTTGTTTCATTATAAAAATGATGCTTTTTATATGTTAATTTATTTTATTACATTATTGGTGAAGTTATTACATTATTGGGTTTTATTACATTATTGGGTTTTATTACATTTTCAGGTGTTATTACATTTTAGGAAATGATTACATTATAGGGTGCTACAAGGCACTAAACAGGCTGCAGATGGGGACAAAACATATTTTAACCACTTAAACAAAAGCCCACCCTAAAAGTGTTATTTATTTGTACTTTGTATTAGCGATTTCTCCACCAAGAGCTATTATTGCCATGAGTGGGACTTGTTTCTGTTTGATCTGCGGTGCTTATGCGTAACAACATGGAAGTTTTACGGTTGAGAAAAAGTAGTGCCAATGAAGACTTTTGAGGCTTTTGAGAGCATCAAAACCAATATCGTTAATATAGCATACACATAAACGGGTATAACTATTTGAGGGTGGTTAGAATACAGTTTGTGACAGGCTCCGTCTGCAGCCTGTTTCCTGCCTGGAGTGTGTCTGGTTCTCCAAACTGGGAACACACAGACCATCATCTATACTACACAAAATACATTGACTGTAGGTAAGAACCTCATACAACCTCACTTTAAAAAAATCCAAATTATCCCTTTAACCCTTAATAGGGCACTCATTGAAATACTTGCAAATTCCAAATTTCAACCCTAGAGAATATTGGAGGATATTGCATACAGCCAGAATGTGTAAAAAAAACATACGGACCCGGGGGAGGGGGTAATATTTTGAGATAAAAGTTTACGAGAATGCGCAGATTTATGAGATTTAAAGTGGTGAATCTGTGAGAAAAAGGTTGCTTTTTTCACTTTTTTCTTGTAAATCCGTGACTTTTTTCGCGCAGATTTGCCACTTTAAATCTCTAAAACCTGCGACTTTTTTTCTTGTAGATTTGCCACTTTAATCTAGTAAATTTGCAGCTTTTTTTCTCAAAATATTAGCTGATTAGCTGGAAGAAATCCGTGTGGTTCTACAACCTCACAGAGAGACATGGGGACCCAGTTATGGATATCCGCTGAAGTTACCAAATACGGTTCTTCGCCTGATAAAGGGTTAAACTTGCGTGTAATATGTATTAGCAACCCCTCTCCATATGTTTGCTGTAATTTTATCACCCATTTATTGAACATTTATCACATTTCTACCAGGGAATATTTTATTGGGATAATTCCTGTTACTGTTTTGTCTCCCAGCCCTACCTACTTTAGTTGTAGTGAGGCTAAAAGTTGGGGACAGACAGTCAAAAAGCGTACGAAAATGCAAATAGCTTGACATGCAGGTCAGCAGATGGACAGGCAGGCTTCCTCTGTCTGAGTACAACTTCACAGTTCAGTGAGATGAAAGGAGATGCTTCAGGAAGAAAAGCCGAGGGAGTGAATACGTCTCATCCCACAGAGCTGCGGAGAGGTGGCCTCTGAGCCGGGTGACAGATTACAGGTCACTCATGTTGCCACGGAGACTGCCACCGCTGGCGGAGATGAATCACCCATCAGCGTTCCTCTGTAAACCATCAATCACCTCTGACTTCTCACTACAGACACCCCCACCCCACAGACACACATACTTACACACATTAGAAGGGGATACAGCACAAAATCTCACAGGGGATGAGTTCTGCTGACGAATCAACTCCAACTCTGTGAGAAAACCGCCCCCTCTTATATCCTTCTCGTCTCTGTGTCTCTCTGCCTTACCTTGCGCTCCCACATATCACTTTACCTGTCACTTCAGTGCCAGCCGTCTTTTTTGTCACCTGCTCCTCTCTCTCCTCTCGCTTCGCCTTTGCTCTGTTTTCCATTTCTCTTCATCTCCGCGTTCTCCAAGTCGCACAGTTCATCTCCACCCCGTCGTGCTTTGTACCACAGTGGTATATCAGTCTCCTGTGTCTCGCTGGGCATCTCGCTGCCCAGCACCACAGAGCAAGCAAATCACTGTTGACATTTTAAAAGGCACTGGATCAAATGGCCCACAGTGGGCTGGGTATGTGGAAGCACCATTTGTCCAATGGCTTCACCATCCCAGTAGACATTATCATTTGTCTCTAGTCTGGCCAGCTAAGAGGACAGGTTAAATCATAGTGACAAGCAAAAGCCACAACCATAAGTCTAATCGGCCTGCTGATGCGTTGGACTGTGTAAATGATCTGTATCTCCTGTCTGTGTGTGTGTTTCTATTATTGACTCATGTGTGTGTATTCTCATGTCTGTGCACTTGTTAAATTTTTACTTTGCAGATATAGAACGTTTGTTTCTGAGGACGCCGGACCCAACACCCTCGTTGCAACAGTTTTAGCCAAAGACCCAGACGGCGATGGTATAATTTACTCCATAACAGCAGGAAATGAGGAAGGAAACTTCGTCATCGACAGCCAGAAAGGTGATAGTTCTCAGTTTTTCCTCCAGCCTCCACTTGCAACTCTAATTGACAGGCTTTCTGTCAAATCACACATTCAATTCCCTCTATTACATTCGTGCTACTGTGGCATGCGATGAATGCCCTCTACTTTCAAAGTCAATGTGGAAAGATATTGAAAGTTTATATTAAAAGCTGTAATTTCAATACCAGTGCTGTTCTTTCTATTATTTTGGACATAAATATAAATGATGAAATTATTTGTGAATTTTCCACTCTTGGCTTTACCTTTTTCCGTGTACAGAGATGAATTTTCCAGAGCTTTCTAGCATTGGTGACTGCACAGTTTATCTTTTTTATTTACCCTTTGATCCGAAACCAGTGGCAATCACTGTGACATTTGTCACCCAACCCTTTCAATTCAATTTCACAACAACTGCTCTATCATAGCTCACAATCTTCAGGCTGCGCTCTGTCAGCTCCTCTTTCTTTTGTGTCGTCTTTTTATATTCCTTTCCACCCTTTTCTGTGTATCCTCAGAGCACGAAAAATGCTAAGGCTGATATCCTTTGGGTGCAGGAAAGCCGATACACGGCTTCCCACTTACTGTATATACGAAGAGTGCTGGCTCATTGAATTGCATTTGTAAACAAGGTTGACATTTAAGCCGGGAGAATTACCGTGTACATCCTGCACTTCACTTATTTTAATGTAGTGGTGCAGTGCTGTCAACGTCACGCATTGTCATTAGAAGCCAGGACCCTTCTATGCGCTGTGGGCAGCCAAGATCACAAGCAAATTGGGAGAGAGGAACGCCAGGCACTCGCATCCGTGTGTATCAGCATGCTGTGCTGTCTTTAATCAAGAGCACTGAAAGAGATGAATAGAAACACAACAAGAGAATAAAAAGTCTCCCGATGCTCTCACTTCAATGAGTTTCCCCCACATCACACGCTGCTTGTTCGTCCTGCAACCTCTGATGTTTTTGTATTACTGTTGACGAGAAAGAAAGAAAAGATGTTGACTCAGATGCTGCATCCTTTTATCCCACCTTTTATCTTGACTGTTACATGAAAGTAGACAGAGAGGGAGAGAGGAACAGCTAATAGGCATCTGCTGAGCCTGGTTAACTTCTAACCCGAGTCACTTACTACTTTATGTTTTCGCTCAAGTGCGTGAGCTGGATGGGCATCTTTAGGGGAGAGCATGCAATTATTAGATTAGAAATGTGACAAAATCACCACTGTGAAATTGGTTTTTGGATTTAGTCTGCATATCAGATTTTTACCTTTCTGCGGACTTCTGAGGTGAATTTCCACAGCTCGCTATCTCGCCCCCGATTTCTAGAACAACAACATGCAGTATGCAGTAGTTTTCTGCCGGGGTTTTATTGATAGCACATCCTTCACCATGCAAGGCCACAGTGGCAATAACATCCTGCTTAATGACTAATGGAATGGTTGTAGTTAATGTCTTAGGAGGGACCATGTTTTATAATGTGTAATTTAATGGGTCTGTGGTCTTTGTAGGGTTGATTCGTCTCCGCTCCACTCCCCTGCCCAAGCTTCAAGGCCTGGAGTACGTCCTGAATGTAACGGCCACAGATGACAATGCATCAGGCGGGCCACACCCTCTCTTCTCCACCGCACGGGTTATCGTCGGAGTTGATGATGTCAACAACAACAAACCTGTATTTGAAGAGGTGAGGGTTTTGTTGTTTGTTTTTGAAAGGGAACTCGTGTTCAATTCAATTCAATTCAATTCAACTTTATTTATAGAGCGCATTTCATGCACAAGGCAGACTCAATGTGCTTCACAATGTATACACATAATTACAGTTTAAAAAAAAAAACAACAAAAAACACAGAAAAATCAAACAAAAATCGATTACAAATTAATTGAAGAGTGCAAGGGAAATTCTACTAAGTGGACCTCCAACCTGACCCTTGAGCCAGATAAACTTTTTGCCAATAACACACAGGCACACCTGACACCCCTGTGCCCCCACTACAATTCTCCCTCTTTAACCCTCTGAAAATACCACATTGATGTCTTTAGGAGGCATTAGTTGGCTCTTTTTTAAAGCTTGAGTGAAGATATTGGCATCATCTGACACTAAAATACCTTAGGCATCTACTGGCATGAACCGTGTCAGGCTAGCTTGTCAGAAGGGGGCTAAAACACAATTCAAAAGAAGGCTACATTTTGGCAAAAGAAAAACCGACATAACCATTTTTCAAAGGAGTTGCTTGATTGATGTAACGCAAAGTGATAAATGAAAAGCATTCAATGCCCACCCCACTTTCAAGGATTTATTCCAGGGTCAAATATGAGCCAACAAATAGTCACAACACACTATTCAGCTGGATATGGACGGAGTTCGTACACCCAAGTAGAAGCCTTGAGTGGAGCTTAAATACCCAAGAGTTTGTTGAGTTGATTATCCCTTGGTATGTCAGAGTCACACTCTGTCCCTCCAACAGGACACACTGTGGAGCTCCATGCTTGTTTAGCCAGTACATATGCAGATATTGCTTTTGTTCAAGACAGATTAACTCATTTTCAGCAGTAAAGCAATCAGGCTGACACAATGAAATTAGATCAATTCATTCATTCATTCATTACCATTAACCCTTTATCAGGCAAAGAACCATATTTGGTAACTTGAGCCAATCAGTAAATCACACAAGATTCAAGTTTTCCTTTACTGTCATTGTATTAAAATAGTATACAACTAAATTTACGTGTGCTTCTCATATATAAGGTGCTTTAAAAAAGACATTCAGACATTACGCATATGTAATAAGTAGTCTAAAAAGATAATAAATAGTTTAAAGGTAAAAGATAAAGTGGTGATGGATGCAAATGATGTGTTATTGTCTATTTAGGGTTGCTGTGGGAAAGAGACTATAATAAATACAATAATAATAATAATGACTCAATTGACCTCGATTTGCAATATAGAAATTAAATATTTTGCAAAAAGTCTTGCAATATCCTCTAATATCACTTCAGGGTTGATATTTTCACCCCGCCTCTCGCCCGATGTCAGGGATAGGCTGCTCACCATCCAATTACCAAAAAAAATAATCATATATTTTACCTTCATTATATTGTTCAAAGCCCTTTTACACTCTGAGCTTCCAAAATTTAGATAGACGCGAAACAAAACCCAATGTTTATTACATATTTATGACTAGCAAAACTTGACACACAGTGCTGAGCTGCATCTCAAATTGATCTTCGTGTTCCAGGTTTTCAGATGATGTCTCCAAAGACTAGGCAGTCTAAGAATAAGAAGACTTATACAGAATAGAGTCATGTATAAACAAACAATAATAGAATATTTTCTGTCAAACCTTAAGACGAGTGAATATTAACATTAAAATAAATTAGAAGTTGTTGTGTGTTAGTACTGGCTGAGGCTGAATGCTGATCAGCTGAGTTTGTGCTTGCACTGCCTGATGAACCAGCATCTCCTCTACTGACAAACTTAAGCATCTATAAATGATAGATAATAGTTATATTATTTATTTTATCAGCTGCATCAGGCCCATTCAAACTGGCTCCGCCAAATTTCATTTTACACATTTCCAATATTTTTTTTTCATTTATACAAGGCTATGGCTTTGCTTGGCTTGGCTGAATACTTGATGGTTATTATTTACTGAGATATGTGCATCCATATTGGCCGATATATACCGAGCTAATCAACATTTTAAATTCAATATTTAATCACGCTGCAGTTTATAAACACTGTTGCCCGTTGGCATTTATCAAACATAATAAATAGTTGTATTTTACGCTCACTTTTGTCAGGCACAAAGTCACAGAGACAACACGGCCCTGAAAGTGGCTGGCAAGCGAGCAAGACACAGACAGACCAAGAGATGCACTGCCCACCTTCATTAGCAGGACAGACAGACTACAGAGAGATGCACTGCAAGCTAACACAACAACTTAACATCAACCGGTATTTGCTGATATCAAACTTAGAGAAAAGTTTACAAGTTTATCTCATTGCTATTCTAGCAATTCACTCTCAAGGTGTTTTTTTCTGTTTTTATAATAGTTTATAAAAACCGCCACCTCCACGGAGACCAATTAGATACCAATTAAAATGATCATAACGCTACTTTAAGATAATATTATTTTTCCCCCAAATTTCAATTTTATCCCATCTATCACACAAATGACCTATTCTGGATTCAAAACAGAGATTTTCACCAAGCGTTGAAGTTTGCACCCCTGAGAAATCGATGAATAAAGGAGACATGGACTGTTAAGGTAGCTTCTGGAGTATGCATCAAGATTTTTTGGAAGGTAGGCATTTTATTAACAGTATGACCTTCCACAATTGTTGTCCTCATTATAAACTTCAGACGAAGTAGATGCAGCTCCCTCCATGGAGATTGTCTCTTGGAATATTTGAAGCCACATTTCCTTTTTTCTTTGCTGCATCCTTCCAATTTGTCGCTATCAGTCTGTTAGCTTTCATGCATCCGGTATTTAAAAATTGTTTGTTGTGTTTGGACTTGGTTCTTTTAACGGTATAATTCAAAAGGCAACTTGCTGGATAACAAGGAACAATATGGCCAATGATCTTTCCCTTGGGATTGTGTAACATTTTCCCAGAATGTTTTTAATTTAGTGCATATCACAAACCATATGATAAAAAGAACCCTCATCTTGTTTGCAGTGCAATCAAAGATTCCACAACATGGAAAATTGGTGATATATGTTCTATGTACATTGGAATTCATTATTTTGTTCTTCTGATCATCTGATTTAGATGCTTTGTAAAGTGTGTTACTTACTTTTTTTGTTCATTAATTGCAATTTTGTCCTTCTGTCTGACCATTAATTCTAGTTTAGACTCTTGAGTATTATTACAGATTCCCATAAACATCTGATCAATTCAGATCTTATTTGCTCAGTGAGCAAGCTTTAAGCTGAACAAAAGTATTTTTTAAATCTTATGGGAATAGTTTTACACTTTTGGAAATACACGTATTTGGTTTATTACTGAGAGTTGGATGAGAAAATTGATACCATTCTCTTGTCTGTACAGTACATATGAAACTATTGTGAGGAGCTGGTTAGCTTAGCTCAAACATAGCCTTAGGTGCTGGACTGCGGCCAGGTAACAATCAGCGCCCCTAGAAGTGACTGGTGGATTTTGTTACCGATAGACAGAGCCAAGCTAGCTCCTGCTCCGTTGTCTGTCTTCATACAAGGCTAAGCTAACCACCTGCTGGCTACATTTACATGATAAACATAGACATATATACATATATATATGTCTATGATGATAAAATCATAGACTGTATATCAGAAGTGGACATAGCCACTGTGACATTGCCTATTAGTTTTTGGACTACCATTTTAAATCCTCCAGTTTGGGGATTTGCCATCGCCGTCATGTTTAAAGCCAGAAATGACCATATTTGGATGAAAGAGCGGAGCTAAGTCATTGGCTTGTGCTAGCTAGCTTGCTTGGTTAGCCAGGTGCAAACAGAACAGCAGACTTCAACAAAACACTGACATTTTCAGATGAGAACAATATTACAAAGCAAAACACTGTGGAAGGGTCAACATTTAAAGAGGAAAACACACAGTACGCCGTGGTGGGGACATACATTCCATTTACAAAATGAACATCATTCTCAAGTAGACTTGAAACTAGCGATTGAAATCATAAACTCAGGAAAATCATAAACTTAGGAAAATGTTTAATGAGGTAATAAATCAAGTGAGAAGTAGTGTTGTTTTCTTATGGACTTCTTTACAGTATGACTTATTTTTCTAACCAGTGCAGTCGCCCCCTGCTGGCCATTAACAAGAATGCATTGTCGAGGTACTTCCACATTGGCTTCACTTTTCAGACCTGGAGGTTGCTGCTTGGTGCACGTATATACTGAAAGTGGTATTAATCCTCTCATCTAACTCAGCAAAAAAATAGCATATTTTCCGAAATGTTGAACGATTCCTTTAAAGCATTATTTTGGTCGTCGTCGTCGTCGTTGTTGTTGTTGCTGCTGTAAACCTGAACTCTTCTTAATAGCTGACAGTCAGTTGTTTTTGCCACAATTCAAAGAATGTGCCTACACAGTATTGTTACATTCTTCTCTCATCTGCCTGTCTGTCTCACCCTCTCATAGCACTTCACTTATTCTTCTGTCTATCACTCCTTCCTCCCTCTCCACATCCCACTCTCCAGCTTTTATTTTTTGCCCTGGCGTTCTCATTTCCCTGGCCTCCGTCTCTCCACGCTCTGTTTTCCCAGGAGTTCTGATTAGCCTGCACACCCACTCTATCTTTAGGCGCTCCATTGGGATTTCAATTAATTTATAAAAAAAGTGCAATATCATCACAATATACTATACCTGTTTAATTAACTTCCTCTTTAATTAGGAATGACTTGAACCTCGGCAGAAGACATACTCATGCAGAGCTGCAGCTCCCGAGGTCTTTCGGGTGGGCTGGAAGTCTTGGCAACTTGATGTGTTTAAATATCAAGTTATGCCTCAGAACCATCTGGGCTGGAATGACCTTATGTCTGATATTGTGTGATTTTTATGAACAGCTACCTACAGGCCATATTGTCTGTGCCATCACGTCCAATGATCCTTTGCATTATTCTTCTTTCCATCTCGCTCGCTCACGTCCTTTGATCCTCTGTTTCACTCGCATTTCTCCTTGCTTATTGTTTTCCTTTTTTCATGGTCATTCTGTTGAAAGAGTAGCTAGCATTCAAGCGGGATTTTAAAAAAAAAGACTCCAGAGAGCAGCTCTTTATCTAGGGCATATGTTCATTAGGGGGAATGGATTGAATTCCAGGTTTAGACAAAGCTGTTCACTGCTGGCTCTTCAAAAGAAATCAGCTCAAGTGTTTTTTTTATTTCCATGTTACTATATCTTAAACTTCTATATTGTTTTTCATGCACAGTGCTTCCCATATGCGTGCACAGTGCCCTCCTTCTTAATGAGTTTATTTACTTTGATCCCTGTATTCTCATTAAAGTGACATATTCTCACTATCTATTCACTTATATGAGAATTGTTTCTTGCATTTGTGTATCTCCTTCTTTCCCTCTTCCTCCCTCTCTCTCTCTCTCTCTCTCTCTCAGTGCCACCAATATCGTGAGCAGGCTTCAGTGCTGGAGAACCAGCCAACGGGGACTTTTGTATTGCAAGTGCATGCAGTGGATGCAGATGAGGGAGCAAATGGAAAAGTCAAATATGGCTTAATGCACAGAGACAGCGCCATGCCCGCCTTCAGAATTCATCCAGACACAGGTAGAGCAGTCACGGATTGTCTGGGCTAAGATAGGTCTCAATTAGACAGAGAGCACAGAGGTTAAGGTAGATATGTCTACAGTACTGCGTTTTAATGATAATTGACATCTATAATTTCTCAATCAAGATGAACTGTGATCTAAAAGGAGAGATACATTTGCTTGATTGAAGTTGCAATTATGGAGAAAAATGACAAAACCTGTCAATCGATCATCATTTTTATTTAATCTGAGAAAGATGGTTTGATAAAAATGACTCGACATAATGAAGGCAAAGCTGTTCTGGACATGACGTGTCTGTCAGTTATTTTCTTTACAGCTTCTGTTCTATTTTCTTCATAACAGGTTTAATAACAAAGTCGCTGCACTTGAAAGGAATGCTCAAAAAAAAAGTGTGATTGTTTACTTGCTTTCTTGATTTATTGGTGGATCGTTAGATGGATAGATAGACGGATGGATGGATGGTATGATGAAGTGATGGATGGATGAATGCATGCATTGATGGGTGAAACTGAGAATTGCTGAATGCGTGGATGAATATATATGTATTCATGTGTGTATGTTTGGCGGGGGTCTGTGCTTTTGTTATGTATTCACAGGAGTGATTGTGACAGCCCGGCGGTTCGACAGGGAGCGGCAGAGAGAGTATTCAATTACAGTGACGGCCACCGATTGGGCGGAGGAGCCGCTCATCGGCATCTGTCAGCTCACTGTCCAAATTCTGGACCAGAATGATAACAACCCCAAGTTTGAGAATCTGCGCTATGAGTGTAAGTGATAAAAATGGAGTTTTAACTATAATACATAAATTAGTATTGTTAGAGCGGGAGCATAATTAGGACCTTAAAAACTGAGGTAAAGAGGGTGAGTGGTACAGGGCTTTTATGCTCCTTTTTTCACTTTAATTTAGTAATTAGATTTAATTGAGGATGTGTTTTAGAGTGTGGATGCAGCAAAATAAAACAAATACCGTTCATTCCACTGCTTAATGGGAACATGTGCAAACTTTTATGTGGATTTCCAATCAGTGTTGATGGAAAATGTTCTCAACTGAAGAAATACACACCTCAGTATGTGCCTTACTGACTGAAGAAGCTCCCCAGCTGTGGAGCACATGTACCGGCTAATTCTTGTTTAGAATGACATCATCAGAGCTTCTCTGGCTGCATGGTCAGATGTTAGGAGTTCGTACATCCAATCTGGCGCTGTAGACTAAAAAGAGAGCGTTGTTCTTTGAAGAAATAGAGCATTCTACTTCTATATGATTTAACAAATGAGTATTCACTGTGTTTGCCGCTCTGCTGCTCTGTTGCCTCAGACAAAGTGCCCAGAGTTTCTTCTGCAGCTCCAAGAGTGTAGTGCTCTGAACAACCAAACAGTATATTCCAACAGCACTCCAAATTTATGAACGGTCAGATGAAACGGTGCACTCTAAAACTCGGAGTTACTATTTACGAACTGAAACGCACCTTGCAAATTTCCAATTTATTGTCCTTTTCAGACACCTGGGTGAGCTGATTGATGTATTGTGTTGTGTGTTTTGCATTATCTGACTGGCTCACAGACCAAGCAAACTATTTAGAACGAAAGCCAATAACAATTGGTGGCCGATCAATTGGTTAGTCAATCACCGGCAGTATGCTCTGGCTCCAGTACATACGTCTGAATATCTGAGTCAGCCAAAACACTTTAAAATGTATACTGTAAAAAAACCTGGCCAACACATCCTCTGCAATTACATTTTGGGATGCCATCTTTGCTTTTCTGCAATACAAGCCGAGCAAACAAGGAAATTCTGCTAAACAGATTTTGCAGCCGGAGAACTCAGCTTTCTCATTCTATGTACAGTAGCACGCGCTGAGGAATTTATTGCTTCACTCGACAACAATTACCATCAAGATCAAGACTGTTAGGACAGCCACATAAAAAGTGACAAATTTCTCTTTTAATTAATTGCATCTCTGTGTGAAAATTGGAAGTAGACATAAAAATACCTCAGTAATAACCTTAATCAGTTTTGCATAATAGCCAATGTCCTCACCACCCCTCATGCTTGACCTTTACCATCCTTTGCCATCAGTTTGAGACACTTCTCCTCTTTGACCAGCAAACTGAGTGCACATACATTATTTCTTTCCCCTGTAGACTTTCTGAGAGAAGACACTTTGGTAGGAACCAGTTTCCTCCGTGTGGCAGCTCACGATGACGACTTTGGAACTAATGCAGCTATCACTTACTCCATGTCCCTGGAGCAGGAGTCCCTGGAGTACCTGCGGGTCAACCCCGTCACTGGATGGGTCTACGTTAACCAGCCCATATCACAGGTCAGTCAGCAGTTATTAGCAACCTCTCTGTCAGCCAGCGCAAACACACACACACACACACACACACACACACACACAGTCTGTATCACATGGCGGCCTGTGGGTCTGTGTCAACAAAGTTAATGAATAAGCCACCTCAAAGTGCCGCTGTCTGCTTCTCCCAATCTGGGCTATGTGTACTCCCAGAGGTGCTGCATGTGGAAAGACCACAGAGAAACAAGATGGAGGGAGACAAATTCAGGCTAAACAAATTATTAAAAATAGATTTTAACAGCTTGGGATTCCTGTGGTTATATTTGATGACTTCAGTTCGGTCTATTGCACTGTTACTAAACATTATCCTCTAAATATGCATTAAAAACCCAACCCGTCACAGTAGCTATCAAAAAAGACGTGCTGTTTTTAAGTGTGGCACAGGTTTTTAAGAAGCTAATTATTACAAACCAAAAGCTCTTTGTCCGTCTTAGAAACTCTGGCTTTGATATAAGAGATTCAAGGCTTTTTTTAATTTTAATTTATTAAGGCTTTGATAAGAAGATTGACAGCATGCAGCAGCTTTAGAGGAGTGGTGTATTTTCAGGCTATTAACTGAGACAATTTGGAGGCTGGAAGATTATGCACTTGATTCAACTTTAAAAGCACGCTCACCTCACAGCTCTTTGGAAAAGGTGAAATATTTTAGTCATATAAATTATTGTTTTCAACATGAAAAACAGCTATAAAGAGTTACCTTTGCTGGTGTTTGTCAACTGATTTTTGTACTGAAAGTGTGTCTGTGTCAGTGATGTAACACTTTTTTTCATTACATTTTTAATGGCTGTTGTAGGCTTTTTATGTTTTCTGTATCCTATCTGCGCTCTTCTTCCTGTTTTCCTCTTGCACTTATTCAAATCTAAGAGTTGTTCTTTGGTTAGAAACTTGCCACAGCACTATCGAGTCCTGTATTATTTAACACGCTTTCTGGCTCAGTGGTGTTAGAAGTCTCTGGAAATTTTGTAGTCGGCTTCATGCAAAATTGAAAGTGTTAAGCCCAGAACCTTGCTGAACAAAGCTTTTGCATATTTAAAAGCGGTTTCAGAAGCTATTTGAATCATCCCGCAATCTTTTTTTTTTTTTTTTTTTTGCTGTAACTAAGATTGTAAAAGCACTTCATTAAATGTTAAATTTCTCAGTTGGTCTGAGACATTGTTCTGTTTTGATTTTGCCACCAGAGTTTTTGATTACAGTGAATAAGCATTAAGGCCATATTATTTTTACACTAGACAATAAAGTGTGCAGCCTGGTCCCCAATTCACTTTGGTGGGATATGAGAGAGACAGGGAATTGAACAACAGTGGTTACTCTTATTTTGTAAGACAATAGAGCCAGAGCAAGCCTCAGCATACTGTACACTGTAGCTCCACAGAAAATTAAGTGGAGAAAATGTAAAAGGTTGCTGTGACCGTATCCAGAATATTTTATGGTCATTTTCTGGTTCTGATCTGACACTATTACTGCAAATTGAATTTTAAACCTTGGATGGGATCAGCCAGTCATTCATTTATTGTAAAAGCAGCAGCAGCTGCTACATTGGACGTCACAGATTACAATCTTTGGTATCAAGCTTTAGAAAAGAGTTGTACTTGTTCACAAATACTAATTGGATAGTCCCAGATATAGGAAATGGGATTTCTATAGTTAAGTGAGATTTCTTTTTATCTGCAGCACAATAATAGTCACTAGACCACCATTTGCATTGATAGGATAATGCAGCTGATGGCTGAAATGTTATATCTCTACAATAGCATTCTTATTTGAGCAATTTTTCATTAACAAAGTGGTATAACTATGACTTACATTATCTTTTGCTGTGAGTGGTGAGAATAAAATTTTATCATGTGGGCAAAAAGAGGCTCTTTAGAGCGTTTTCTCCTGCTCTCTGGTGCGAGTGTAATGTTGATGTTACCCATTGTCTAATTTAGATAAACAGAATAAAATACTCTAATGACCTCTTAAGGAAATTTCCAGCTTTCCCTTCAGTGTCCACTTTGATGAAATGCAGGTCCTCAATTAAATGTACCCCCTTATTTCCTAGTGGTTCAATTATGGCACAATTACAAAAGTAGAGGAGCTTTTGTGCAACCTGATTTATAGCTTAATACATTTTTGTAAGGCTCACACTGCCGCCTCTGTTGTTCTTAGACTAATTAAATGTTTTCTTCAATAGAGTTCAAGCAACAAGTTTAGGTTTCAGGCACAAGCTTGAAGTCATTACTGCCCCTCAGCTGATCATGAGCTACACACCTATTCACATAAGAGAGAGGTGTATAAACACCCAGTTCTGCATATTTAGTGGCTATTGTTGCTACCTGCAGTTACTTTCTAGTTTCCACTGGCCCACTGCTGCAGAGTGAGCTGAGACACAGCCAGTCAGTAAAGTGACTCAAACAGAGCGAGGACGTCAAATTTGAGGCGCAGTTTATTGTTGCAACATGATAAAAGCGGATATAACTCTCAGGTGCACCTACTTATGTAGAGTCTCCATCTCTCTGTCTGTATATCTACATGTACCTATGCGTTTGTGTGTGTGTGTGTGTGTTCTCTGAATTCATGATTTCCCAAATACCAGAATAAAAGTTCTGTGAAATTGTTATTTAAGATCCCATTACGCTTAGACCAGTTCAATAGTTCAGGACATTAACCCTTTCCAATTCAGAACTGCAGAATATGTATCATGATATCACTATAATTATAGCAAGATAATTTAAAGCAACTACAGGTAACTTTCATTTTATGTTGAATTTAGACAAAAGCCATAGTGTTTCTATGAGCACCCTTGTCACATAAAGACGTAATGTTAAAAAAAAAAAAAAAAAAACTGTTGCTGCTTCCTTTTAACAGGCTAACATACTCCACACTGCCAAGCTTTGTCTTGGAAATTGAAAACAAAGGCTCTTCTGGTCTACTGCCATAAAAGCTTTTGTCTGATTTAACAGGGAATCAAATTAAATTTTTCAAAATCTGTGGTGCACTTTTAGATGAGTGAGAAAACAGTAATATAACTTGGTGCAGTGTTTTAGCACAAACATACAATTGGAGTATGAATTTTCCATGATAGAAAAGTCGCGAAGATGTTTGTGTATAATGTCAATTAAAGTTCGTAGAAAGAAGGAAAATCAAAATCTTCTTAAATTGTAATCTGCAGGTCAGTCTTAAAATTGGAACTTGGAATCAAACGAGAAAATTACAATTTATACTTTAATTCACTATATACCATGTGTTTCAATTTACAGTATATTTCACACAAGTAGGTTGTCATATGAGATGAGTTAGTGTTTTGTGTTCATATCAGCTCTAATACCACACTGCAAAAAAAGAAAAGTTGGGTGAACTCAAAATTTCAAGGGAACAAACTTCGATTAAATTTTAAGTTGGACAATTAAACTAAATATTTTAAGTTTGGTTTTTGAGTTTGCTCAACTCTGAATTCAGATTTTTGTCAACTCAACTGTAAGTTGTACTAACTTATAATTTACATTGTAATAACTTTTAATCCTTACTTCTGCTAACTTCTGCAATGTGCTGAATTGGCACGATTGTAACGCCGCTATGAAATGTCAGCTAATGTTGCGACCACAATTTCGAGTTAGCTTTGATACGCTAATGGCTACTCTTGTAGCTGTAGCAAGCAGCGCCGCTAGCATCAGTTAGCCGCTAGCATCAGTTAGCCGTTAGCTTTCGCTAATGACAGAATCTCACCGCTTTCCCGCATTTCACAACAAATAAATAAGAGTTAGCAGAACTATTGTCCCTTGTTGTGAACCCCAACTTAAAGATATAAGTAACAGCAACTCACAAACTTGTTTTTGAGCATACAACTGGCTTGCTTTGTTGTGCTAACTTACATTATTGCCCTAAATATCAATTTATATTTCCAAGTTTTACCAACTTAAATTACTGTTTTAGGCCAGGAGATGGCTTTTTTGCAGTGCATGATGATAATTTAGTGACTGAACTGTTACAGAGAACCTATATCACACGAGACATCATAGCAACCGATGGGGGGAACCGAAACTCTTCTGTGGAACTGGCAGTCACCATCACCAACGTGAAGAACCAGCCTCCACAGTGGGAGAAGGAGAGCTACAGCGTCGTCATCCCTGAAAACACGGCCAGGGACACACCGATAGTGGTACGTGATACTTTGATTGGAGGTACATCGTTTATATTAGCACATATCTTGTTGAGCTGATTTCTCTATCTCTTGCCATTTTGAGTTGCAGTAATTGAATCAACAAAATATGTGTTTGCTTACTCCCCTGGATAACTGCACAGTCTGATGCTGGGTTCTCTTTGTGCTCAGAATACACTTTTGAAAGCTTGTCAGTGCGCTGAAACATCTGTAAAGTTTTTTTTAGTTTGATGCTGTTGGAGAGAGCTGACACTGGATCGCATGTCCTACGCAAGTTTCATGACTCCAGGCTTATTAAATCCGTTCAATCCGTCTCCTTTGATGTCAGAAATATATAGCTGTCAATCTGGGAAGCACAAAAATTCCTTTTTTTTTCTTGACAGTTAGATTCACTTTGAGATAAGAGGTTATTTCAGGGCTCAGACAAAAGTTCACACCAACTTTCATCCTACTTCGTTTCTTACTCAGATATTTAATCATCACAATAATTGTGGTCAATATTCAGACTACAAAACACATGAGGTCTGAAATAGTTCTAATTAATCCAGCCACATATGAACAAATGTTACCTGACCTACGTCAAAGAGAATATCAACAACAGCAGAAAGACGACTCAAATGCACGATTCACAAGCGAAGAGTACAATGTTTCAAAGAACAGTCTGTCTATGATCTAGGATTCACAAACACGGGCAAAAACACAAGGAAATACTGTGGGAACTAAGGCTGGAACACTTACCAAAACAGTGAAGATGAACAGCATAGACAAAGGGGACAGGGATATGAGGGACACTTAAGGGCTGAAGTGACAAAAGGTGAGTATATAAGATAAATCAGGAATCACTAATAAAAGACAAGAGAAACATAACCTGGACTGAGTTGTAAAAGAAAATCCTAGTTAAATGAATAGCTCCACGTTTTAGGTAATAAACTAATTTGCTCTCCTGTCTAGACTTGGATGACAGGATTGATACCACTCTCATGCTTGGGTGTAAATTATGGAGCTATAGCCTTTGGCAGGTTAGCTCAAGTCAGACTGAAAGCAGGGAGGAACAACTGGCCTGGTTCTGTCCAGATTTTTAAAGTATGAATACATGCAGCTCCAGAGCTCACAAATGAACCTGTTGTGTCTCATTTGTTTAGCCAGATTAACTATTTTCCCCTGTTTCCAATCTTTATGCTAAGCTAAGCTAATCACCTCACGGCTCGAGCTTCGTATTTAGCCTCATAGACTGTGTATGTGGTATCCTCGACTCTCAGCAAGAAACCAAATAAGCACATTTCCTAAAATGTGAAACTATTCCTTCATGCCCGGAATAATAACCTTCTTCTAGTTTGTTACCAGCTCAAATCAGTTGGGTAATAAACATGAATCTAGAGCCAAGAGGGGATTAGCATGGCTACCATTAAGACTGGAAGCAGTGGGAAACCGTAAGCCAGCTGTGTCAAAAATTGAAAATATACACCAACTTTCACCCCTGATGCTTACTATTTAGTGCTTAATTACCTCTGCCGTAGGATTTTTGGCTCAGTTGTCTGTTTGTTTGTCAGCAGGATTACAAAAACTGGCCATATTTTCAGGAAAATTGGTGGAAGGGTGTGCAAGGGCATGAGTCAGGGAAGAACGGGAAGAACCAATTAAATTTGGGATCTGATCATAATCACAGGGCAGATGCACAAATATTTTTCACTTTCATTTTGTGACACATATATGCAGTGTCCAAATAATCTGGAGAATGAGTTCCTGTCTGGGAAAATTAACATGAATGTCTCATGTCGGAACATTAAAATTGTAAAATAGGGCATGCCTATGCCTATAAGCGCCTTTGTTTCTGTGCTCTGGCATGAACCATTTAACCCTTTCTTGTCATAACCATGAGGTTACTAGGCTTAAGTCTCCATTGATGGTAAGCACATGTAGTGTTACATTTGGATGGAGCTTGCAATTTTCCGTGCTTCAAGACTTTATGCTAGGCTAAGCTAACTATCTCCTGGCATCTCATGGACTGGTATTGATCTTTCGACAAAGAAACAAATGAGCGTATTTCCCTAAATGTTTAAAGCAGGGGGGTTTGGAGAAATAAGGTTGAGTTAGTCAGCCACATGGGCAGATTCACTTATTTTCTTTGGGGACCATTTGCAAGTGTTTTTTTTTTTTTGCTTTTTTGCATCAGTCTTCTCTATCTTTAACCCTTAATAGGGCACTCATTGAAATACTTGCAAATTCCAAATTTCAACCCTAGAGAATATTAGAAGATATGTGTAAAAAATAAAAAAACATACGTACCCGGGGGAGGGGGGTAATATTTTGAGAAAAAAGTTTACGGGATTAAAGTGACAAATCTACAGGGAAAAAAATATGCAGATTTATGAGATTTAAAGTGGGAAAAAAGAAAAAAAATTTTCTTTAAATCTGCAACTTTTTTTCTTGTAGATTTGCCACTTTAATCTAGTAAATTTGCAACTTTTTTCTCTAAATATTATTATATTATTATCATACTGATTGGTCAGATGTCATGGTGTCATCGTCTGTGACGTAGCCTGATCTTGGCTGATTCGCTGTAATAAATCCATGTGGTTCTACGACCAAACAGAGAGACATGGGGACCTCATTTTGATATCCACTGAAGTTACCAAATACAGTTCTTCACCCTATAAAGGGTTAACTGAGATCCAGGCTTCCAGCCAACAAAATCATAATCTTACTCTCACATTCTATTCAGACAATCAAGGCGACCTCTCAGCTGGGTGACCCGAGGGTGACCTATAACCTGGAGGATGGGATGGTCCCCGAAACCAACATGCCAGTTCGTTTTTACCTCTCCCCCAACCGCGAAGACAGCTCTGCGTCCATCCTGGTGTCGGAGCCGCTGGACTACGAGACCACACCCGTCTTCTCGCTCCGGGTTCGAGCACAGAACGTGGCCGCTGTGCCTCTTGCAGCTTTCACTACGGTTTATGTCAATATTACAGGTGAGATTTTTCTCACTGAATTTTCTTTGCTGTTTGATATGAAATTGAAATTGTTAGCCTTTTTTGTTCTATTTTCAGGTTTTATTTATATAATTTAACTACATGTTCAGATTAAATTGTGTCTTTTACAATTTTATGTTTAATTATATTCATACAAGCATATAATTAAGGGCAGTGCGTGATAATTTACTGCTGGGAATTAAATTAATTTGAAATATGCATGTATATATAATGATAGCATCAGTAGGCTGAAAAGTAATAATACAAATATAATAACAATGTGCAAACAATATGTTTTATACAATTACCAGATGTGTTAGTTTGAAGCTTTGGGTTTTTCATTTTGCTTTTTGCAAAATATGTCAAACTCTAAACTGATAGATGTGTGTGTGGTCTGAACAAACATATATCCAAAGACACAGTAATAGTATAATGTCGAGTTCATCTGCAGGTGAAGAAATCTAACATCCAGAATGTTCAAGTCAGCAGCTGCAATAAACAGCGATGCACTCATGTTTTTTTTCTAGAGAAAATCAAAACTCTAAATCTTTAATGTGTGCAGTTACAGAGGCTACAGCTTTGGATGCTAGAGAATTTATTGCCTAATTACTATTGGGAAATTAACACATTATCAATTTGCTACTAAATCTCTCTTCTCTCTTCAGATGTCAATGACAACGTGCCGTTCTTCACCTCCTCCATCTATGAAGCCTCAGTAACAGAAGGAGCCCAGATAGGGACTTTGGTTCTCCAAGTGTCTGCCCATGACAAAGACCTGGGTCTTAATGGAGAGGTATGATGTTATCTATTTGTGTTCATGTTGTGCAGGTCCAAAAAAAGGAAGGAGGACATATTCAACCACTTATCGACTGTTTTTCCTTGCTAAACTATTCATGTTCTGCTAGAAGGAGTATTCTGTAACTTCACACCACATTACCTTTTGTGTGGAAGCTTTTGTTTCAGAGCTATAGACGTGGCATTGGGAACTGTGCCATCGCAGTGTGTGCGACTGAATGTGACAATATCAGTGGGATAGAATATCGATCTAATTTTGCTGGTAATGAGAAGACAGGCTCTGGGAATATGATAGAGACCTCCTGACATTTTCAGCTACAAAGACTTTAATTCCTGCTATTTCTGCAGGTTATTGCTTTAAAGAATACTGTGGCTTAATTTTCAAAGTCCCTCTGCTCCACAGATCACTTACTCTTTGCTGAGTGACAGCAGTGGAGACCACCATCTGTTCCGCATTGACCCAAAATTTGGGATCATCTACACAGAGGCTGTGTTTGATCGTGAGGCCCGTAGCTCCTATTTACTGGAAGTTCAGTCGGAAGATGGACAGGAGTCAGCGCGGCCTGGCAAGAACAAGCAGCCCAACTCAGGTCAGAATTATGAGGATTTTTAATGATGACATCAGGCTTTTTCATACAGCAAAAACTTCTAGTGAGTTTATATCATTAAAGGAATATTTTCAAAATTTGGGAAGTACTCAGTTAAAAAAAGATTGATATCAGTCACATATCTGTAAGGGTAGCTCAGTTTAATCACTTTCGATTTTTTTTGTTTTTGTCTGTCACTATCTACATTTGTTTTTTGCACATGTGCAGAACAGATCAAGGGCTGGAAGGACACTACATTTTCAGCTAACAGCTAGTGCTAGCTAGCAAACTTGGTTAGCAGGAGACATTAGTTCAAAACATTACAATTAAGAACTGAAAACACACAGTGAATGGGTCAAAGTTCCAAGATAAAAACTCAAAGCTTTAGTCGCCTGTTAATCACAATCACAAGGTAGCAACGCACTAAAGCATAACCTGTTATATCTTCTATTATGCTCTATATGGGACCATAGTTACAAAATGAACATACTGTGTTAAAGAAGACTTTACAATAGTGATTGAGACCATAAACCTATGGTTTAAAAATATTTTTTTATTACATCAAGTGAAAAACAGGTCATATTACTGTTGACTTTTATACAATCTGACTTATTTTAACAACTAGTTACCCCAAGATGGCCACTGGAAAACAGAATTCGTTCATCACCTTTAAAGATCACAAATCAACACTTTGTATTTTCAACAGGCCCGTAACACAATTCTAAGGACATCTTCGGGTGATTAGTATGCAAGTAAGGAGTCAGTGACAAATTCAGATTTAATGCATCCCTATGCTTTTGAGTCGTACAAATAGTTTTTCATTGTTGTTATATTCTAAGAAACCCTGTGAGTTAACTTTGAAGTAACCTCTGGCCTTGTGCAATGTCCAATTCATAAAATGCAGCTTTGTTCTTTCCCTGTAAGCCTACAGGGCAATACTGAAAACTATGAGGAGTTCGTCCTCTGTGCACTGTGTTTCAAACAGACTCCATTGGCATGACAATACATTCATTTACACCTTGGGATTGACTTTGAAAAATGAATCTTAATTTGATTTACAGTCCTGCCATGACCAGACAGCCTCACTCTTCCATATGAAATTAGCTCAGATGTCCTGGCACTCTTTTTTTTTTTTGGTACAAACCCTTTTTTTCCTCCCCATTTTTAATTTTCATTGTTCAATATTTAACCAGTGCGCCCTGTGTTTGTTTACCATGTTCTCTTTGTGACACTTTGGCAGTCATAAAACCTAAGCCTCTTCTTGGAGTGAGGTAATATGACGTTTTCATTCAGAAGTGGGTCTTTTGCAAATGTTTGCGAAAGAGGTATTAGGGGTAAAGGTTGATGTTGTGGAGCAAGCCTTCTCTCTAGAGTTGCCCGAGCTGCTTAGCATTTGCAATGAGCCTTAGCTGTGTCTTGGTCTACGAATCTCCCACATCCAGAAGGGCTCATCTCCTCTGCAAACATTACCTGTCTCGCTGCGTCACCTCTGGGATACACCGAGAGGAGGAGGGAAATGCAAAAAACAAGCCAAGGAAACTGAGCCACCTTCCTTCAACATCATCTCTTATTGCAGCAGCTCCAAATTAACATGTCAACCATGTGTTGTGTGAGCAGATAATTTACTGTTTCTAACTAAAGAAATAAACAGCGTAATGAGGAGGGCACCGATAAGACACAAACACTTGTCATCTTATAAATATTTAACCTTCCCAGAAGGGAGGTTCTTTATCTACTTGTGCAAAAAAAAGCAGCTTGTTGAGGAGATTTAGGCCCATTACTGTTCTTCTCTTTGTTTAAAACAGTTAGCCCTATAAAAACAATAAACTCTTGACAAAATGAATAATTTATGTAATTTACAGCACATATTTGTGAGTAATGTTTTTTCTGATTTCCGTGTCAATGAGGCACATGGCGTTCAGTTAAGTGCCTCTTCCCCGCTAAACAGTGACAATGAATTGTAGAATCAATAAACAGATGGAGGGAGAATACACACATACCGTGATTGGCGGAGTGTGTGTGTGTGTGTGTGTCTGTGTGCTGCGCCGTTTAATCTTCTGCCATTCTGTCATTCTTGCAGACACAGCGTATGTGAGGGTTTTCATCAGCGACGTCAACGACAACAAACCAGTCTTTGCTCAGCGACTGTATGAAGTCGGTGTCGACGAGAATGCAGATGTGGGCCTGGCTGTTGTCACCGTTAGTGCTAATGACGAGGATGAAGGTATGCTTGATGAGGCACCAGACTGATGAAGTCCCAAGCAGATTTTTACCGATGCCACTACCGAGAATTAAAGGTCAAAGCAGCGAGCCAACTAGAACCTATACAAAGGTTTTTGTGGAACACTTTGAAACTTCACAGAAGTTTCCAAATGGCACTTTCTGAATCTTTTTCTCCCACTTGAAATAAAGTAGTTTGGCAGTCCATCAGTTATTTTTCCAGCAGTGAGTTGTGTGCCAAGTGCACACCTTTTTGCAGAATGACTTGCATATGTAGCAGAATGCATAAACTGACCCTGTGGCAGTCTTTCCCAATCCGGCCTTAGCTCTGTTAACATCACGCTGATGAAATCAGGCGGTGTGCTAGATTTAGCTGTAGTCATTTGAGTGCTCGGTAATGCACTGTTGCACATATGTTCCAAAAAGAGTGACACGCTCCCACACAGTAGGTGGGCGGGATTTAACCAATAAAGCAGTTGCTCATCCTCCGTACAGCGGTAGCCTAAGATCCCTTTATCAAGCATGTTTGGGTCCGTTAATCAAGTATTTATGGCGAGCGGGGGTGCAGCTTAGGCTGGGCTGCAGCACTAATGATGAATAGCTGTGGAATAACACCAACCCCCAACATTAAAGTTGCAATACTGTTGCACTTGCGTCTGAGAGGCTACGCTCAATCTGTCTTGTTTAAAAACCAACACCCTGGGCTTGACTGCTGTAAGCCTGCCAGATCCCTGTGGGAGGCAGGGAGCACTTTGTCAGCAAGGGTTGTGTTAATAGTGCAGATTAGTGTATTTACATGGGATTGTAGCTACTTTAACCCAACAGGATGATTGAAAATGAAGACTGTTCATTCCAGGAGATTATCTTATCTATTCCAGTGTTAAACCGGTAGACCGGATGGTCTCCATGGAGACACAGTAGATAAGTTCAGATATTGACTTCCTCTTTACTAAACTACATCCCCCAACCCTCTTTCAGGCCTCAAAATCATTCCCTAGAGCCTACTATCAAAGTGCATTACTGTATGCTGCTTTTTACTCTCACGCTCCCTTTTACTTTTTTCGGCACTCTTTTTTTAATTAGTATCTGATTAAAGCTGAGGAGACGAGGTACAACGTTTCCATTTAATTAAGTAATCAAAACAAGAAAGGGATACATGAAAACCTACTAATGCTCAGGTCTTGGAGGAAATGAGGTGTAATACTCTTGTGGTTACGCTGTTCTGTTATTGCTAGAATGATAGTGCTTCAGTTTAAAGTAAGAAAAAGGACAATGCTGAATTATTCAGCAGCTGTAAAGTCTACTACCTTATTAAAATGTTGCTATACTTGTGTTTCACCTTTAGATTTCAGTAACCGTATTATAGAACAGTTTATTTGCAGAATCAGCACGGTGAGTCCACATTCCCAATCAAGCATTTTGTAATTTCTGCCGCAGGAGCCAATGCCAAGCTGCGCTACCAGATAACATCTGGCAACAAAGGTGGTGTTTTTGACATTGAGCCAGAGGTGGGGACCATCTTTATCGCACAGCCGCTGGACTATGAGCAGCAGAAGAGGTACAAGCTGCTGGTCCTCGCCTCGGATGGGAAGTGGGAAGACTACGCGGCCGTGGTGGTTACTGTGGTTAATAAGAACGATGAGGCGCCCGTGTTCTCCATGAATGAGTACTATGGTTCGGTCACTGAGGAACTTGATGGGTCACCTGTGTTTGTACTACAGGTGAGAGGCTGAAACGATTATTATGACGAGGTTTGACACTGCAGTTTTTTTATTTAGTTACTGTAGTCTATAGATCTGTAATTATCCTGACATCTCCTCAAAGTGCAGCCGTGTGTGGCGGCTGAGTATTTCTTACAATTTATTTCTGTTATTCAGTATATCTACTGTTTATACACCACTGTACTTTGAAAAATTACAGAATTATCCTTCCACTAAGTTAGAAAGATGGTAGTGATGGATCTTGTGTGGGTAAATTCAGCAGTAAGGCTGTCAGAGTCACTCTGAGGGCAGATGTGTAAAACATGCCTGATCAGAGCTCATTGCTTTAATTTAGGGAGTCAGGAAAAAGTGCAAACACTTAAATGAGCTGTCTAAAAAATCCAAAAGCAAAGAAGACCTGTATGACGGCTGAAAGGAGATAAGAAGAAGCAGTAATTTTGGGTCTGACTGGCTAAATGAATCTCGGTTTTCTTAAGAAATCGTCTCTATCTCTGCAGGTGACAGCTACCGACCCAGACAAAGATGCGGACCAAGGCGCCATACGGTATTCCA
This sequence comes from Centropristis striata, assembly GCF_030273125.1. Classification (NCBI taxonomy): domain Eukaryota; kingdom Metazoa; phylum Chordata; class Actinopteri; order Perciformes; family Serranidae; genus Centropristis; species Centropristis striata. Next base: position 20,562,597 of record NC_081522.1, read on the forward strand.
TTCATGGCCAAGGGGCAGAGTCACACTTCATGATCAACGACATCACGGGGGAGATGTATGCCCAGCGCACCATGGACCGAGAGGAGCGTGCCGTCTGGCGCTTTGTTGTCATGGCAACGGACGAAGAGGGCGAGGGACTTACCGGCTTTACGGATGTTATTATCAACGTGTGGGACATCAATGACAATGCACCTGCCTTTACGTGTGCGCCGGATAATTGCCACAGTAGCGTGGCAGAGAACTCCCCTCCTGGAACGTTTGTTGTGGAAATGACAGCGGTAGACCTTGACGATGCAGCTGTAGGTCAAAATGCAATCCTCACGTACCGGATTACAGAGAATGTGCACAACGCAAACAATGCAGACCTTTTCACTATTGATTCCAGCACTGGCACTGTTTCTGTAGCAGCAGAGGGTCTGGACAGGGAGTTTGTCGACAGCCACCGTCTGGTAGTGGAGGCCCGGGATGGTGGTGGTATGACAGGTACAGGTACTGCCACTATAGTGGTGACAGACATCAATGACCATGTGCCAAAGTTTAGAGAGGAGCGATGTGGCGCTCGTGTGTCTGAGAACAGTGATGAAGATGCTCCTATCCTGGAGCTGAGTGCTGTGGACCCTGACGCTGGCACCTATGGACAGCTGGCATTCAGTGTGGTGGCAGGTGACCTGGAGCAGCGATTCTACATGGTCAGCCACAGACTAGAGCAGAAGGGGACCCTGAGACTGAAGAAGAAGCTGGACTTTGAGAAGCCAGGGGAGCAGAGGTTTAACCTCACTATCAAGGTGGAGGACTCTGATTTCTCCAGCCTCATCCACTGTCAGGTCCTGGTGGAGGATGAGAATGACAATGCTCCCGTGTTCACCCCGGGCTCCCACACGCTCTCTCCTCTGCCCGAGGACATAGCTGTAGGAACAAGCATCATCCAGGTTGTGGCCTCTGACTCCGACTCAGGTCTGAATGGAGACATTTTGTACAGCATTCTCCCTCAATCTGACCCATATGGACATTTTACAGTCAGTCGAGCTGGAGTGGTCACCGTTGCCAAGCCACTGGATAGGGAAAAAGTGGCGGGTTATGAGCTGGTTGTCATGGCGACTGACCGGGGTACCCCAGCAATGACTGGCAGTGTCATGGTTCACTTGCCGCTGCTGGACATGAATGACAATGGCCCAGAGCTGGAGACAGCCTACGCTCCTGTGCTGTGGGAGAACAGTCCAGCACCTCAAGTGGTTTGGCTCAACAGGAGCTCGACTCTGCTTCACATCGTAGACAGAGACTCCCCGGAGCATGGGCCTCCTTTCTTTCTCTCCCTGCCCTCACATTACTCCACTGACTTCCACCTGCAGGACCACGGGAACAGCTCTGCCACTCTCACCGCCCTGCGGAGATTCGACAGGGAGAGGCAGAGTGAGTTCCACTTGCCTGTGATTATGATTGACAGCGGCGATCCACCAATGACAGCCACAAACACGCTCACCATCACCATCGGCGACCAGAATGATAACGCCCATGAGGCAGGAGAGAAAGACGTCTATGTGCAAAGCCGCAAGGGTGAGTTGCTCGCCACCCCTCATTTTATTCTCTTTGCCCCTTGCTTCCGCTACAGAGCTTTTGACTGCAGGCAGAGCTTGAGTGAAGAGGGGAAAGTGAGGCTACAGCTGAAGGGTAAAGTTTCCACTCCTATACCTGCTCGGTGTAGTCTGGAATTCATAATTGCGCTCCTCCTTTTACATTCCAACCGTGTTTTGTTATGGTAATACCGTTGTCAAATCCTTTCTCAAGCCCTCAGCACATCCTTCCCTTGCCAACCCTATGCCTAAAGCTCATCTGAGCATCACATTTTGATAAGGATCATGATTCTTCTTTTTTTTGTAGTTTTTACCCTCCAGGTAAGTTGGTTAGGTGCGTTGGCTTGTTAGTGTTTTGATCGCACACTCAGCTACATGGCAGTTTTGGTAATTGTGGAAAACAGGAACGCCGTGACTCATCCAGGCTGCCATTGTTTACCCAGCTGCAGTACTCTGGCACTGCAGGTCGATAATAACATAATCCATACTGAGATAGCCCTGCTTCCTTAAGCTCCACGCTCTCTGAAGTGGAGCACTGAGAGCCTATTCATTCCAGCAGTGGGGCTCCACAGTTATGAGCATAATAAGTAGAACAGAACACAAGAATGCAAGATAAGGAGAAGAGAGGGACGAAAAGATAAGTGTTGGCATCAGCAGATTCTGTCCAGACGAAATCAATGTGTGCCTGTGTGTGTGTGTGTGTGTGTGTGTGTGTGTGTGTGTGTGTGTGTGTGTGTGTGTGTGTGTGTGTTTACTTGAACAGGAAGGATGGCAAATGCGGCACTGGGGAAGGTGTATGCCCCAGATCCTGATGACTGGGACAACAAGACCTACACTCTGGAGACAAGTGCAGCCAAGTAAGAGCTCTCTGTTAAATGCATATAATTTTTTCTGAAAACATGCTGATCTTTGAATGTGCAGCACAAGTACAGGCACAAAAGCAATACAGTACAAGAAGAAGTGCCAACAGTGTAGAATTTGTAAAATAAAGAGGATGTGGACTCAGTGTTGAGGCTGTATTTTTCTAACAAGGCCTCTTTCCGTGATATCGCTCAGCCTGAAACATGCCTAAAAGGTACTTCTCCTAATCTTAGATCCAATTCCCTGGCCTCTAATATGAGCTACACTTTCCAAAGGGACTTTAATAATAGCCGTCAACAGTGATTGCCAGTCTGGAAAATGCAATCAGATTCAAACAAACTAAGCAATCTGGGTCCACCTGTATGATGTTCACGAAATGAAACAGCCCATACGGGCACCGTCTGACTCCATCAGGGACCTTGTGCAGCTATTCAGTATTCACACCCTCAAGATCAGATTAGAAATACCAATTGCATATTTGTTTTATTCATATAACAAATTCTGACAGTTACCATGACAACTATAAAGCTCTTTTGGAGCCAAGGAATGTCTTTTTCTTCTTCTTCTGGGTGTTTTTCTTTTTCCTGTTTCTTTGTGTTTTATTTTCTTTTTCCCAAAATGAATTCACATTACCTTACTTCTGGAGTAAACTCAGGTACGGCTGACCAATTCTCAGCTTGTCTGTCTGCCATCTGTCAGGCTTTTTTCCCCTCTGAACAAGAGCTCAGAAACAAAGGAAGCCACTTCTTTCTCTCTCTCTCTCTTTCCTTCATCTTCCTCTGAAGCTGTCTTCTCCTACTTAACAGCTCCTCTATTTTTTCTCAGATACTTCAGTCTGAACCAGAGTTCAGGAGCGCTGACCTTGCGACAGAACACTCCAGCAGGCAGCTACTGGTTGAGGGTCGGGGTGTCTGATGGGGTGTGGCCCGATGTGTACTCCGGGGTCAGAGTTCATGTCAGGGAGCTGGAAGAAAAGGCCATCCAATCGTCTGCCTCGCTGCGTTTAACAGGTAACGTGATTGACTCGCCTGTTGCTACGAATACTGTTAATTTTAAATAAATGCCTTCCTGCAGCTCTGCAGGTAGATGTTTGTGACTGTGTCTCTACACGACCCCCAAAACCAGTCAAGACAATATTGAATATAATAGTTTTTCAATTGGATTCCCCGTCTCAGTCATCCTCCACAAAATAGAAAGCTCGCTCTTTGTCGCTGCTGTTGTTCTGTGCCTTTTTGAAGCTGATGTTGAAAAGAGACAGCATCTGCCACAGGCATGAATAAATTGGTACTTTTCATTGACTGATTATCAGGTTGTCAATCCAGTTAACGCTGAAATAATAGGCTGTCAGGAGAAATTTTTACACTTGCATTATTTAACATTTCTAAGCATTGCAAAGCAACCTTTCACACTGCTTGGTGGTAATAGTTTCCCTTCTTCGTTTTATTCTTTAACACTCTGAAGTTTATGTTAGAGTGTTCATTTTTCTGTCAGTCTCTCAGAGCAAATCGGAGTTATAAAGGTCAATTTGGAAGTGTCAGGTAAAGTCCTTGACATTTAAAAAGCCATTCGGCGAACAGAGTCGAAGGCTATTATAGATGCCTCTGACTCCAAGTCATTATCATTTTTTGAGATTAAAGATGACTGCCCACATCCTCCAGATATTATTGGAAGGTGGCACCACAAATGTGATTGATTTTCCAGCCATTAAAATATTTTGTACAAGGCAGCTCTTCAAGACCCTCACTTTATTTCAGTGTGGAAATAAACGATTAAGAAATAAACGATTTTTACTTGACTGCATCACGACTCATTCACCTTATGGATGATTCAGTGAGGAAGCGGATCAATAGAGGGAGATGTTAGGCTACCTCTTGTGCTAATGGAATCTGGAAATCAGTAGACTTTGATCAACTCTGTAGTTGTCATTGACGAGCCAGTAGTTCTCTCTCTTTGTCTCCTGAAGGCATAACAGCGAGAGATTTTATCGACTCTCACGTCGAGGGGAAGAGTCGGCTGGAGACGTTCTGGGACTTCCTGTCTGAAACCCTGTCTGTCAGACCGGGGAGCATCAACATTTTCAGCATAGCAGACAGGGAGGAGAAAACTGTGGACATCCATTTCTATGTGCCAGCTGATAATGGCTACGTGCGCCCAGAGAAACTGCACACTGTCCTTGCTGCACATAAAAAGAAGGTATATATACCATTGTGTCTGATAGATAGAGATCAATGCTCATATATCAAGTGATACACTTGGGAGCTTGAGGGGAAGAGATAACGGGGCTTTTTATCTGCCCTTTTATTTTCACACCAACTTTCTGTCTGTTTATTGCCTGGCCCTGTCATGTCTTTTTGTCTCGCCCATTCATATCTTCTCAGTGTCCCCTTTTCTTTTTTTAATCGCTTTCTTTATTCCGTGTTTTGACTGTGCACTGTTTTAATTCCTCTGTCATTCCTCTTGCTCCTTTAAAAGCAAACCAGTTATAGAATATCAAAAGCGTTGATATAGATTGCACCCAGCCTTCCTCTTTTGCATTGCTTATGAAGTCTTTTATCCCTTCCGATGTACACATCACCGCGCACCCCGCACCGCCCACATTGGAGATACAAATGTTTGTATCTTCACCGATGATTATTGTAATTCCCATTTTTGTCTCCTGCATCTCCTCCCTTCTCTGGCTTCCTACAGCTGCAGTCGCTGCTGCGTGCAACTGTGAGCCAGGTGCAGGTGGATGAGTGTGTGCGCACCGACTGCAAGACATCCGGCGGCTGCTCCACACAGTTAAGCATCAGTGACTCGCCCACCCTGGTCGACTCAGGTGCTTTATCCCTGGTCTCAGTGAAGGTGACATCCTTGGCTGTGTGTGGCTGTGCTGCCAGGGTGATGACCCACCAGCCCTGCTCCGCCTACCCCACTAAACCCTGCCTTAATGGGGGGACCTGCGTCGACAGCCAGAGCGGATATAGGTGAGAGGCATTTTCTGTAGTTTAGGGAGGACTGGAGTGGGAAGAAACTCTTTAAAGATAGGGAACAGGAATAGGAGTTTCCTGATGTGCTGCAGTCTCTCACTCCTTTCAGACTTACTGTAAGAGTGACATCTTGGAAAACGAGCCCAGAATTACTAATAGCACCCCTTGTGAGAAAAATCTCCTTCACCTGCAACTTGACCTAACTTGCTTGAGCTGCTCTGCTGTGTTGTCAGCTGAATATAGAGCAGCAGGATTTTTCAAAAGGCTTTGGGCTATTTGCAATGGAGGCAATGTGCATGTATGTGCATATCATTCTGAACTCTGAGAGTGCATCTTGCCAAGATTATTAAATTAGGTCTGTAGATTTATAGCCTGATGCTGAAGTTTTAAAATTCTGTTGTGCTGTCTTTTGCAGAACTTAGCACTAAATAATCAGCATAGCCTTTGTATCAAGGTCATTAGCCAGCACTTTGAAAATTAAACCTAAATATTTATAAATGTGTACAGTCAATATAAAGGCCTTCAACTTCAAGTGTGTAGGTCTCTGTGGGAGGAGAATCACCACGCAGTTCATTTCATGCACACACTAATGCCCAGATTAAATAAATATAGGGCAAGGGGATTAGTACAACTCTGGCCCCCCTCTATGCTCACAACTTCTCAAAAGCTCATTTAATGCCATTTACATGAACATGCAAGTGCATGCAGCAGTGTACAACTCTTTTTTTTCTTCTACTGTTTTTTAAATGATCTCTGCTGCTGTTGATCTGCACACTGCTGGGAGAAGCCCTTGTTCTCTAAGAAGACTATCTCCCCATATGTGCTATATGTTCCCTCATGTGAATGCAATGCAACCATAAAGAACCCAATTTTTAGTTCTATCCTCTGTCCAAGGAGCTTAACAGGCAACCTCGGACGGCAGCTGATCAGATATTGTCAGTCAGAAGTGAGAAAAACATGCCCTGCGCTTCTTGATTTGGATTGGCATTGCTCTCATGAGTCACATGAAAGAGCAGTGAAAGAGTGAGGGGCTGTGCATGGATATGTATGCATAAGGCTGCACTCCGCCTAAGCCGTCCCTTTCGCTGCGTATGGATCAGTATTCCTGACATGTGTTGCCCCTCTGCAGAATAAACAGCGATGGGGAGAAACAGCCCCTAACGGCCTCAGTACACAGAGCCTTCCTCAGACACTGCATGAAAATAGATGGCTTTGACATTATCAGCAGAGCCAGCTTGTCTCACATGCCTACATTGGAGGGAATAGGATGAGATCAACTGGTCCCTTCCATCATCTCCATCGCAGTGATGGAATGGGCTGTTTTTAATCACTGCATGCATCTCTTTCTTTATGGTGTTTTTCTATGACTATTAATATTTTTCCATTTCGGTCTCATACACAAACACCTTAGGATAAGCATTCGAACCATTTCATTCTTAGTTTCTGCAAAGTGCAGTGATCCTTAACATCGAGCTCTAATCAAAGTAGATGAGTACAAGAAGAGGCAATTGCATAGATATCTACCAAAGCGTGTAATACTTTAAAAATGGGGATAAGTGAGAAAAAGTCCAGGAAATCAGCAGTGGTACGGCGCATTGAAAAGTGAGAGAAATAGAATTAATTATCTGCTAACAAAGGAGATGTGATGTGCCGAGCAGGAACAGTCTCCAGAGGGTTCGACTCGGGCAGCTGTGATAGATAAAGAATACACCGGAGTAATGTTGTGTTCATAGCTAATTGATTTAATGTAGAATTAAATATTCAGGGCTTCACTGCTAATGCAAACTGTTGATTGATAAGAGTGCTTTTTTAGGTGTCTGTGGACAGCAGGCTTGTTGGAACAAAGTCAAAGCACCTTCCTGCGGGAATCAACAAGACTGTCACGTCCACCGGAGAAAAGCCACCACACTCAGATCCACAGATTGGACAGTGGGGAGATTTCACAGAGCACAAAACAAGAACGAACGCTGATTGTTTCTTTCCATGTTTTTCGCCTCACTTTTTTTTTCCCCTCTTCCCCGTGCTACAGGTGCCATTGCCCCCCACAGTTTGAGGGGCCAGACTGTCAGCAGACGAGGCTTAGTTTCCTTGGCAACGGCTATGCCTGGTTTCCCCCCATAAGGCCGTGCTTTGATAGCCATCTTTCACTAGAGTTCATGACAGAGGAAGACGATGGATTGCTATTGTACGCCGGCCCGTTGGCCACTCTGCTGCCTGGGGATGCTGAGGACTACATGGCCATAGGTAAAGAATGAGTTGTATAATTAGATGTGTGCCAAGGGACCTGTGGGCTATTATTGCACTAGAACTTGGAACTTAATTTTGTGTGTTTAATTACTGGGTGGTAGCTAATCAGATATATGAGGCAAATTTTGTTCGTTAGTGTACTGCTGAGGGATATAAGCGCTCACTCTACCGAGTTATACAGTAAGTACTTAATGTGCTGCTACACAGGCAACCCACTTTTACAGTTTAATGTGTGTGTAATACTTTGTCGTTTGCCACAAGGAATTGCGTTTTTGCTTACCCCCTGCTTCAGTGTCACAGCAGTGCTTCAACGTCTGAACACACTCTGGCTGGTAGGCATTCAGCGTTTCAGTCAAGGACACGTCAGCAGGGTTTATTCTTGCTGACACAAAGGCTTGAACCTGAATCCTCCAGGTGAAGGACGGTAGTGAAAGTGTTATCAATCTGAATAGGTCATTGGATGTAGTGGTGGCTAGGTAGAAGGCGTCATACTTACAATATAATTATAAATAGTGTGGTATAAATAGAGATTGCATAACGTGGATATTTCAGCGCAGCCCGACCTGAATAACTGCAATGATTCATGGTGCTTATTGAAACTCTGGGCAGTGATGTCTTTTCAAATAAACTAATTGGTAGAAGTTATCCATAGTAGCAAGTATGAAGTCCCTTTAAAGTCAAAGGTAAAATGAAAACTCAGCCTTAAAAAAAATTGAATCTGTTATCTGTTAAATCATTATAATGAAAAATTTTCTTAAAATAATGACCTAATATTGCAAAATGGCCTTGCAATAGTGTGCCGACCTGTCCAGGGTGTACCCGTTAAGGATAATGAATGAATAAATGAATGAATTGCAAAATTACTTAGTGAGATACTGTCATTATTTTGAGAAAGTTCCTCATTATTTTGTGATACCAAATCATTATTTTAAGAATTCTTCTCATTATTATGACTTAAAGGATCACATTGGCGGTAATTTTCTTCCATAATAGACTGTATTAATATAATATAATATAATATAATATAATGTAATCACTGATGATGATTTTGACATCAAAGATTTCAATTCTAAACACTTTTACAGTAATGTAAACCTCATGTCGATGAGGTTATGAATGAATATTTTTAAAACATGATTGTAGCCAGTCATAATCATATATTTTGTGCAGCACTGCAGCTGTCAAGGGGCACAGTCTCTCCCGCACACACACAAACACACACTCATTCATACATATGCAGTCTCACATTACCATTTCCATCCTTATAATTATTTTTCCCCCACCAATGCTAACTTTAAGGGTTCATACGCCCAAATTATACCAAAAAAACTAATTTTCTGCCGTGCAGATAATTTTGTTTTCTCAGATTTTCTGCCTCCACCTTAATATAATGAAGGTGATTTAATTTCATTTGTGGGTCTCACATCATTTAAAAATGAGATTTGAAAAAAAATCTGCAAAAACATCTCATTCCCCAAACAGTGTCATCATTACTGAATAATTCAAAGAGCTCGCTGTGAACAGTAATTTGGATAAAACCGGCCCTTTAATTTATTTTTATTTCCTATTTCACAACATGCCTAACTATTTTCCATCCCCTTTCTTTCTGGTGAGCAGTTGATTTCAGGCCCCTTGCTATAATCCAGCTGTGTTCTATGGCATTGTCATTGTCTTTTTTTAGTTCATACAGTATGTTTGTTCTGAGGTGAGGCTTTCATAAATTCCTTGGGTTTTTTCCCCAGTGCCTGTATGAACTAGTCATTTGCATCTTTTCTCTGTACTCCTCATCATAGTTTTTTCTTGACCTTGCCAGTACATTTTGTCAGTGCAAGCAAGTTAAGCTGTTCTTATGCACTACAAATCTCCAAGAGCCTTTTTTGAGTTGTAAACGTTTCATCCGGGTATGATAATGATTGTGATTTACTTCAGAGTAGCTTATGTTAATTATAACCTTTCTCTCTCCTCAGAGCTGATTGCTGGGACACCCAGTCTGAAAATCAACCACGGCTCTGGGACTCTGGTCCTCCAGTTAACGAATAACGTTGGTGTGACTGACAGACGCTGGCATCGCCTTGATGTGAGGAGCAACAGCAAAGTAAGGGAAGCATTCTCCTTCTCCCTGTCCATAAAGGAGATGCCAGATTAATATATATGCTGTAATTTGTAGAGAGCGCCTGGCTACAGTATACTCACACATCCACATATACGGCAGCGATGACCTCTCTCTGCTCTCCCCCAATTTAAAGGAAGTGCGCTTCACTCTGGATCGATGTTCCAGTGCGATTATCATGGAGACAGAAGGCGTGGACTCATGGGCAATGACAGAGGACCGCTCATCCTGTGAAATCCGCGGGGTCACACCCAACAGGGACAAGTAAGATCAATGATTTAATGGAACAAGTCTGACCGGCACAGAACAATATAAAAACCCAGCCGCTCTTGTGAAGCCTAAAGGGAGCCAGTACTAAATCATGGGATAAATAATGCATTGTATTTATTAGATTTTATTACAGAGACATGAACATATAGGTAAATAAATAAATGTGGCTTCTTGCTTGTTTTGAAAAACTCCTGTGTTTATGGTGGAAGTAGCCAATAATTAGGGTTTAGAAATTCCCCAGAGGTCCTTCTGGGGTTTTCTTGTGGTTGCAAACTATTAATCTTCTCAGGTTTTGTTCTCTTCACTGTTTTTAAATCTAAAAGGATGCTTGGCCCACAGGGACAGGCTCTTAGTGCCCCGTGTCCCCACAGGGGTAAACAGTCCTCTATCGATTGCAGCGTTAGCAGTCACCGAGGCGGCAGTTTGCAAGGTGGTAAAAGTGAAAAATGAAGAATAAGGTTGATTTTTACATAAAGATATGGTAACTAGGTATGTTGCATATAATGTTCATAAATAATAAGTCTTTTCTACTCCAGTAGACCTGTGGCATTTTAAAAATATAGATTTTTAATTCTGTTTATCATGTGCGGGCATGCAGAACTTACTCAGTAACATTTGTAATACCGATGTTAAAATGTCATAAATTTAGAGAACAGCACCCACGCAGTCATCGCTGAGTGTTATTTATTTATGATTGAAAGATTAGATCAAGCAGTAGCAGCAGTAAACAGCAGAGGTAGGACTCTGATAAAAAACATTTGAATAATGTCCAACATTTGAATGATTGATTTCATTATTTATTAATATATTGATTTTTTATGTTTTATTAACTGATCGATAGTTTATTTCACAAGATTTGGAAGTAAAATAAGAGTGTTGGCCTAGGAACAAATTCCTAGGTCTCAGAATGGCGTTTTGAGATGACTTTCAGATATCCAGTTCAAAATAAAAGCCAAAAAAATGTCAAATGATAAATTACTTAAATGCGCAATATCAAAAATTACAAAAAACAGAGTTTGATGACATGGAAGTTGTTGCAGTCAGCTTCTCCCGGTGAGGATTCCTTCAGTATTCATCGTTGAGGAGGTTTTTAGGGTTTTTTCAGGGAGCTGAATTATCCCTTAAGGTCTCCTCCTCTCCAAAACAAAATGACAAGGTGATTAAAGTGGGTATAAACACTGAACAAAGCAGTTTCACATAAAAAATCTTTGTTTCTCTGATGCTGTTTGGCAGACTTAGGACGTCCCGGAGGGGTTGCCAGGTGAGGCATTAGCCTTTGCTCACATTCAAACGTTTGATGACTTAAATCCTTCATCTGGTTAAAATATGGAGTTAAAAATGACCAAGATCTAATAATTGGATAAAATGTAATTAACAGGGGATCAAATGAAACAAAGCGGTACCTTTATTAAGATTACAGATTTCTCGAGGTTTGAAAATTGAAAAACTCAATTTGAAAATGTAAAAAAGTTACAAGTTATATGATTAATTATTTAATGTAAGTTAAACTCACTAGAACCCTAACTAGAAGCATGTCCAGTATGCAGTATTCCCCAAAAGTTTATGCTTTACAAAGTTCCATCAACATAACATTGGTATTTTCTACAAACATGCTTAGTCTTAAAGTTCATGTTTAGTAAATGTATCTAAAGAGCTTTTTGTCTCCAAGCTGTTTGGAATAATTTATTGAAATCAAATCATTTTGATTCAGACTGTTTCAGGCTCACTGTGTTCAATTTCTGTCCTCTCTGGAGGAAACAAACTGTTGATGAAATCTTCAGGCATAATTCTTAAAATGCCAATTAATCTTTCTGACTATGTTTCTGTACATTGTCACAGCTGAGTTTATTTTTCCCCATCGTTTATTCGGCCTGCCGCTGTGCTCGTTGTTCTGTTGTGTAATTAAGCTATGTGTTTATAAATTTTAACAATGTACATCAAGGCTTTACCACTGCTATTCATTTGAATAACTTTAACATACATTAAAAAAGAACCAATTATTCTATTCTCCGTATTTGAGTTTTAATTTATTAGGTAGTACAAATACTAAAAAGGGAATATGCTTGTTAAGAAGCTGAAATTAGCATTAAAAATGCTATTTGTTTACCCTCATGTGTGCATCAAGTTTTAAAAAGAAACGCTGTGCTGTGCAGTTTGTGTTTTGATCGTTTCAGGCAAATGTAATTTATCCATCATGCATTTATTTTCACAATAAGTGAAAAAGAACAAGAATGAGATGTCATATTGTTGTCAGAGAACAGTAACAGTGATGACAGCTCAAGCAGGAAAAGAATGAAACCATGCATTTTAACCTTGACAGCTTATATGGTGTGTGTGTTCCTTTTCTTCTGCTGTTGCAGTATTTCTTTATATTGTGAGTTGTGTTTTGAATTTTAACCTTGAGAACTTACATGGTGCACGATTCTTTTCTTCTTCTCTGTTTACATGCATATTGAAAGTTGCTTTTCTTTCCCAGGTATCTCAATGGAAGTCATGTATTGCAGCTTGGAGGTGTCAAGGAAAACATGTCCTATGAATACCCACAGCTGCAGCACAAACACTATACTGGATGTATAAGAAACCTGCTTGTGGATAGCAAGGTACTGTGTGAACCAGGCATAAGTTTAGTGAACTTGACTCAATACAGTTTAGTAAATACACATTGCCCTAAGGCCTTTTTATGGTGTCTGTTGTAGACAAGCATCAGTGTCTGGGTCTGAAAAGTGAACCCAATGAGGAATTGCCTCAAACCTGCATTCGTTTTAAAGGCCAGAAGTGGGCGGCTCCACTGGCTGCAAAAAAAAAAATATCAGCTTGTATAGAAGTCTGTGAGAAAATGACCTACTTCTCATTTGATTTATTTCCTCAGTTAACATGTTCGTAATGAGTTTATGGTCTCAATCGCAAGTACTAGTCTTCTTCAATGCAACAGGATGTTCGTATTGTAAATGATGGTCTGATTTAGAGTACTAGAGAGTACAGACATCCACCTAGGCCAACTGAAAGTGATAAATAATTTGCATATCTGCCCCGTTGTTTAAATCCACAGTTGAATAGGTTTTTGTCTTGTCCAGTGCTAAACCCTTCCACCAAATTTCATGTAATTTGGGCAAACTTTACTCCTTGGCGATAAAGTATGCTTTAGGGCGTGGCTACCATAGACTGTATAAATAATGGACGTAGTCACCGTGACAACACCCGTTGGTTTGTGGACTGCCCGTTGGAAGCATCGAGTTCAGCGTTATACTCGTCGACATCTTGTGTCCCCATCTTGTTTCTGATACGGGAAGCAGACCATATTTGGACTGTGGAGGAGGAGAGGGATCTGATCACTGACTACAGCCTCTCTACACCTCAACCTGACTGAGAGAAGCCGCTGCTAATTCATGTTAGCATTAGCTGGAACAATAACTGCGATGTTCATTTTGGCAAAAAACAAAAACAAAATGTACGTTACTTACCTTAGAAAACTGAACAGCGACTCCTTGGAGTGTCTGTTAGTCCCACCAAACGCTGAACAAGACATTTTTACTGAACAATAAACTGTCATTAAGTGAAAAAACAGTGTGAAAGGGTCAAATTTATTAGACCAAACCGGTAAACGTCCTTTTTTTATATCTATATAACGTTATATATAACTTTATTGACACGTTGCCGTGGATACGCATTGTTCTGTTTCTCTCCTGATGACGGCTCGCCTTGTTAGCCACCTGTCAATCAAAGGTAGCCACGCCCAAAATCATCTTCTATTTTCTTCTAAATGGGGCCATCATTTACACTATTACTTCAAATTGTCTTGAAGAAGATTTTTTACTAGCGATTGAGACCATAGTGTTGTCCTAAAAAAATTTCTGAGGTAATAAATCAAGTAAGAATTTTTCTCATTCTGCATTTAAATTAATGGACAGAATTTTTTTTGCAGCCACACGTAGCGCCCCCTGCTGGAATTTCTGGTAGAATGCAGCTTAATGCACTTCCTGGTTTGCCTCCATGCTCAGACACGGAGATTGCCACCTGTGGGGGCTACCTTGTGATTGACAAGTCACTACCATAACGACCTCTCAATCACATTATAGCAATGTGTATGTATTAGTTAAAGTAGCAGTGAACTCATTGTTGGGAGTTGTTTGTTTATTTTTAACCCTTTCTTGGTCTGTTTTCAGTCCATGAAAGTTAATTGCAACATTTCAGTAGCCAAAAAGCAGCATGTGGTTTTACTAAAGGAGTTGGCTTTTCTTTTTCGATATGTACATATTGTTTTTTCGCTAGCCAAAATTAGCATTTCACTTAATATTACAGTTAACCTGAATTATGAATGCACCTTGCTAACTATGCAAGCTAGCTATTGCAAGGATTAGTTGGTAACATAGTGTTAACTTTGGTAACGGTACCTGGTCCCACCGTGCAGGTAAACTTTGTAACCTCCCCAGCTCCAATCTTGTGTTTAAAAATAGCCACTTCTGGCTGCAGAGTCTCATAAGCAAAAGTACTCATTTATCAGCAAAATGTCATCTATCAGTTTTATGTTATCATGTATTGTATTATTGGATAATTAGAAGTTATGCGTTATACGTAAATGTAAAAACAGAATTTTAATATAGTTTTACATTTAACTTCATATAGCACTCTACCATACATATTGTATATGATGATCCTAGGTTTGAATGTAGAATCTTAACTGCAAAGTTAGCAGTAATTTATAGCTGGTAATAAATGTGGTGAACTAAATTGTACAATATTCCCTTTGAAATGTGGTGAAGTAGAAGTATGAAACGGCATCAAACTAAGAACTAAGGTGTTACAGTGATATCTTTTTCTTTGCATCTAATCAATTGCATACATAAAGATATAATGTATTAATAAACAATCAGATATCAGATATCATTTGATAGTATCTTACATTTTAATAAAAAATCACTTCTCTTCAATTTGCAATTACATTTTTTTCCACCCACCTACCACTATTGCACAAACAGAGGCAGCCACTATTTCATTTTCCTCCTGTCACTTGGTTTTTCATCTCTTCATATTTTTTCTTCTTTTCTTCTTCCATTCAGCTTTATGACCTTGGTTCCCCAGCTGAATCCTCCAACACTGTGCCAGGCTGCTCTCTTATTGATGACCACTGCACCAACATGGAGCAGCTGCCCTCCTGCGGCAAGAGGGGTCACTGTCACGGCGAGTGGGGCTCCTTCAGTTGCCTGTGTGAACCAGGGTTTACGGGGCCCCAGTGTGATCAAGGTAAGCATATAAATTTGCTTTTCAGTGAAAGAACAGGGAGATCTCTGTGGAGTTTGGAATTTTAAGCCTCACAAAGTGTACAATCCAAATGGGGAATTTTGCGTTTTTAAAACGTCACTTTGCTGCAGTGGGGAGATAACCTCGCCTTGCATAATGGGCCTTGGCAGAACAGCACGTCCTCACTGTGATATCCTCGTGTATTTCCCACATGACAGCAGAATTAATTGAACAAGCCTTGTGTGTTTTTGATTGACAAGTGGCTCCAGAGTACTCCTTTGACGGCCGGAGCCACGTGCAGTTCCAGCTCTTTTGGTCCTTGCCTGCGAGACAGACGAGGGTCCAGGTCGGGATTCGGACACGTGCCGCCGCCGGTGTCATTCTCAGCCTGCTTTCCCAGGAGCAGAATGAATACCTACGTTTAGAGGTGAGTCACGGCTGGTCACTCCCCTCCACCTTGACAGCTCTGATTGTCTTGTCTGTGGGTCTTAAGATGATAATTAGGGCCCGGACAAAAAAATTGCTTGTCAGACTGAGAGTGAGTAATATCAGGGTTGGAGACATATGGGTGGAAACTGAGGGGGCTGGATGATTGACATATGTATGTTCACGACAAGGTCTTTCAGCAAGTCTGAAGAATAGTGCTATTGAGAGGCCGCTATTTAAGAAATTAGGCTTCCTTTTATTCTAGGTTATTTCTGTCTGTGGTTCATTTTTCACATCAAAACGGCCAGAAAGCGCAGTGTGCAGTGTATTTCAAGGGCAGAGGGCTCTCAAAAGAAGGTCAGATCACCTGCTCTGAACTTGAAGGATTTGACACAGCTTGCTTGGAGTGGAGAGCTCACATCATGTCTGCATGCATGCTGCTCCGGGATGGAGTGGTGCTCACACAGAGACAAGTCTCCCTCGCTTTGCCAAACCTCCATAATAGCATGCCTCTGCAGCCTGACACATTCCTGAGTGAGTATGAAGCCAGTGTTTCGTCAAGGCCTTACGTTTCATTGACTGACGGGCCGAGTATAAACAGCACCTGGAGGTAAATGGCTCTGTTAAGACTGTCACTTTTGGCTAACTCTCAGGTCAGCTGTTCACCGTGAACCTGTCTCCGTTGTGTTATATTCCACACCACTGGTCTGTCTTTGAAAACATCTTGTCTTTTCACTTGTTATTTGTTAGACAGCGCTGTTTAAAGCATCGACCTCATCTCTTGTTCTTCTTTTGGGGTCTTTACACATCATGAGGAAAAAAACAATGTTGTCCTCTTCCCTTGTTGGAGCCCCACGGTGACAGGAAGAGGAAAAGGCTGTAGCCTTTACTGTATGCTGGCTGTGAAGCCTCGCTGTGAAAGCCTCTCTGGAGCTGAATTGGTGAGCTGTATAAAACATCTGATGTCTGTCTGCGGCAGCATGCTGAAGAATTTTCAGTCTGGTTGTCTCAAAGCTCTTAGAAACACTTGAGCTCAAGCCTGGTGTGTTTGCCGACAACAAGCCCTAATTTAAAGGGCTGTCTTTCCCCCCCTCTTTTTTTTTTCTTAAGGGTAGATATGGGATAGAGTGCACACTGAATAAATAACCACACTTTCTCACAAAGGTTACCGAGGGCTAGCAGGGTATAAACAACATGCAGCTCTCCAAGGAGTATGGTGTCTCTGTAAAGAAAACATTTATCTAATGCAGTCTGAGAAGTAGTTTTTTGGAACAGTGGCATGCACTACTTTGTCAAAGACCACTGACCCTTAAGAATTGCAAAACTCTAAAATCATAGCCTTTCATTTTTTTTGTACTTAATTTGATTTGAGTTTGAAAAGCTCTATAGAAATCCAGACTTTAGAATTACACTTGAAGATTTTGTGCGTAATGGTAATTGCATAGATCTCTGGGGGCACTGCAGAAAGTTTATATAATCAGATTTTTTTTTCCCCGAGTATTGATTGAGTCCTTTGTCCTTTGCTCATTTTTGTTGTGGACTTGAGGGCAGGATGAGGCAGTGGGGAGAGCACAGTCAGCTTTTACCGTGAATGTGTGCGTCCAGTGGGGGAGACGCATTTGAGATGCCCATGCTGAGGGAGCAATAGTTAATGCAGGCTGGGCTGAATGTGAATTATCTTGCCCCACTGTTTCTAATTAAGCTTTGGACATGTACAAGCTGCAGTTATGGGAGCCCCTCATTGGTTGGGTCCATTGTGTTCGCTCATCCTTAACTGCTGAAGATAATTGTTGTTTCTTGTATAGCTTCCCTTCGGGATCACTCCGGCTTCTGCCATGCAGCAATGTGTACGGCAGGTCTGCAAAGCATCATAGCTGCAAAATTGCCAAATTA
Organism: Centropristis striata; assembly: GCF_030273125.1. Lineage (NCBI taxonomy): Eukaryota > Metazoa > Chordata > Actinopteri > Perciformes > Serranidae > Centropristis > Centropristis striata. Next base: position 20,580,182 of record NC_081522.1, read on the forward strand.
ATTTTTACCACTGAAATTTTCATGCCATTTTTTCTGTCGGCTTCACCACAGAGAGTCTGTTCTTGGTAGTTAAATATCACAATATTTGTTCGGGCCAACCTTTGCTGCCTTTTCTTTCACCATGGGAGCTGGCCTACTTCTTATGATGTTGTTATGCTCAAGATCTGTTTTTGCCCATCGACACAGCACAATATGGCAGCAGTCCAGGTCTGTCGATTCAGAATTTGTGTCACCTCATTTTACATTTTCTATTCACACATCCATTCAGAGCCCTGAAATCCTCACTAACACAAACAGTGTTAGTGATTGATGACTAAACAGACTGTTTTGGTTCTAACGCTGGAAAAAGTCCAAATGCAGCCCAGTTGTAAATTCAAAGCACATGCATAACACATAAAAAACATCTTTGTTATTTTTTGCTCCTTAGATTCATTTGTTTGTTTGAATGCCTGCATTTCAAATCAGCAAAGCCCCACTGTGTGTCTCAGGTGATTCAGGGTCTGCTGGCTGTTGTCTACAACCTTGGAGATGGAGATTTCAACCTGACGCTGCCCTACCATCGGCTCAGCGATGGCGAGTGGCATGAGGTGGAGTTGGATCGGTACGGCAGAGAGTTCACCCTGCGAATGGACGGAGGTGGAGGACGACGAGAGGTTACAGCTTCACCTGGGCGGAGTCAGGAGATCATTATTGACCCCTCCACGGTGATGCTCGGTAATTGGTTTCCCTCGGGACACAATCGGAGCTTCCTTGGTAGGTGGCTTCTTACGTGTTTCTGTTAAATGAGACTGTGCTGGTGGATATTAAGATAAATGAGTGAACAGGTGAATTAATGTGGAGTGGGAAAATCAATGGATGAGTTGAATGAATCAACAGGTTAATTTATAAATTAATTAATTGGCAAACACATACTCCAAGTTCTGAAATTCCCCATTCTGTACCTGTTAAAAAATGAATGTGATTATAAATAATTCAGTGCTTATATGCTTACCGCTCACTGGTGCTGGTACTTCTCACAACCTGGCCCAAAGGTGTTTTATCCCTTAGTTTCAAGCAGATGAGAGAAAGTGAGCCAGTGGGACTGATCTGTATTTAAATGATTTGTTAGACCTCATGCTTCCCACAGAGTGAGCAAACTAACCAGCAGAGAAAATATCCTACAAAAAAAAGTACTCCATGCTGACAGCTTAGCCTCAGGCTGTTTGTGTGTTTGCATGCATGAGGGCGCGCATGTGCATCGGTCTGCAGGTGTGTCAGCGAGTCTATGTATGTGTGCCAATGTGTGTGTGTGTGTTTAGAGTTTACACCCCTGCCATGGTGTAAATACGCGTCCATAAAAGATTTTGCCTGCGGACTGGTATCTTAGTGTGTCTTTTGACATTGTAAACTCTTTTTTTCCTCCTTCTCTTTTTTTCTCTCTCCCTCCCCACTAGGCTGTTTGCGAGATATGAGGTTTAACGGGCGATCCATCCCTCTGGGTGGGGAGCAGCTTTCAGAGGGACTTCAGGTGGTCACTTCGCAGGGCGTCTCCGTCGGCTGCTCTTCAGAAGCCTGCAGGAAACATCACTGCTCGCCTCCTCTGGTCTGCGTGGACCTCTGGAGACACCATGAGTGCAGGTGCTGTAAATAAACATGAAAATAAATAACCCAGGATGTTAATGACACCTTACAGTATGCAAGCACGTTCTGTACACATTTGCACACTCACAACCAACAAGAAATACTGCATACTACGGATGTGCTCATAATAAAATTAGTAACGCCAGCACCTTTGTAATAAGAAACAACATCAAAACCGACACACTTGCACAGTATGGATTTCCTTCAGCAGGAGGATAGACTAATACAACCTTTTGGAGAGGAAGTTTTAAATGTTAAGTAACTTGTTCAAAACATTAACAACTGCTCACATTAAGTTGAATGCTATTTATTTTCATTTGTCAGGTCTGGGAATAAGCATTTTTCTGTATTGAGTTTTCAAAGCAAAATATGACAACAAAAAAAGACCCAAAGAAGACAAATCGGCTGTGACAGGATTTCAGGTGCATCGGACCAAAAATACAATATGTCAAGTGGAACCACCTGGAAAATCATGACGTCATACGTTTACTGCAAAGACAGACAGGAGGTCATCATAATTACTAATCATAATAGCAATACACATCTTTTTATATCATCCTTTTTTTAAATCATTATTCAGTTTTTCAATTAATGTTACAACTTTCTGATAAGGCAACATTTATTGTTTTATTATTATTTATTAATTAAGTTTCATAAGCCGTACATAATAGCCATACTTTTCAGATTACTTATCAGACATTAATAAGAGCAACTTTTGGGTCGCCACGTTGTGAAAAATCTGTTGCGCTGGAACTTTATCATCCTTGATCATGATGTGTGTCTGGAATCAAATTCACATATTAAGAGTTTATTATTATTTACAACTGTACTCAGTACATTGTTGCATGTGAATAACTAAATATTGTTGATGTCACGTTTAAAAATGGAATGAATGAGTGTTTGTTAATGATAATTTACCAAAATTCATAACTGGCAACAGTGGCGTGGATAAATTATAGCAGTGCACGTTATTATTATGGGGCCTAGTGCATTCTAATAACTAGGAATGAAGTGCCCACACAGACACACCATTAAGCATATTGGTTGGGAGATATTCTCAGTGAGTCAGCCTTGATCCAGGGTATATACATGTATTTTTTATTTATTTATGTATTTTATTGAATCGGTCTCAAGGGCCTGTTGTTGGGTGGAGAACGGGTGGAGGAGACCCAGTGCACCAACACTGCCTTTCTTTATTTACACTCATGACTGGCATATAAATGATCTATAATATATTAGCATACCATTTACTAATATACTCAAATCGTTAGTGACAATGTATAAATCTACATGCACATAAAAGAAGAGCAATCATACTTTACTCATGCACATGTAGTTTGTGCATGTATGTTCTGTGTGTCCACCAGGTGGCAGCTTGGCTGAGTTCAGCCCTGTTACACTGTGTCTAATAGTGTGTCTGCCTTGAAGAATAGTGTATAACAGCAGCAACTGTCACAGTCTCGGCTGCCCCTTTAAACTCTGCAGGACCACTGAGTCTCCTGGCTGTGATTTCAAGACTTCGAAACAGTGTGTGACTTTTCACTGCGGCTGGATATCCATATTCTGTGATTGCAGCACAGCCTCAGGTTACAAAGCGCTGAGAGAGGCAGGGGGCAGGGGTGAATGATATTCAGGGGATGTTTTGTACAAATATACTGTGGGACTACTATTGCAAAGCCAATCTTTGCTTCTCGGTTTCTTTTCTCTTGTGTTTTTTTTTTTACGGTACAGTCGACACTCTGTAACCTTCAAAGAGCATATCTTTGAATCTGATATAAGAGGTGTAAGTCCTGAGGGATTTATTTTCTACACTGTCAGCTTAGGTGTCATAGCTTTGTAGATTTCAGTTCTTCTTTTATCTGACAGCTTCCCGAGTGCTTCCTGTCTATTCTTTACACTGCCGTCTCTTCTCTGCGCAGGTGTCCTCCAGGCCACATGACCAAAGAGAGCTCCTTGGGCAAAGTGTGCGTCTACACGTTGTGCGCCAGCCGGCCGTGCCGCCACGGCACCTGTGTGGCTCACTCTCCATCCCGCTACTCATGCCGCTGCAGTGAGGGTTACCGTGGACGCCACTGCGAGGTGACCCTCGCCATGTTCCACAACGTGGAAGGCAATAGTCTCAGCCTCAGCTCCATGTTCGCCATCAGCATCTGTGTCTTGGCTTTTCTAGGTAGCTATGTCGACTACGTCCTCTTCTACCTGTGGTAACCCAGCACTTGTGTCATCATCTCAACTCATGTTTTTTAATGCATGTTACTGTCTGCCATTTTCTTTCTTTCTCATCTTCAGAACATTCATTTCCATCTTGTTTTTTCGTTTGTTCTCATCTTCATGGTGTAATCCTTGCATTATGTATGATTTTATCTGTAACATCCACTGTTTTATCTGTTCTCCACCCCTGTTTGGTTCTGTGAAATCTACACACACATATCTTATAGCTGTATTTATCTCTTGAGTTGTACCAGAATGTGATTTCTCCATTGAAGGTTGGTGGAAACATGAAACAAATAGATGGAAGAGAAGCAGGGAGGGAAAGATTGTATGTCTTAATTTGTGATTCATGGAGAAGCTGTAAAAGTCCTTGGAGAATTGAGGGGTTTCTTTATGTGTTTTTCTATATTTCTCATCACCTCTGTGTCCCCTGTCTCTTCCAATGTTACGCTCTGACTTCAGAAGTCAATTTCCCTCTCAGCCTTACTTTTTATCTGTCCAACTTATTTTATATCCCACCATCCACTCATTTTACTCCCTTGATGTATTTTTTTTCTCGCCTTTCTCACATTTCTGTGTACATGTTCTGTTCTCCAAAGCCCCTCTAAATGTGTCCATATTGCACACTTTACTCTGACTGTACGTACACTGTTTGGAGCTATAATCAGGAAAAACTGCCAAAGGAGGACAGCTTTTTATTGTCTCATAATCAAGTTCATTCTAGGGTGACTCCAGGCTATGGGTTAGATATGGGTTAAGGTCTGTCTCATGGTGATATTACATGGTCTGACATGCTTTTAGATTCCTGCAGTCAGAGATCTGGCAGCGAGCAGCATGCTTGAAAAAAAGGACAATAATAAACAGGGTAATCTGCAAAAACATTTTGTGCCAAAATGCAAAAACATTTTAGTCATTCAAATGGCAGCATTTTGTTTCCCCCCTCTCAAAACTTTCAATTTGAAGAAACAATTTTGTTCATTGTGTATTTTAAAATGCATGCAAGCGGGAGGATAATGTACCAGCTTGCTATTTACATCCTATGATTATAAAATACCCACTACCACCTGCCCACAGAGGACTACCGACGCTATGGCTTCAAATTAGGTATGCGGTAATGTGGTTTTGACTCTGGTCAGGAGTTCTACTGGCATTTAATGTCCGTTGAGGTATCTGCAATTATTTAAACAAGCAATAATTATGTATAATATGTCATGTGACTAAATGCGGAACTAACTATAGCACAGCATGCAGTCCGCACAACACAAGAGTCAAGTGGAGGCATCTGATTGACACATTATCCAGTGCAGATGAAAATATTAAATCAAAGCCTCAGTGGGACTCAATAATAGGTATGTTTATGAAAACAAACATGCTTTTTAAATCACATTTTCCAAGCCTATATCAAATTACTAAAAATAGAAGAAGAGAAAAATAATATATTGATTTGAACTTGCATCATGTCTGCATTTTGTTGTCGGCAAAAAGATAGAAGCTGTGACATTAAACAATTCAAACTGTAATAAAAAAGACAAAACAAAAACACCAGATTAAGGCAGCAATATGAATGTAGGGTTCAGTTCACAACATTTTATGATAGTGCTGGAAATAATCGAGTGAGAGCATGTTAAAAAGGAAGTTATGAAGTATTTCAAAGTAAAAAACTGAACTGGAAAGTCTTGGCTTTGGGATTTTGAGGGGCTTTGCTGAAAAAGCCTCCCGTTTGAAGACTTCGATTTATAGAATGATCGAAGGCTGCTTCCTGACATGTAAAAGGTCATAAGTTCAAAAATGTATTCAGAAATGTACACCAGAGCTCAACCTGGGACTGCTTTATAGATGAGGAGTAGAATCCTAACGTCAATAAGTATAAGCTGAGGGTTATGTGGTCTCTTCATAGTGAGCACAGCTGCTGAATTATGGAGCTTTTATTACTGATGCCTGCATGCGTATATTGTGTTTTTTTAAGTGTGAAGGTATGAATACATGGGAGATCTTTTCCACGTTTGCAGAGCTACAAAATTAAATCTGGATATATTTCTTAGTTGAAGGAAATATGTCTAAACCATTTCTATTTTTCCCTGCACCAAATGTAATTAAATTAAGGGGTCTAAAAAGTGCAACAGTTGAAAAATGTAAATACATTTTAGATTTTTGCATATGTAACCAAGTGAAAGCATATACAGTATAATATATAAACTGAAAAACAGAGAGCCTAAAATTGAACACTGAGGAACACCATGTGTTGTTGTTTTTTTGGGATAAGGAAATATTCTCAATTCAAACTAATTCATTGTTTTTCAAAGGCCAGACCTGAATAGGCATGCCACTCACTACTATTTTTGTACATGGCATGCAGAAAATTAATATAGCAGACAAAATGTATTTTTATTCTGACCAGACTGTGACTCTGTGACTCTGACTGTGTGTTGTCATCTAAGTTCCTCTGTTCTTTGTTGTGGTTGCCGATACAACCAAGAATGTATATTAGTGTATGTGAGTACCCAGCATGTTAAAATGTGACACCAAGGGGTGTCTGTAAGCCTCATTATGTGGTGATTTGGGAATGAGAACAAGAGCCGTGTGAGGCGACCCCCTGCTCAGACTCTGAACCGTTGAATGTTGTATACAGCACGTTCAATGATAAACCTCCAATTAATTGTTAAAATGCCCATTTGCCCATGTTTACGTAAACCACTTCACACCCTTTCCACCATAATCAACCAACCACTTTCCCTCTGCCGCCTTGCCCTCAATGAAATTTCTTTGGGTGACATCTTCAAAGTGTTCTTTCAGATCAATAGTCCGAAACCCAAAGTTATTAAATTTTGGGTTTCAAAAATGAAAACAAGCAAAGCTGAAATGAGCCAGGGACTGTTCAGCATTTTGCTTTCAAAATGACTAAAATAATAATAAGGACTTAAGGGCACAGAAATAAAAATGAATAAAAAAGTCCACAGCAAATGATTAATCATTATCAAAATAGTTGCTGACTAATCAATCAATCGGCTAATGGCTCAGCTCTATCCTCAAACCAGCTGGGTGCTGATGACACCGGCTTTTTTTGTAAATTGTAAATTGTCTAATAAACTCGCACGGTTGATGGTGTCATAAGCTGTGATAAGATCTAATAGGCTTAAGATTCAATATCTACCCACATCTCCTGCCAGCAGGGCCTTTTTAAATGTATATGCATTGATATCTCTACAGGAAAGATGAACTGTTCCTTTAATGCATCGTTAAGGCTGAGGAGAGGGATGAGTTAATAGTGTTATCTTTAGGCATTATAGCTAAAGAAATGCAATTTTTCTGGTCCTCACAAAGATAGAAGGACGTACGTGTGTGCATGTGTGCAAGTGGCTTGCATGTTGTTGCACCCTGTTGGGCCACATTGTTGTTTATGAGTCTTTCTGTCAGAGACAGGCTTATAAAACGCTTGGGCAATTCAATACACTGTCCCTGCTTCTATAACTGACTCAACGTTCCCTCCAGGGCATGTGGCTAGTATTGGGACATCAGTTATTCTGACACTTGAGAGTGAAACACATAAAGCGGTCTTCAATATTTGATAATGAATTCAAAGATGATAAAGTACGGCCTTGGCGTCGTTCATGAAAATTCATGTGTTGCTTGCATGCTAACTAAAGAAAGGTGCAGTCCATTTGAAGTGGCTCACCCGCTGTCGCCGATGAGGCATTTATATTCAAGGCTCAAACTTTTCACCTCCCCAAGAATCACCGCCTGTTCCGTAATATAATTCAGATTGGAAAGAGCTGTCTTTGATGACTGTAATTACATTTTCACACATTGAAAAAAAGGGAATAAAATAAGCTGAACAATTCTTTCTCTCAACCTGAAAGCAGAGAAGAACCAGTTTTACCTCATGATCAACGGTTCTGAATGTGGAAATAAGATTAATCCCGTGGCTTAATGAACAGGTGCCTCTATAAAATGTAGTTGTTAATGATGACCCTCATCACCACAGGAACCACCACCATAAATACACACTCTGTACTGAGCAAGACTGCTAGCTGGGTGCTAAATTAAAGGGGGACTACTTCTCTGCCTCAACGTGCATTAAAAGTTAAAATGATCATCCATTATTAAGTTTTACATGAGCCATCACAGACCGACCAGAATGTGAGTGGAGCGTGAGCTATTGACAGAGCCAGATGAGCTGATGTCTGACCAAGCCTCATTAGTCCAGCATCAAATCTGACATGCTGGTTTTTGAAGAATGGAAGAAATTAGCTGCCCATATGGGCTCTGGACGCCAAGCGATCATGTAAAGTGCCTGTACTTTTTATCCCCTGAAAGATTTATAAATAAATTATTTTTCTCAACTCTTTCCCATCTCTCATCCGTCTCATTTCCTTCTGCTCGTTCGTCAGTTTCCTTTCCCCCCATATTGATGTCTCATCTACCTCTCAGCTCATTCCTTCTCATTAAGGAGCTGCAGCCAAAGAGTTAAGTGTTTTGATCAAGCTGTTGCTGTAGTTGTTTACTCGACACTCATTCATAATGTACAGTCCGGTCCAGGCTAACATCATAATACTCTGCTCATAGTAACGGTTAGAGGGCAGAGAGGCAGCAGCATTATGGATTGATGAATGACTGCGATGTTTGTTCTCCGCCTTGAGTGATATTGATCTCACTGGAATGTAGCTGCACACACACACACACACACACACACACACACACACAACTCTGGGCAGTAGTGGCTGCAGGCTGTAGGGGCAAACAGGCAACTAGTGTGCGAGTGTGTGTTTACCTGTGCCTAATTGTCTGTGTGTGAGAGCCCCTGTGTGCTGTGTATCGAGCTCCCTGCCTATAGAGATGTGTAGAATATCAGCTCAGGTGGTGTCGGGGGTCGAGGTGAGCGTGGGCCTGCAGGCAACAACTCAGAGCAGGTAATTCTGGAGGTGAGGAGGAGGGCCGGCGTCTCGTCGGCGCCGGGGCCTCATCGAAATTCTGGTGTTTTCTGCAAGGGCGCTCCGGCACAGCGGTGAAGGAGCCGGATCAGCTGATCAATACCGCTCTCCACCCACCCCATACTGAGGATGGCCAGCGGAGGTAGCGAGGGGGGAAGCTTACAATATCTCTTTTTCTACCTCATATGAGAGCAGCATATAAAAGTGCAGCGGCTGAGGTGTTAAAGATGTTCCAGGCAGTGAATAAATAGAGATGATGATTTTTAATTGAGATAGCATTTTTTTCAGGCAGAGATTAGCTCCAGGGGAGTTGTTTTTCTGTCTTTGTTTATGAATACCTGCCTGTTAGTGTGACCCCAAAGAGCCGTTGGTGCATTCTTCTCTTTCGAGGCAATTACTTTAAAAATCCAGACTAATGTGATTACCTTGCATTTCTCTGAAGGTTTCCAATTAAACTGATACTTAGCACGCACTATATAAACCATTCTAGTTGAAATGGATCCCATCTAGCGTGAGAGATAAAAGCTGAGGCCAGACAGAGGCCAGAGAGGGACTGAAAAACAGGAACCGTGAGAGACTTAATGAGTGGGGAAGAGAAGAGGGAAGACCGAGGGAAGCACCAATACAGAGAGACAAATAAAAGAATCACACAGATATAAAAAATAAAAAAACAGAAAGAGTGAACTAGTAAAAACAGATAGCGAAGAGGGGAGAAAGAGAGAGGGATGGCAGATGGGAGAAAAATATTGGTTGAGATTAATGGACTTTAAAGGTCAGTCCAGCATGTTGTATAATTCAGCACACAATAGCTGTGATTGATGTGTATGCTTTAGGACCTTTTCTGCTCGGCTCCTGCAGCATTGCTTTCCACGTTCTGCAGAGCCACCAAGGCTTTGAGTTTAAGCTGGGAGGAGTACAAATTCAGTTAATAGGTTTCCGAGGAACTGCGGTCTTTGATAAGACGGGAAACAGAGATGCAACATCAATGGGATTAGGTGGAAAGGTGGTGCCTCTGTTCCCATGCATGTTCCATTAGTGTGTCCTAACTGTGCAGACATGGCACCTAAAAGGTCTTACAGGACAAATTGACGTGGTGGAAAATCCATTAGTCTGCCTGATCTATTTATTTAGAATTACATGTAGTGTTATTTTTATAATTCATTAAAAAAAAACTCACATACAGCCAGTGTCAAGTATTTCAGTTTTGATATCAACACTTTCCGCTCGTGGTGCCAATTTCATTTACACCCAAAGATGTGTTTTTCCTCTCGGTTTAATTATGCGAGAATGCTCCCGCTGAGTTAACCTGCTCTCTGGCTCCCCTCAGTGTTGATGCTGGGCCTGTTCCTCTACTCCTGCTGGAGGAGACACAAGGGCCTGAAGGAGGGTGTGTACCATGTGTCGGCGCACCACGGCGAGTGGGAGGACATCCGAGAAAATGTGCTCAACTACGACGAGGAAGGCGGAGGGGAGCAGGACCAGGTAAACACATGCACATGCTGGTATTTACTAGACAGGCAGCGAGGGTAAACACAGCACTAAACACAAACATCGCACTGCTTTAAGTTCTTCATTTGCATTTTTATGCGTTTTAAATGTCATCATACCATATTTCAGGAACTTTTTAAACAGGATATAAGAATACAAATGAGGTAGGACAGACGCTAAAGCAGAAAACAGGATCAGGGTGTTTGTCGGTGCCGTGAAATGAAAACCAAATATCATCTCCCTGGAGATCTAGGAATGTGAGTCAATTAGCTGAAATTAAGCAAGTAGACACCAATAGCTGTTAATGCCTTTGTTTTAATAGTGCTGGTAATAGCAGTTTTCACCCCCTCTGCAGTCAGATAATTAATTACTTGGGTAATCAATGGTGCTGTTGATGCCAACACCTCTTCCGACATGGTGGATCTTAGTCTTAGTCTGAGGAACACGTCCATTTGCTGGCAGAGGCATTTACTTAGTGACATTGCTCATTAAGCACAGATTGGTGTCATGTGGAAACGTTTTCATTATCTCTTAAAGGAACACTCCACCGTTTTTTCATATTAAAACATGTTATTCGGTCAAGTAAGACGAGTTGATACAGACCTCTTGCATCTCAATGCGTGCACTCAATCGCCTGGCGCGCGGCGCCACTTGGCTAGCACTTAGCTTAGCCCAGTTCATTCATTAGGATCCAAACAGATGGACAGTTGGAAGCGACCAAACTCCTCCACGTTTTCCCTATTTAAATACAGCTACACGAGTAGTTAAACGACCAAGTATGGCGACACAAAATAAAACGTGGCGCTTTTCTAAGCGGATAAAAAGGAGAACTATAATGTATGGCGGAATAGCACTTGGGAGCACTTCGACTCGGCGCAGTAATATCATCACTCCTGAAAAATCTTCTCCCCCTCCCTCTCCCTCTCCCTCTCACTTCACTTCTGCTTGTTATCGCAACCCTTTACGATGCACGTTATAACCATGATTGTTCACAAATATCTTCCTACAACTTGATACTTCGTCAGCTCTGCTCGAACTACTACTCCTGGTGCAGCTCACGTTGGTTCTGTTGACGGAAGTGAGAGGGAGAGGGAGAGGGAGGGGGAGAAGATTTTTCAGGAGTGATGATATTACTGCGCCGAGTCGAAGTGCTCCCAAGTGCTATTCCGCCATACATTATAGTTATCCTTTTTATCCGCTTAGAAAAGCGCCACGTTTTATTTTGTGTCGCCATACTTGGTCGTTTAACTACTCGTGTAGCTGTATTTAAATAGGGAAAACGTGGAGGAGTTTGGTCGCTTCCAACTGTCCATCTGTTTGGATCCTAATGAATGAACTGGGCTAAGCTAAGTGCTAGCCAAGTGGCGCCGCGCGCCAGGGCGATTAAGTGCACGCATTGAGACGGAAGAGGTCTGTATCAACTCGTCTTACTTGACTGAATAACATGTTTTAATATGAAAAAACGGTGGAGTGTTCCTTTAAAGGCATACTATGCAGGAATTGTCTTACTGTTTGTAAACGGAACATTTAAACATGGCCTCTCTTCCCCGGCTCAACGAAAGTGAAAGCAAACCTCAGATTCACTCACTGACGTTTTGGAACGAGCTTGCCTCATTACCAGGGATGTAATGATACACTCGAATCACAATTCAATACAAGTCACAATACTGGGTTCATGATCAGGGTTGAACCAAAAGTCCAAAAGTGAGATTCAAAATGAAATCTAATAATAAATTCACATGAAAATGCCCCAATTTAAAACATTTGCTGGTCAATTGTCCCAGTTTTCAGCACAAATCGCTGCCGACTTGCACACTTCCGAAGATAAAACTGACAAAAACACTTCAAAGATGACAAAGTGTAGCTTACGGGTAGCCTGCAGCAGCACTTTACCAGGCAACAGGACCACTGCTGGAGTCAGAGATGATGAAGAAACAACAGAGCTGGAAAATCCTGCTGCTTCACTGTGTCAACTGAAGTCATTTTACCTATTTGAGTTGTCATGTACAGTACTTTGAATTGAGTGTCGCACAAAGTAATGCTATATTTCTACTCATTATATATACGATATAGACACCACCACACACATAGTGGGACATAAGTAATGACTGAGAGAGTTATGTACGAGTTTGTACACTGTTTTTTAAAGGAAAATTCTAATAGTATACCTTTAAATTCTAAAAAAAAAAAAAAAGATTACACAGGAAAAATCTTCTTTCTTCTCTTCTGTTCCTTCCTTCATTTCTCTCTTTTGCTCTCTCAGAATGCCTTTAACATGGTGGAGCTGCAGCGCTCCCTCCAGCCCAGCCCAGCACAGTCCCTTCGCTACAGCTATCCACAAAGCATCATCTCCTACCCGCAGACTAAGCTTCCCCAAGACAACAACAAGAAGTGGGTGTCTAACGGGAATGGCAGCGCGGCCATAGCGCTGCGCCTGGCCATCCCCCCCTCAGAGACAGAAACCCTGCCGTCCCCTCTGACCTTCCGCCGCTCCCAGAAAACCCTGTCCTTCTCCAGCCAGGACTTGGCCCGCTACCTGTGTGAGGTCATAAGGGACATGGAGCACCCGGGGGAGCTTGGCACCATGACCACACCGCGGCGTCCCTCTGGGAAAGAGCGCGGCCTGGCCGCGGTGCGCTCCCTCAGCTCCCTCAGTGCATCTCAGGGTTCAGAAGTCAGCCTTCACGCGACCCAGAGCAACCGGCTGGACAGGTTCAAAACCCTCCGAGCCGTGGTTAGCGATTTGAGAGGAGACTCCAAGACTCCGGAGGGCCAGAAAGACAAACTGAAGGAGAGCAGAGGGCAGCTGAACTGTGAGAAGAGCGGCTGAGGCTGCACTCGGAGAAACAGAACTGAAGGTTGCTCAACACTAATCAGAAGGCGTTGGTGGAATTCCAAAGGGAGATAATTAAATGTGAAATACTCTGAGACTGGGAGGTTGCCCTGGGTCTATGTGAAGTCTGCTATAAATGTACTGTATTGATGAAACTTTGAACATTTATGTTCTTTGATATAAAACATGTTTACCAATGAATGATCAGATGTGATGTATTGTTTACTTGGCATTGCACTGTACAGTATTTACTCCACAGAAAGCACTTTCGGAAGTGCGCTGTGTCAAATCTATTCATGTCATCAAACTCATAAGAGTAATGTCTGCAAGTAAGACAGCAAATGAGTTTCCTGCGAGAGAGCCGGATTCTTGTTGCCGTTAATGACTCATGAAATCGTTTATGTGACAAAAATGGTTTTGTTTCATTTGTATTATCTATTTCCTTTTAAATAAATAATTATCTTTGATAATATTTTGAGCTTGATCTTGTTCAAACACCAGTTCACATTAGTGATCGTCAAATCCCTTTTTTTTTTTTAAGTCGAAGCCAACTTTCATCATCAAATGTTGTCAGGATGTGTTTTTTTTTTCAGCCTGAAGCTCAGCAGACACAAAGTAAAGCCTGTTTCTTATACCTGCAAATGTGTAATCCTTCAATGTATTTTCAGTGTATCTGACTTCTTTTATTCCTGTTCATTAGGATGACTAGGAAATAGATCTTCTTGTCTTGCTTTGCTACCCATTACCAGCAACAAAATCCTCTGATGAAAAGAGCAAAGTCAATTTTAGGATGAATCATTCATGTCCAGTGCCTGTAGCCTTCTGACCCGAATCTCCAGTATGAACTCGAAAGCGTGGGGGTCCCAGCAGGTCGCCCTACACCATACTTAATTAGCTGGCATTACTGGAGTTAAACAGCTGTGACACTGGAGCGAGCCGCTGGGGACGTACACAGAGCTGCTGCAAGCAGATGATGGTCTTGATGTCTGGATCTGGTCCATCTACACACCTACATAATGCATCATAAGAGATCCAAGAGGATGGATTCAACTCCCTGTAGGTTTTAAGGAACTTCACATTTATCCATTTTGTATTCATGAGTCTTGGTGTAGTTTATAAATGAGAACTAGATCTGCACTCAGATCATCAGTGAATTCATGCTACAGGACATTTGAAGTTCTATATGGTTGTTAATATTATGACTAAATTATCCATGTTTGATTCAGTCATGTTTGATCATTCGCTGTGAGTTGCATGAATGCACACTGCCACCTATTGACGAGGTGGGGTACCACATTTGAGGCAAACAGCAGCTCATTACTTCACATTTACAGTTCATCTCTGCGGTACACACAAGTGGGATTTCCCAAAGTGGGACGTGAGGATCCTTGAACGAGTTCATGGTTTTCATGAATTACAATTTAGCTCAAATATTATTACATTTATTAAAAGTTGGCCAAATATCGTATGCATGATGAGTGTACATCTGAAATGCAAATTCACTTACTGCAGTGTTTTCCACCTATCTACTGAGTAAACACTTACATAATAGAGTCTAAATTTTAATTAGAAACTAAACTGTAAATAGGGCGCTTCTGGTGCATGCATATCCAGGTCTTTCTCTTCTCTTCTTTCAAGAGAGTCAAGAGCCTGATGTGCTACAGTGGAGTTGCTCAGTAGCCAACAGATCCGACTGTGGTTATACTGAGCAGGATGTTCCTAAAAAGAAGAACATCGCCCTTAAAAGTACTTGTAATAAATAAAGGATAAGATGAGAAACGTCCCACCATTATTTATTTATTTAAATAGATTTAGTTAACCTTTTGGCTGTTAGAGGGCACTATAAGTCCACAAGCAGCAGCATGGTAGACAGAAATAGACTGCAGCAGCACCTGGAAATTATGAAGAAAAACATCAATAAATAAGTGGAGAACATGACTGAGTAGTAAAAATATATATATATATGTAATATATATGCATATATATATATATATATATATAATATACAGTACAGGCCAAAAGTTTGGACACACACCTTCTCATTCAATGCGTTTTCTTTATTTTCATGACTATTTACATTGTAGATTCTCACTGAAGGCATCAAAACTATGAATGAACACATATGGAATTATGTACTTAACAAAAAAGTGTGAAATAACTGAAAACGTCTTGTATTTTAGATGTTTTCAGTTATTTCACACTTTTTTGTTAAGAACATAATTCCACATGTGTTCATTAATAGTTTTGATGAATCTAAAATGTAAATAGTCATGAAAATAAAGGAAAGGCATTGAATGAGAAGGTGTGTCCAAACTTTTGGCCTGTACTGTATATGCAATACATTTGCTTTTACAGTCACCAAATCTCAACCTGAACATCTATGAAAGATTTTGGAGCCATTACACCTCCATAAAAACAGCAGTGTTGGAAGAAGCTCTTTTTACAATAGTAAAAGTAGTAAAAGTACAGGCTTCTGCCAAGGCCATGCCCTGCCTCGCAATGTTAATGAAAGTGGAAAGTAATTAGTGTACCGCCCCGTGATTCAGATCCGCTCCAAAATCTGATGTGTTCTTCCTTGGCCCGTGTTACACCCTTCGAAAACTGGGTCAGTGGCGTTTCCAAAATCCTGCTGACAAATAGACAAATAAACCAAATTAAAAACATAACTTGGAGGTAATAAAGGGCTGCATTTAACACCAGTAGACATTATTGTACTGGAAGTATAAAAAGTAAAAGTAATCATTGCAGGAAAATGTTCCCAAGTTTTAATTACTTTATATACAGTTGGATGGTTTAGTTCAGTGATTTCCAATCAAAAGGTCACAAAATAGATCTGAGGGGAAATAACAGAAAACTGCTCTGCTTCTGCTTCAGAAGGCTGTATACTTTTTTATGTGAAATATTGGATCATTTTTACGACTTTGGGTCTTGAACAGTTATTCAAATGGAACCATCTGAGAAGTTAAGAGCGAAAATGAATCTTCTGATCTTTAGTAGAACTGTTGACGACTCTGTACCAAACATGACTCAATGTTTTGCTTCTTAAATTTATCATAAGGTTTTTTAACCTAAAATATTGATAATAGTTTATAACTATAATCATAACATAATAAAGGATTTTGTAGTGAGTAAATATATTTTTAATGTCTTTGGATGATATGTTTTGGAATATTTGTAATACAGAGTTTTCATAATAATAATAATTTATAGTGCATTATTGTGATTATAGGGTTACGGTATGGGGTTAATCCTAACCCTTTAATGCATTATAGACAAGGGTTTGCAAAAACAATGTCAGTGAGTGACCAGCAGTTATGAAGTATGTGGCATTATTAATGTTTATAACAATTATTATATAAAGCTATAAACAGATTATAACATGTTATGGTAACACTTTACAATAACGATCATTTATGAATGGTAAATAGATGTTTATTAATGTTTAATCATCATTTATAAACCGTATATAGGCCATTTAGAATGGTGAATAGATAATTTATTAATGTTTAACTAACTAAATCATTTATAAATGACAAATAGATGGTATAGTAATGTAAGTTCATAGTTACTTTACCATTAACAAACAATTAAATTATAATTAATAGTTTATTAACAGTTTTAGTTGCATTCATTATAACATTTTTATTAAGTATGTTAATGATTTTGAAATGATTAATATACCTTTAAGAAATTGGTTGAAAACATTTAACAATTAAATATGTATATAGCACTTTGTAAATGGTTAATAATTGGTTTATAAACCATCTATAAACATCACTTAGTTGGTTATTGTAAAGTGTTACCCATGTTATAAATACTTAACAGAACATGTTACCATACTATCTTGTTAGAGGAGCAGTTCTTATGAATGTGGGTGATGTATTTGGCAGAAATGGAATATAATATTCATAATTATGTTTTCACAAGTCTATAATCACCTGAAATTAAAAATCATTAGCTTAGAATTAGCCCTTCATATCTACATAGGGAGCGGATCCTCCTCCACAAAAAAGTGGGGAAAAAACACTTTTTTATCGCATTCACCACTTTAAATCTCATAAATCTGCGCATTTTTTCTCCGGTAGATTTTAATCTTGTCAATATTTTTACCATTCATTTCGGATTTTTTTGGTCACAAATTTGAGATATTTTTTTCACAATTTTTTTACTTTTTTTACCATTAACTTGAGATTTTTTTCTCATAAATTTGTAACTTTTTTCTCAAAATATTTGCCCCCTCCCCCGGGTCCGTATGTTGTTGTGTTTTTTTTACACATTCTGGCTGTATGTAATATCCTCCAATATTCTCTAGGGTTGAAATTTGGAATTTGCAAGTATTTCAATGAGTGCCCTATTAAGGGTTAACCAGGAGAATGCACTATTCATACATTTGTATACCATATAAGTATTACTTTAGTTTTGTAACCAGGTATGAACCAGGAATAGAAAAGTACCTCAAAATTACACTCAAACAGAAACACTTGGAAAACACAGAAAATGCACTTTACTTACCACATGGGGGCGCATGTTGGTCATTCCTAATAGTAGAGGTCAGAGACTTCACCAGGACACTTGGTTTTTCTCCCCCCCATGAAACTGCAAACATTTCATTATTAGACTGCACTTAGCTAATGTTACTTAGCATTTACTGCTGTCCCCACAACCCTGAAATGAGCAAAGTGTTCACATCAAGTCTGCGATCATTAGATAACAACTCCATAAGAATGACAACAGTATGAGGCAATATTTACTCAGGGCCTATCAGGATAGATGATACACTGTGCCCGCATCCTCTTGCACTGCTGGATACATTTCTGATGAGATTTGAGTACAGAAGGCGGGGGTGGGGGGAAGGTGGTGGGGCTGAGTCTGGAGCAGAGTGTTTGATGTGACAGCTGGAGATTGTAAGAATGAGGGCTGACACAGAGCTCCAGCTTCCTCAGCCCGGCCGGTCATCCAGTCAGACTGTCAGTCAGTCACTCTCTGAGATTCCAGCTCTGTTTATTCTTGTGTTATTAACGTGTGTGCATCTGTGTGTGTGTGTGTGTGTGTGTGTGTGTGTGTGTATGTGTGTGTGTGCGTGTGTGTGTGTGTGTGTGTGTGTGTGTGTGTGCGTGTGTGTGTGTCCGTGTTTATCCTCAGGCAATGGATCTGGGAGAAGTGACACTGTGGCGTGGCCCTCTGTCAGTCGCCCAGTAAAGTGGCATGCGTGTCAGCTCTCCTGACAGACGCTCTCATCCTGCTGGCCAACGACGGCGGCTGCAAATGTGGGACATGTCTTGTGACAGAGCGACACAGCCTACACGACAACTCGGCGTGCAGACAGGACACGAGCAGTCAAGTTTGATGTGAGGGGGTCACCGCTGAGGGCCCCCGACTCTCACAGGGTGAGTGAAAGCTGCAGTGATCCCTGCACAGCTGGAGACGCAGCGGCTATGCTACACCTCACTTACAGTCTTTTGTTCCTAAATGGATGTAAGAGAAACCTGTTTTTGTGTCAGAGACGGGCTGACATGGCTCTCAAACGTGCCACATGTAGCATGTTAACATCCATAAATCATTACCAAACTCATTCTGGGATAGTTAACAAATAGAAGAAGAAGATTACTTTATTAATCCCACAATGGGGAAATTCAACCTCTGCATTTAACCCATCCTTTTTTTTTTACACACAAGTGAACACACCATGCAAGGAGCAGTGGGCAGCGCCCAGGGAACTGTACAGGAGGGTTAGGTGCCTTCCTCAAGGGCACTTCAGTCCTAGACCAGGATTCGAACCGGCGACTCTCCAGTTACAAGCCCAATTCCTAACCTCTAGGCCAGCTATTCTCAACCTTGGGGTCGGGACCCTAATTGGGGTCGCGAGATGATTTCTGGGGGTCGCCAAATCATTTTGGAAGTCAGCTCTGTCTCCACTGTGTTAAAGTGTTCATGTGTTTTTGGTCACTTAATGTCTTTTTTTGGTAATTTTGTGTTTTTTTTTTTTTGTCATTTTGTGTTTGTTTTTTTTGTCATTTTGTGCCTTTTTTTGGTCATTTTGTGTCTTTTTAGGCCTTTTTGTGTCTTTTTTTGATCATTTTGTGGTCAATTTGTGTCTTTTTTGGTCATTTTGTTTCCTTTTCTGGTCATTTTGTGTCTTTTCTGGTCATTTTGTGTCTTTTTTGGTCATTTTGTTTCTTTTTCGGGTAATTCGAACTGTGCATGTGAGATTCTGTTCAGACTAATAAGACACATTGCTGAGGAGATTCTGCATCCATACTGCTATTATTATAAGTGCTGGATCTTGAAATGCTTTACTGTACAAGACTGAATGGTTTACGGCACACAACAGGAGGAGGGCTCCTGTTACATGCAGTGGGAATCCAAACTATCAGAGATTCTCACAAGAGCACATGACAGATGGCAGAGGAATGAAAAATCAATTTCCACATTGTCTTTGAAAAATGAAGCACAAGTGTTTGTGTGTAGTCATTATTTTCAGATAGACTAGCACCAACTGGTTAGAGATAGAAGGTATCTATTCTCTTAAAAGCAACACATGTACACTGGAAGGTTTTAGAGATAACTTTTAAAAAGCTGATCAGGAATAAGAACTGAGATTACAGCTCAAAATGTTTCTCCTCAAAATGGATTATTGTGAGGTGAAAGATCACGACTAAGGGCTAATGACGTTTTTGTTTCGGGAAAGTATAAAACTTTGTTTTACAGACAAAAAAAAATGTATTATGAGTAAATGTATAAGTCTTACTTTTCAAAATTGCTGACTTTACTATTACTTTTCTTTAATTTGTACATTGGTGCCTCTTGTAATAAAAATAGTATTCCATGAATACATTAAGGTTTTAATTAGATATCTCCTTATTAAATTCTTTATACTTTTTGCTTTTTTAAATTATTATTGGCGGAACAACTTGTACCATTCCAACATTATACTTATATATTATATACAGTATATTATACTGAGATATTCGGGGTAGTCTGTTGCCTTTCTTTTTTCCTAAGTCAAGGATGAGATCCAAATCAAGTCTAAATAATGTTGGAAATATAAGAGTTAACCCTCTCAATCCCAGGCACCTTAATTTAGCTTCCTAAATGAATACTCCACTATTACAGTGTTACCTTAAATTTCTAAAGAAAACTTCTCCATTGCCTCCTGGATGAAATAAGAATCCTAAAAACAGGAAAAATGCTTGATCATTTGAATCAATCAATCAATCATCAATCACTGATATTTTGACACAGTTTTGCAGTTGTTAAAGGCAGACCCCATGCGACACGAACACACAAGACACCCGTTTGTGTGTGGTTTTTGAGATGTCAGGGACAGTGTGTCACTTTTTGCTTGTTTTTTTGGCTTTTCAAAATAAACTTTTGTGTTTGCGCTTGACTAAAGTTAGGATAACAGAAAAGGGTTGAGGTTAAAAACAACTAACTACTGGCCATAGGTGGAATATTCCTTTAATGGAGCTTTTATCTAAGTTTCTCAAGAATGGAATTTGAACCTCATCTTTTAACCCTTAATAGGGCACTCATTGAAATACTTGGGAATATTGGATATTACATACAACCAGAATTTGTAAAAAAACATACGAAAATAATATTTTATGAGATTTAAAGAGGTGAATCTGCGAGAAAAAAGTAGCTTTTTCCCCACTTTTTTCTCGTTAATCTACAACTTTTTTCATGCAGATTTTTATCTAGTAAATTTGCAACTTTTTTCTCAAAATATTACCTGAAGTTACCAAATATAGTTCTTTGCCTGATAAAGGGTTAAGCCAATGTTTACAAAAATAAAGTTGTGAAAGTACTAAAGTACTAAATAAAACTAAATGTACCTCTTAGTTGCTGTTTCTGATGTGAAGATTGAAGTTTGAACCTGAGTTCTAGATGAAGTTCTGCAGTCTGTCTTGTTTTCGCTCCATCCTATCATGCAGTTCCAACCCTCCGCCCACAGATGGCACTCTTTGCCACACCTGAGCTTTGCCTCACACCACTGATCTGTGCTCACATCAAGATCCTCAGGTTTCTTTTCAAACTCAGACAGATAGATACTTCATCCCCTCCCTGTGTGGTTGACTGCTCGGGCACTCTGCTCTGCAAGGATGCACCACACCACCTCCCAGAAATGCTCTGGCCGCAGTTTATCATTGACTGTATTGGGAGCATTTAATGGCACAATCCTGATGGATTCTGTGAGCAGTTGATTTATTGATCACTGTCCTCGGCTAAGCTGTGAATACTCAAATAGTTACCAATCACCTCCAGAAATCACCTCCTCACAGAGCCTTTTCTTTTCCAAAGTTGTAAATGGTTTTCATTCGGCGCCACAGGTGACTTTGAGACAATAATTGATCGACTATTTGTGGGGGATTACATAATAACAACTGAAACCGTGAGGTGTTCTTGTGTTGAATGTGGCCATTTGAGGCTGTCAAGGACTTTATGCATCCATCATGGAGGAAGAGGAGGGCCGAGCGGAACAGCAGCGGTGGAGATGAAGAGGGGAGAAGCAGAGGGCGCCTGACAGATGGGCTTAGTGAGTGAATCATTGACAGGGGCCTGCTGACGGATGCTGGCTCCATCAATAGCTCAAAGCCTGTGTGATGAATTACTGCAGACAAACAATGCTGAGTAAGCAAATGTGTTTTTAACAAAGCCAGGTGAAAATATTACAGCTTCTTTTCAGAGATTCAGACATCAAAAATAGAAGCCGTGTTCGTTAGTGCTTCGTTTTTGGGGTAAATGAGAGAACACAGTCAAGCAGCAGCACAAAACAAAGCATTTTCATAACTATATCATATATAATATATACTTATATTTTTATCTTTACCCTTTACATTTCCTTTTCTCTTTCTTAATTTTACTTTTCACTACACATACTACAAGAGCATAGGACAAACAAAACATTCAAATCTTGAGCTTTTTGCATCTATTTTTTTTAAAAATGGGGTGTAAATGCATAAAATAAATGTTATAATAAGTGGTATCTTACTTATGGAATTTATAAGAAAGTGGTGTCTTTTGAGGAGTACATACATAAATGCACGTATAAATTCATACATATTTCATATATATATATATACCAATCCTCATGCACACAGGGAGACAGAGGTGGTCATTTACCTATTTATATGAATTTATCACAATTTTACATGATCATAACAGTTATTATATTTTAATTAATTCTAAAATCATACTGTTTCTTGGCAGTTTTTCAGCAAGAGTTATTTACATTTTGTAATTACCTTTAAGAGTTGTAGTTATACAGTGTTCACAATAACTTTAATATGAAATTATATTATTGCATTAATAATATACATGAAACACTATTGTGTAAATAATTCTGTTTTCGCTTTTTCATTTCATCTGGCTGCTTTTTTTATACTATCAATTAAGTGTAATTGTTCTTTTTGTACATTTTTTTACAGTTATTGTGACAGTCTCTTGCCAAGACAAAATGCACAATAAACAAAGTCAAAGGTTTTATTTTCAGCTGCTCTATGGATTAGACAGATCGTTATCATGGTATCGGTACCATGATAATTATGTAGTGAAAGTGTGATATTGCCCCATTACCTTACCATAGAGTAGTTTCTATTGTTAGTGGCGGAGTCTGCAATTCCCACCCTGTATTAAAGTGCATAACTATGGATACATGGATATACTATGTGTGTTTGGTTGCACTGTAAACACATTTACCACTTGTTCTCCTGTTGTGTTTCAGACAGAGCAGCTGCCCTGCCCTCGGGATTCTGGGACCTGTAGTATTAAAGCAGTTACTACCAGTTAGCACAGGTAACTGAAGTCTGAAGGATTGTCACTTTAAAAGAACAAAAATCTGAGAAATAGCACCTAAAATACAACTAACATCAAAATTCAAACTTCAGCATTGTTCCAAATTCTCTGCTGCTCAAAAAGAGTAGCCTAGAAAATGTTGACACCGTCCCTTTCCAGACTAATCCTCCCCTCCCTCTGTGTGTCTCCTCCTCCCCATTACTGGAGACTGAACTCCACCAGGTGCTGCTGGAAACAATGGCTGGCCCATACAGGGATCAATGCCAGGCCACTGATGGGCTCTCATTCCTTCACCAGCAGACGTGATAAATGACAGGGCACATATGTTTCAGCAGCCTAGACTCCAGCCGCCAGCCTCCTTTGTCTCCACATCTAAAGGGAGTTGTGCTGTGAAAAATGTAATGCGCGCACACACGCAAACAAAGCACATTTAGAGACACACATACAGGTTTTTGCTGTATTAACTGTACTGTGTATCTATGTTTAGACAAGAACTGATGACAAAGACTCACTAATTGGAGGCAAATCCCCATTGTTTATAATAATAGATTTTAGCAACTACAGTATGTGATCCCTTTCAAAAAATTGTGTATGCTCTCTCCACCTCCTCCTCCTCCTCCTCCTCCTCCTCTTCTCTCTTCTCCTTGGCAGCAGTAAATCCTGATGTCTATACAGGTAGCAGTGCTCTGGCCCCTGCATGCCGTGTCCCAGGTGTCTTGTCAGCTGTCAGAGACGTCCGACAGCAGACAGGGATGGCATGACCAGCGGGCCGGGCCGTGTTGGACGGGTCAGCCGTCAGCGCTGTGGACAGACAGGCATGTGGCAGTGATCTCCCTGTGACAGGCTGTCAGAGCCACCGGAGAGCCACCAACCAGCACTCGCCCCCTGTCATCCCACCTGACTACAGACAGAGGGGAAGCTCTGAATTCTCAACTTGGCACACTGCTTCTCCCCCCGCTGCTGTACAGTGCATCCATTGTGGCTTCTGATATTCAGTACGCTTTTTTATCTGTGGAAATGCATTGATGTGCTGGCTGGCTCAGTAATAGTGTCGCCCTGTATTAGAGATTTCAAATGTATGTTGTGGAAAAGGGTGATTCAGCTCAAGTGCTTTTACCTGCTTCACCTATTGAAAATACACGTCCAGGGCAGACATCGTGAAGCAGACAAGTCCTTCAAGAAGAGGAGATGCAAACCTGTCAAATGACATAATTGCCATTTTATAATAAGACACATCTCTGCAGCTATTGATCCTTTAACCTGATGGGAGTATTTTGCTTGAGTGTGTGTGCGTGTGTTTACCCCAAACCACTCCTCTCTGTCCCACTTTCCTTGTGTCCCCGTGTGACAGGTGACATTTGGAGCGGTTCAGTAGATGTATGTGCCATTTGTATCTATGGCAGGGTCAGAGCATGTTACATGACCTGCAGGACACAGAGCTAGAGAAAAGATACTAATCTCGCCCAGGGAATCAATACGGCACAGAGAGGCACTGATAATTGACCGCTGTCAATCAATCAGAGCTGTGTTTGTGCAGCCGTTAAACGTCTCTTTGTGAGAGGAGGAAATACTGCAGGCAGGCCCAGAGAGTGGGAAATAAAAGCTTTGGATTTTTCTCTCACGTTTTGTAATGGTAAAATATACAGTGGTAGAAGAATATTCAGATTCTTTACCGGAGAAAAGGTAGCCATACTGCAATATGCTGCTTTGATAACAAGTTACTTGACTGATTCATATTATTACTACAAAAATGTTTAATTGTTTATAAAAATAAGTAGTTGTAATTAGTCCCAACTTTAGCAGATCCAACATGAAAGTGATGTATACATTAACATGTTTTTTTACTTTTGGCATTTTAATTATATTTCGATGATAATACTTTTGTACTTAACTCGTGTAAAATTTCAAATACAGGACTTCTAACTATAACAGAGTATTGTCTTCACTGTGGTTTTGCTACTTTGACTTAAATAAACAATACAGGTTCTTCTTTCAACACTGCACTATGCATGGATAACTAATGAGTCTACAGGGCCAGGGGCCCAAAGAGTTAGGGTCCCCACTGAACTTCACCCTCAAAATGTTACTTAAAGAGACACGTACAAACCAAGAAGAGACTCAAAATGACCACAAAGAAACATAAACAACTAAAAAGAGACTCAAAAAGACTACAAATAGACCAAAACAATTATAAATTGAGGCAAAACAGCTGAAAAGAAACACAATGATACTACCAACGACAGCTAAAACAGGGAAATACAACCACAGACAAAACAATAAGGAGACAAAAACTGACCACAGCTGGTGATCATTTAATCAATTCTAACGGTTAGGTGTTTTGGTTTCATTTATAGCAATGCATCATATATTAGGCATATGTTGTGATGTTCATCTTTAGTAACTAAATATATCAGATAAGTGTCGTAGAAAAAAAGTTTAAAGTAGATTAAAAATGGAAATACTGAAGTAAAGCGCAACTAAAAAAATTTATTTAGGTGCAACGATTAATGTACTTAACTTACCATCACCAAAAATTAAACACATCTGTGGTTTGGAATTGCCTGAGCCGTTTTTTGAGAGACACGTGTTGTTAGGCATCACTAGTGCAGTAAAATACACATTTTGAACACTTGAGATCATCTGTAACTTGCGTTGGGGATTTCACAATGCAGTTCCAACATTGTTTCATGATTGGATAAACATGTTTTTTCGTTGTTGGGTTTGGTGACTTTGTGTAGGACAGAACATCAGTCGGGGGTTTTCATCACTAATTATCTGAGGAAAGATGCTGCATATACACTCTGCAATCACCAAGGCATTAGTAACATAAACAAGAGTATTTCCATAAACATGTCTGTGACAAGAGTGATTGAACACCAGTCTGCTCCAGCTAGCATGTCCGACTGTGTTAATGGGTGGCATAGTTAGCTATGTCTCGTCTGTGCACCACAGAGGATACACACATGTAGACCGGCACAAACAAAAATGCAAAAACACACACACACACACACACACACACACACACACACACAGTACACCAGAGGCGTAGACTACAAATCCATGTGATGTTCGGAGAGGAGGTGACATCAGAATATGCAAAAAAGACTTTGCCGCAGGCCAGAGATTTTTAATGATGAATCCATTCATTATAGAATAAGGTCATTATGCTTTTGTTGTCATGAAATGTACACATTCATCATCGGTCCACCCAGGACCAAGTCCATTGTCCCTCTTCTCCGGACGACCTTGAATGGAAAATTTATAAAGCGAAAAAATAACAAACACACACAAATACAAACACAGACGCAGCGCAAACATGTATACTTGTGCACACATCAACATCCCCAAGGACAGCAAACATACACACCATGAAATATTTTACTAAACCACGTTCATTTCATCATCTATAAAGCGAGGGAGGAAATGCAACAGAATGATGCTTTTTTTGTGTGCGCTGTTCAGCTGTTTCATATCCTTACCAGAGACTAAACCAGATATATGAGCCTGTAATGAAACATTTTATGCTAATTGTATTTGTTTATGAGCAAATTAATGGCAGCCGTGCAAAACGGATGATGATGTGAGCACATACACAACATGATAGGATTCCTGAGGAATTCATTAGCTGTTTGCAGGTAATTAGAGGAAATAATTAAGGTGATTAGAGTGCGTCACATGCGCATATATACACACACATTCGCACACACTTGTACAGTATATATCAAAAAATCTCCCCTCTAGCCCCTCCCTGGCTTTTCTGCAACTCTTTGTGGAAAGTGCTGACAGTGCTGTCTACATAGAATAACCCAATCACTGAATACAGAGAGATTTTGATCCGTCTTTCTCCCCTAATCTTCTCCTTTTCTCGTAGGTCTCCTGTTCGCAAGGTTCCCCTACAGTCACAAATCCCTCATACGGGGCCTGGCCACAATCTGACACATGCAGAGGTGGCATATTGGTGCACCAAAGATGCAATCGAGTGGAGAGCTCTGGCACAACACAATGCAGGAGTGATAAATCAACAAGCTGGAGCTCCCCAATATAGACAGGACGGCATCACAGACAATAGCCTGCTGTCCATCTGAATAGCAGGGCGGTAATATACACACACGCACACACACACATACACACACAGACACATATATATATGTATGCATATATAAAAGCAGCACTCAGCCATGCATGTCCTGCAGAAATCAAACGCTCATGTGTTTAGCAGGAGCTGTAACATTGAGGCTAAAACCCGCTGATTATCTGAGTGTAATAAGCAAGCAGCCTCTTCTCCAGTGTAATTGGTCTGCAGTGGATCTGCAGCCGAAGCTCGTTAGTGTCACAGCAGAAATAATCACGCAGTAAAAACCCCTCCTGTGACTGATCACCATATATCATACACATACACACTTACAGATGCATGAATGATTCTCTCACACACACATAAGCTCTTGATAGGTGGAGCTTTAGTGTTATAATGCAGATTGGTGCATTAATGCAGGATCTAGAGAGCGAGCGTAATAGGTTGCCATGTGAGTTGGAGGCGATGTGAATTATTCCAATGCATCTTTTTGTGTTGCAAAATTGTTTAAAATGCTGTTTTGCTTCTTTAATCTCGAGCCTAAAATACAGCAGAAGCGCCTGCAAATGTAATTGTAAGTTTCATCTCTTTCCCACCAAAATATGAGAGTCTCCTCGTTGCTTACTGTATATGTGATTCTGGGAAACTGACACAGGCGAATATTTTCTGTCATTCAGATCCTTCTAGTTCAAGAATATGAGATTTTGTTGATGTATGAATGCCACGTTTTGCACCAAAGAAAAGATTTATTTCTCTCACTTTCTTGCTTTTTAACTTCTTTTTCATATTCTTATTCTGAGTTGGGAAAAAAAGCATTTGTTGATGAATACCATTTGTATCTGTAAGGATGACAATTGATGTCAGTTCCAGATTGGGTTTGGAGAAATTGGGGGCTTTTTTTTTTTTTTTACCAAGATCTTCTTATATGTTTGTTTTTTTCCTTGAAGGAAGGACCTATGAAAAGTCTTTGTCAGATTCATGAAGGTTTTTTTAAATGGCAGGATTGTTGTTTCCTTTGATCCCCCTACCTCAACTGTAACACTCAGTAAAGTAAAAAACTAATAATTAAAAAAACAGGCCTACTTTGGGCCTATAAATAGTGTGATCAATCACTAATTATTGGACGACATGGCTCTCAGTTAACATAATTGGTGTGCATTGTTAGTGTGGTCTTTATTTTTTAATTTAAAAGGCCACAGCGCTATGGAAAATAATGGAAATGATCATTATCATAAATTTAAAAAAAAGATTAAGATTAAATCCCATATTATATAACTGTATAATTTAAGAAAACACACGTATTTGGCACAAAAACATGTACATGTTTAGTGTGTGTAGATTATGCTCTTAAAAGAATAAAATAAGAAAACATTTGGAAATGTCAGAAAACTGCGTAAGTGGGTTTTAAGTAGAAATGTCTTCTTAGGAACAGTTAGTAAATGAGGCCCATTCATCCCAATAAACTGACGTAAATTATTTATTTTCTCCCTTTACAAATGTCCCCTCCTCCATGTTTACGACAAGTCATATGCTCCATCTGCTTTGACTGCTGCAGAAACACCTCTGCACGCTGTATCAGCATGCTGTTCTAGATATGGGAACAATAAGAAAAAACTGCTCTTGATTCCAGCCCTTACAACTGCAGAAAATATCCCTGAAGCCACTGATGTGCCTTGGAGAGAAATAGTTCTACACGAGCGCTCCTATGAGAAGAAATACTGAAGAGACGGCATTGGAGCTATTACAGTTAAAAGAGTGTAGACCCTTTCATTGTTTAAGATGAAGGTGAAAGGCAATGTGTGTGTGTGTGTGTGTGTGTGTGTGTGTGTGTGTGTGTGTGTGTGTGTGTGTGTGGGCGGTGACTGATGATCCTGATTCAGAGAGGGGACCTACACACCGTCTGAAACAGAATCAAACTCCGACACCCAGGTATACACCACCTGCACCAGAAGTCATTTAAATGTCCTCCTGGGCCATCGTAGCATCAGGAAAATTCAATCACCCTGTCTGCTGTTGGAGGGGGGACAACGTTCTCTGAGATTACTTGCAAAGAAACTTAATAGCTAAGAGCATTAAATGCTGGTTGTTGCTAGCACCGCTGCCAATAGTGAATAAATGATTTTGGCAGTGTATACAGACAGGGAAATCAATACCAGAGGGTTTTCTGTGGCGTTGGGCTTCTGTATTCATGTAAACATGGGAAGTGGTTTTCTTCGCACCTCAGAGCGAGATTACCTCTCACCACTGGAGGCTTGCCCGAGTGCAGAGGAAGATGCAGCTCTCAGCTTGAGTCTGCCACCGGCAGGAAGATGATATTTAAACATCGCCTATTCCAATACGACAAATGCAAATATCAGGCAATTTTTTTTTCTGGTTGCCCACGCTACATGTCAGTGTGTGTGTGTGTGTGTGTGTGTGTGTGTGTGTGTGTGTGTGTGAGGGGGGTGGGGGGGATAAGATTATATTCTGTTCAAGCAGAATAACTGTTGCACATTTAGTGACAGCTGCCTAGAAAGCTTGAAATTATTGTGTGATCAGTGAAAAGCTGAAGCAATATTTCATGAAGTGTCTCTGTTATGCTTAGTCGAAGCTCTTTTGCACTTTTGTTGTCCTTTCCCCTGTTGTGACCCCTCTCTCCATATCTCCATCCAGACTTCAGTTAGGGGGCAAATGGAGGGATGGAGACGGGAGGAGGAGAGAAAGAGGAGGAGGAGAGGGAGGAGGAGGAGGCAGTGGTGTGAGGGGGCTACTGCTCAGCCATAGTGACCGGGTGAAAAGGCAGTGCAGATGTAATTTGTCCTCAATGGCTGTTTGGGAAGAGTAATTGTGGTGACATTGGCGGGTCGATAGTATGGATTTTTTGTTTGGAGTGCCCTGTGTGTGTGGTGCTAAGGGGAGGCCAGGAAATATAACACTGCTGCTCAAATACAATAAAAATGGATCGAGGGTGTGGTGGTTGTTTGCAGAGCTGGTAGCCATCGTTTGGCTGTGGATGTCATACTGTAGCTGCTGTGGTTATCAAATACACCCCGCCGTTCTGCCCTATTAACACCAAATGTTCAAGGCTTCAAACAGGTCTTTCAAACAGGTTTAAATGCTGGAACAAAACCATCAGTTAAAGACATGTTTTACCAGAGCAAATGTGTGTCCAAATAAACTATAAGAGCGACTGTGTGCTGTGAAACAAATGCTGATTTGTTCAGCACTTCTTAATGTACTTGCTGGGAAATTATGATATATTGATAACAAACACATAACACTCAAAAAGGTCTGTAGCAGAAGTGTTTGGATTTTAGTGTGTTGCTAATGTACAGGAAAATGTGGAGGTTTTGGTTCAATCAAATGGGTTGGTTGGTTGGTTGGTTGGTTGGTTGGTTGGATGGATGGTTGGTTGGTTGGTTGGTTGGTTGGTTGGTTGGTTGGTTGGTTGGTTGGTTGGTTGGTCGGTTGACCCATGTTCCAGTGACGGTACTGTAGCAGTGGGGGGTAAGGAAGAAGCCCCAGGGGAGGCCAGTGGACGTGACTTTTGGTGTCCCAGTCAACTCTAACATGATCAGTCAATGGTGTGTGAGCACAATGTGTTTTGTCCACCCTAAGAAATGTAATGAGGGAGAAGAAAAGGGGTTATGACACAGTGGAGAGACATACACTGTCTGTCTGGCATTAGATCAAGCCTCTTGGGGGGGGTCTGTAAGGTCAGCATGTAGACCCTACAACTATTGTGCATTTAGAAATGCTCACATAAACATGCATGTTGAAAGAATAATTTAACCTTCATTTAACCAGGTAAAAGCTTCTCTGAGATCTGGCCAAGAAACTATAAGCATGCCAACTCTTTCAACAATCTGTGACACTGAGTGTACTTCTGCAGGCTGATTCTATCTAATGTGTCCATGTTAAAATGGCTGTATCGTCTTGTTGCCTCCTCAGTGCCCTCTGCTAATCTTGAGGTGTCAGCAACGCACATATGCACACCTAAAAATACATTATTTCTTTGGCATTCATCCTGCGCTCCATCACGTTGATAATGAACAGTGTGTGTCCCGTCTTGATAGGACGCTTCCCACCGAGCCGGGGCCACCTCGTCGAACACAGCCAGGCCAGCCCCGTCTGTGTCACCCCTGTCATCTCACATCAGATCCTGTTTCACTCCATAGCGGTGCTCTTTGGGTAGAACCATTAACAGAGTCAACAGACACAAACAGGACCACATTTTGACACTCAGCCGCCACCCTGACGTAACCGAGCACGACACCTGACGTGGGGAAAAGGTCACACGACTCGTCAAAGAGACAGGGGTGCCTCTGATGGAGGACGCGAGGACTCAAAAACGGACGCCTCCCGACGGTGATGATGGACACATGGCTGAAGCATGGCCTTCTGGGAGCGGTGGGAGGAGTGGACGTCCTGCCGGGAACTGTCCCTTATGGTTCCTCCGGCCCGCTGACAAGTGGTGTCCTCGCTGATCTCACATGATGAGGCTCACGCTAAGAAGGCAAATCAAATATAGTTAAGTGTTTCACATGTAATCAGAGCGGGCATGACTGTTGTCGGTGCTTGTAAAAGTTTGGTGGATGTGCACATAGTTGCTAATCAACCTTCCCAAACAGTGCCTCAAATCTACATGCTTTACTCTGAAATGTTAGATTTTATCGAGACAAAGATGAACAGTATTTGTTTGTGAAATAGGATGCTACATTCAGCAGCTAGTTGGCGTAGCTTAGCATAAAGACTGGAAAAAGCTAACCTGGCTCTTCCCAAAGGTAACAATAGCTTTCTACCAGCATCTCTAAAGCTAATTATTTACAAATTAACAAATAATGCCTGTTTTGTTTAATTGTTGCACGAAAGGGTAAAAACATCATGTAACAATGTTACATTCATTATCTAACTTCCAGGGAAGCCAGACTAGCTGTTTCCCCTTTTTCAAGTTTTTGTGCTAAACTATTTGTCTCCTGGCACCATCTCATAGACTGTATGATGCACTCATTGGTTAATGGACTACGGTTTTGAAGCATAGAATTGTAAACTGTTGTCACCAGAAGTGACCATATTTGGATGAAAGGATTAAGTTGTGGAAGGGGACGGGGAAGTTATCAGCTAACGATAGCTGGCTAGTTTCGTGAGCAAGGTGCATCTGTAATTAAAAATGAGCATCCGACTCCTTAGTGTCTTAGTCCAACCAAACATCGAACAAGATATTTTAAGATGTATGCTATAATGAACTTTAATGAATTGAAAACACACTGTGGAAGGGTCAACGTTCAAAGACACACAGTGCACCATGCACTAAAGCATACCATTTTTATTGTCTATTTTAGTTTAAATGATACCATAATTTAGATTAGATTAGATTACATTACATTTTATTGTCCCCAGAGGGAAATTAATTTTCACATTTACAGAATGAACATCATGCAGTACTGACAAAGACTTTAAACTAGAGATTGAGTCCCTAAAGTCATTAGGAAAATGTTTACTGTGGTAATAAATCAAGTGATAATAACGTCATTTTCTTACTGACTTGAATACAATCTGACCTCTTTTAGCAACCAGTGGAGTCGCCCCCTGCTGGCCATTAGAAAGAATGCAGGTTTTAGACAGTTCTGTATTGGCTTCACAGACCTGGAGGTTGCTGCTTGCTCCAGCTTTTTATTTCCCTTACAAACATGAAAGTGATACCAATCTTCTAATCGAACTTGTAGCACAAAATAAAATAAGAGTATTTCCTAGTAGTTCCTTGGATAAATCTTGCTCTTTAAATATGTAGTAAAAAAACAACAACTGTATCTTAATGGAACCTTTGGTGGTGGACCTTGCGATGCATATTAGATTCATCAGTTTTGTAATTTACTCATGTAACAGTAGATTCACAAAGTGTAATAGGAACAGAGTGCCAGGGGCAGATGACACGGAGAGACTGGCTATAGAGAACTAGTGAGGCAGGGAGAGAAAGAGAAAGAGGGTGAAAGAGAGATAGAGAGTCCCTGGGGCCCCATTAGAGGCAGTTCTGAGGGCCTGTGACATCTGACTGGATCAGTGTTCTTCAGTCAGAAGCTCTCCTCTTATCCACTCCTCTACTGGAGTCAATAAACACATCACCTACTCACAAACACATACACACACAGTAACTGAGCCTCTAGGGTGAACACCAGATTAGTTCATTTAGAGAGGGTTTGATTCTTTCTCCTTGAAGGTACACAGCTTACTAAGGACTTAATGAGAATGTCACTGCTATTGCATATATGTGCTGCACCTGGAATTGTTTGTTTTTTTAAAGCCATAGTCATTTTTTAAATTGTTCTCTTTTCTCTTTTTTTTTTTTTTGCCTGTGACTACAAATCTGTTTGTGCTTCACAGGATGTAAATGATGAGAGGAATCTAAAACTTTCTGGTGTGTAAAGAAGAGGCAGTTAGCAAAGAATGCTGGCTAGCTTGATGGAAAACCAACTGACGAGCTGTAAACACTTTTCTCTCCGCGCTGACAGTGCGGTGGCACCAAGCAGGGTGAAACTTTGAAAGTCAAGCGGTCCTTTATCCATCCCTGCTCTGACCTTTCTGCTAGGCTGCCCTGTATTCACTGGCTGTCAGTGTGAGTTTGTCAGGAGCCATCCGTCTCTGTCCACCTCCACCCCCCTCCCCAAATCCCTGCCGACCCATTAGCCGCTAGGATCCGGGGGAGCGGCGGCATGGCCGGCCTATGGGGGCCTCGCCTCCCTCCCTCCCTCCTCCCCCTCAGCCCTGGTATCCACGTAGCACACAGCTCATCCAGGTACCCTAGAGAGGCCGAGCTAGCTGGCTATATATATACAGTATGTAGCAAAAGCATCAACACAGCAATACTGTCTGACGTGTGGCCCAGGGGAGCTGCAGAGAGGCTGATAGCTGCTGGGACAGAGGGAGAGCTGGTGGCATCACTGCAGGGGCAATGCTGCTCCACACTCATCTGTAGCATCTCAACTCTTAACAGTCCATATGTTTATGGACCACAAGCCAGTTGCACCAGCTCTTTGTGAGTTCAGACTTAGCCTAGTTATTATGTAAGCGTTTGCTAAGGGGCGATTTATGCACCACACAAAGTAATTCTTAGCTAGAGATTAGAGAGCAGTTGTGTTGCTAACTGAGCTAGCTTGCTGATGAAGCTAACGTTAACAAATAACATAATATCAAATACAGTCAAAATATTTGACCTGGCAGGAAAAAAAAAATGCGGTTTAATGATAATCTAACCTAATTAAATTAGGATTTTCAAATTACATCGCACAAATAGGGCATGACAGTTGCCATGTCTGCAGCCATTTTCAAAAATTGGCAATCATTTCTTGGCCTTTGGTTGCCATCAGTGGCAAATGTGCAAATTGATTCAACTGACAAATAATGAACCTGAACGAACAGCAAAAAGGAGGTGAAGTATCCCGACATCTTTGAGCTGGATGGAAAATGATACTCTTACCTTGATATGTGACACATTCAGTTCACTAGTTCAAGGCAGCTGACTTTCTGTAATAAAGCTTTTATGTTCTTTTTTTTATAGCACTATTAATCTGACATATAAGTTTCGGCAACCAATAGCCTGGCAACCACTAATGACAGGTTAGGTTAATTTAGTATATTTAGTTATTTAGTATTTCCCACCCATTCGTAACTGTATATAAACTAACTGCATATATTAAAAAGAACAAAGTTATGATTAAGAAAGATCTGTCTGTTAAGTTGACTATAATGGTATGTCTCCTAAAACTAATTTCAGCAGTTGCTGCTTGTGATTTCCTGTTTATGTAGCTGGTTGGTTTGATTGGATGGTGCTACAAATGTTTGCTTTAGTAAGACATTCATTAAGCTTTAATGCTGAAAGCCTATTTAGAAAAGTTTTAAAGTGAGAAGTGAGTACTACAGTCTCTAAGAAATGAGGACATGATTTCTTACACAAACTTAGTAATGCATTTTTTTTTTTTTAAAGAAAGGCGGTGCAATCTAACCGGGCAGAAGAGGATTCTCTTATTTATGTTGATGTACAGTATGTCATATCAAAGGTTAATTTGTCAATGCCACATTTTGACGTTAAAGTCTTGGCCTCAAGATTAGGGCGGGAGCAGGAAACTCTAGAGACAGTCAGGACTTAATAGGATGATAGAAAGGGGGTGTGAGGAAGAGAAGTAAGTGAGAGTTTGGAAAAAAGTGATGCAATTGTGAACGATAGAAGGATAGATGGATAGCCGGAGTGATGGAGGAGGAGTAGAAAGGTGGAGGGAGGAGAAATAGACAGTGAGAGAGGGAGGGAGGAGGCAGTAACATGTGATTAATGGATGGGTGGTAGTGGGGAGGTTGAGGCAGACTGGGAGAGAGCAGAGTGACAGTAATAAAGTGAACCTGCCTCCCATTCATCTCCCTCAACCCATCTCCCGTCTGACTGGTAGGGCTTTACACACTCTGACTAATGCCACGCTCCGCATGCGGGCACAGACAGGAGTGCCACACACCGCTTTTGGCTCGCCACATAAATGAACACGCACCTTCTCATGGCCTCCCATCGCCGGCTTCAAGCCCGTCCCGAGCTCAATCATTCATCAGCGGTGATAGCTGTCTGAGAGATCAACACTACCTCATCGCTTTTTATGGCTTCTAAATCATATTGTGTATCAGACTCATCTGGCGTAAAACAATTGCTATCGTCCCTTTAACAACAGGTCAAACATGGCGGGCGGGATCGCCGCGGGACATACATGACCTTTCCCAAATGGAATGTGAGCTTCGGTGCTTTTTGCATCCGAGTCATATCATAACAACGTGATGACTTGCTGGTGTTTTGGTACATTTCGCCCCCTGCTTTTTTTTTTTTGTTCAAGGATGAGTCTGTTAAGCGGCGGGCTAAGGTAAACAGTGGTGTTTGGTGACCTTCCCTCTGGCTGCCGTAATGAGATGCATATCCCAAATGTAGCCTCATTAACCTGTCCTGAGCTGTTGCAGGTCACGTGTTTTACATTGATTCTGCACTGGGGGAAACGTAACCCCATGGTAATAGGGTTATGTTAGGGTTGTTACCTCTGCTCATAACACGCTGCCTTCACTTTGACTTTCTGTAATTATAATGAATTAGACATGGCTCACAGTAGAGAAGATGAACCTAAATATTCATCCCTCTGGGATTGTGCGTTGCATTTAAAGTGAACCTTCCCTGACCTTGCTAGTGAATCGAGAGCACACACACAACCCAACCCTCCCTGTCCACCCAAATGAATATATTATTAGAGTCACTCCTGCATATGTGCAGGTGAACGTAATGTTGAAATAACTTGTAGATGAGCGATCATTCATCTTTCACTCCACCACGCACCAGTAAATCACAATGTTTGAAACCCCAAAGCCTCCAGCGAAAATAAAATGTATGACTAAATTGGCTTAAATTACTTTGGCACTGACTTGATAAAAGACCCTCCATGTTATTTCAATCATTAGTGGTTTTAATTGCTCCAAGGTATAATGAACACATTACTAATTGATAAGGAAACCAGTAACAGTAAAAAGCCCTCTCCAATGGGCCCCACCTGCATGGGGTAAATCTGTCTTCATATCAGCCACATGACTTTTGCCCGGGCAGACAATAGATTAAACAATGAATGAATGATTTATTAGCTGTCGTTGTCATGCTATTTAGATGGATGGGTGTACACGCGGCATGACCTCACTTCCTTGTTCGCTGCCTTGTATTCGAGGGTATGAAGAGAGGAGGGGGTGGACGGGGAGATGTTGGGCGGGTCAGGCACACCACTGGCCACTGACAGGACCCAGCCACTTGATCAATGATCCCTGGATTCGATATTGTGCCGGGGTGTGAGGCAGCTGCGTCTGAACTTCAAATACATATGGAGGGACAAAGGTGTGTAAACTGCATCTGTCTTTGTGTGTTTGTGTGCGTGTGCATGCGAGTGCAAAGCCAGAGAAGTAACTACCTTTACTCTCTCCCCTTTCTTCCTCTTCCTCCCTCTCTCAAATGGGTTATTCTGGCGATGGCCCTGACAGGCCATGGTTTGGATTTTGATTTATGTTCCTGTGAAGCTCAAATCAAAGATTCCATCTACTGCTGCTTTATGGCAGCTGGGATGATGAATGGTGCAGTCTCTCGGTCAAACCAAGCCTCTGTGTCTTTGCCCCACATTTTAATTGCTAAAGTAGCCAGTCATCGCTCAGCCCTCCTACCCTCTCCCTGCCTCCCAACCTCATCCTTTCTCTGCTTTTCAGCCCATTGTCTCTCACCCGCATTCATTCACGGTCAATAATGTACCTTTATCCCTTCAAAATGTCTGGACGACATAACTTTCCTTAATAAAACTTCAAATTTGCCCCTAAAGAGAAGCCATGTGAAAAAATTATAACCACCCCAGTTTATCCAGATATTTAAGCAGTGAAGTCTAACAGATATCCCTTAATATTTAGAAACAGCATCTGTCTTTTCATCTCGCCTACATTATTTTACACCTCCAGCGTTAGTACATGATATACAGCAAACAAGTCTGATGAGGGGGAAAATTCATTCCTGCATCAACATAAAAAGCCACTTTATTTGGAGGAAGAATGCGTAGATGTCAAGCTCTGATAGAGTTTATGTTTTCTCACTATTTTTCAAAAGTAAACACATTCTGCGGTACATGACATTACTAAGTAGGTTAAGTATAGCCTGGAGCCATCATCCATCAGTACAGAATGAAGCGAGCATATTCTGCTCGATGAGAGGTGAAAGTTTTCCACTGTGCCACGATGACATTTAATTTTTCACATCTCCTGCGTGTTCCTGGGATGAATTTTGGCAGACCTGGTGCAATTTAGCTGCTTGGCAGTTTGAAATTGGGCGATGAATCACAACGTGAATTCAATGGGAGCCAGTCAGTGTACAATATTTTCTCTGTGTCAGAATGGAAAGAGAGAGAGAGTGAGATACAGAGAAAAACAGAGGGAGAGAGAGGGGGAGCTGCCGAGGCTTTAGATTGTGTTCTCCAATCATCTTCCGCTCACACAGCCTATCATCCCTTCCTCCCCCTTCAAAAAACAAAGTGCAGTGAGTCGACCATTAGAAGAGGAGCCGTGTGTGGCTGCAGATGTCGAGCAATGGCGGAGGTCTTTAAGGTCTGCAGTTGGATATTTTGACAAAGAGCAGTGAAGAAAGAAATCAATAAAGTCAGGACTTTGCCAGTCACTGAGCAGAGCGGCGGAGAATGCAAAGCTCCACTCCAACCCCTAGACAAACTCAAAATGAGCAACCAATAGACTGACACTGCCTCTGACACAAGCCATTTATTAGCCTGGCAGCAGAATATGGTGGATTGCACAGCTGATGGTCTGTATCTGGGAGGACCACACCTGAAGAGTAGATGTGGTGGGGGGACAGCTTATGTGGTAGCACTGGACTGTAATGACTAAAAGTGTGCAATAAACTGTAGTAAGCGAACTGCAGATGGCATTTGTTAAAGTAAAATAACACACAACAACCTAATCCATATAACCAGTCATTAGAATGCACTGTAGTTTGACCTAAAGGGCTGCGTTTGCATCATCTGCTCCACTGAGCACTGAAAAATGATCACCTCCAGTGGTGCTGTTGTGTGTGGGACTGTGCACTTTGACCTCCCTTTGGAAAGGCCAAGAAAAGCAGCAGACCTTTTCTCCAGCGATCACACACACATTCGAATGTTCTTTTTTCACATGTGAATGATGCAGAGAGAGAAATAATCACAAATGACAAAAAACGTTGCAAGTAAAATAGGTGGTCATTAAAAACAAACATTTAACAAGCAGGGAAAGTAATGAATTATAATGAATGAGGAATTAAGTTTAGTGAGCATTAACCAGGTAAAGCAAATAATGTTTTAATTAGTGACACTGCTTATTCAGCCTAAAATCCACATACAGAGCATCCCAAAGCCAGAGAAAATGCCTCATCTGTTTGTCTTTGGATTAAGATTCATTCAATTATTATTGGAAAACAAAATCTTATTTTAAAAAAAGTAAGAAATATATTGCTAGTCAGAATAGAGAAGCTCTCTAGATGTTGTTTTTCTACTACCTACTAAAAAAAACCAAGGAGTATTTGTCTTTCTCACAACGTATTCTATGTGTATATATAGATTATATATTTTATTCACTTACTCTCAATTAATTCATCTTAATTAGTATATTGTTCTTTACTTTGTCTAAAATGGTTGTGAAAATATGTTTTAAACAAATAACATTTAGGACAACATACTAGATATTAATACATTACTCCATGTATCATTATAAGCTTAATTTTATTTAAACACATTGAGATATAGTGACCAGCTGTCTCGGTTTGTCCTGGTTTCAAGCTGGGTGTCCTGAGTAATAATTATACTTATTTCTAGCAGTTACATGGACATTTATCATGTTATTTCTCCTCATTAATCCAATATGTCTAATTCAACAACTAATTTAACATTCAACACTGATTTGTCTGTTTTTGTGTCAATCAACGTGTCGTTGTAAAGGCTGTTGCTAGGCTGTGAGTCATTGATAGTCATGGCTCTATTTTTAGGGGACAGGACCTATATTTTCAATCAGCAATGATTTCCGAAAAAAGAAAATCAAAATTGTATTATTACAGAATTTTAATTACATCAGTTATTTCATATGATAGATTTCTGTATTTGTATTGCTCTTTTCAAAAGTGGGCTGCATTAGAAACATTTTAAATGTTGGTGTCTTTTTTTGCTGATGTTGCACAGACCTATCAAGTCTGATCAAACCACACCCTGTGTCCGGAGGTGAAGCGATGAGGTGGAGTTTTTTCAGTGTCACGATATTAATAAATAACATCTAATGATGTTTTCTCCAAAATTTTAACTTGAATGAATATATACTTTTATAGAGAAATACTAAAGAGTTAAAACAAAGTTTTAAGGCTTTAATTCAAAAGCTGCAGTAGAGTTTGAGAACTTTGTAGTGTTTATAAATATGAACCATGAAGCCATTATCCTGAATAAAGCCCCTCCCACTTATGACACCCACAACAACTTTAATATGTCTCCTATTTGGAAATGGTAGTTTCTTAACAACGTCTTCTTCTCAACTCCTTAAAGGCCAAATTGTATATTCGAAATGCTCAGTGAACCTGAGTGGGAACAGGAACCATTTCATTGTCTTTTCAACGTCCTCGCCACATCTGGATGTGCGAGAGCCTCCACTTCCACAGTGTAAAATCACATTACCCTAAAGGGGAAGGCAAATGAAAGGATGGTGCTGTGGATTGGCCATAGTCCAGTGAGTTGTCAAAGCCAGTTACGTTTTGTTCGAGGAAGACAGAAAGGGTAAGCGAAGATGGAGAGAGAGGAGCAGAGTGAGAAGAGTTCTTTAAAACAATGTTTTTCTGTTCTACAGATGTTTCTAATTCTCCAACACCTGCATTTATGTCTCTGCATTCAGTTTATTGACTGACAAACAAGGCTTAACCCCCTTCTACAAAGTGACTCCGTGTCCCTCCCCCACCTCTTGTAGTTGCATACTATATATGACATTGAAATGGAAAATGTGA
This sequence comes from Centropristis striata, assembly GCF_030273125.1. Lineage (NCBI taxonomy): Eukaryota > Metazoa > Chordata > Actinopteri > Perciformes > Serranidae > Centropristis > Centropristis striata. The sequence continues at coordinate 20,620,669 of NC_081522.1, forward strand.
AGTGAAATCTCTTTGTGCATGCATGTGTGTTTAGATGTGTTTGTGTGTGTCATTGTGCGTACACGTCCGGGGCGTGAGGATGATTCAAAATGCCATTTCGTTGTGTGAGGACAGCCTTCACAAACACACTCGTCATGCAGAAGATGTTGTCATCCTCCGCCTCATTGTTTGTGTAAGTGATGTCTCCAATCACCATCAAACACGTGGAGGTTTCACCCTCCCTCTGTCACTCTCCTTCTCTGCCTTCTCCTCCGATTGTACAAATTGTCCCATCGTCCTTCTGCTCCTGCAGCCTCACGTCCCTTCCTCGCTCTCTGCTCAAGGGGTTCAACTTAAAGGGACTCGCAGATAGCAACAGAAGCAGTGACGTATACAGTGTAAGGAATGAGGTTAAAATATAACTTTTTTTATTAACCAATCTAAGATGCCTCTACTAAGAGGCCTGTGAGTAAGAGGAAATGTGAGGACATAACATGAAAAGAATATTTCAGGACTATTTGATCCTGATGGCTGATATGAGCACGAACATCTGCACATTCATACAGTACATCTCACATGTTTTTGGTGTATCTGATGAAACACACGAAGAAATTTCACACAAAAATAAAACCAGGACCACTTTTGAAAACATATATTACATAATGTGTGCATGTGTTGCATATAAAAACACATGAGGTGACATAAACAAAACCCATATAAAATGTATGTGTACAAGCATTTATATTAGTACAAGAATTAAATGTATGTTTACCAAATATATGAATGCTTCTATATGAAGCAATAGAGCAAAAGTTATAGCATTTATATTACCGTAATACATAGTTTATGTGCAGGCACATATAGAAAGATTGTCATATATCATTACCTACCTATTTTCCCCTAAATCATCTCCTTATGAAGCTGGCTACCACTTTTTTGTGTTTTCAGAATAAAACTGAAAAAAATTACTTAGGCCATCATTTTTTTACAGGGTGTTGATATGATACTTCGCATATATATACTTCTTGTATGCAAGTATACTATATATACAACTACAACAAGAAAATGCAATGTAAATATCAATGCATATGTTATATAAATCCAATAAAATATTATATCATAATGGAACACTAACTTCTCTCTCATCTTCTACTGCAAAGTGAGTATATAGTATATTGTGTTGCTGTGTAAGTGGGTATTCCTTCTTTGTTCAACTGAAATAAAAACGTTTTCTGTCTCATAAGGATAATTTTAAAGCCTCACTCCTCAAGCTGAAAATGCTTATGTGGATGTCATGTGATTTCAGACATTTGATTGTCACATGATGTGTTGTTGAAAGTCTTGCTGGCACACTCCTCCTCATGCTTGTTACACAACACTTTAAAAAGGTGGAAAGCTGCTTGGCAGAAATTGCCTAAAGCTTTTTGTTTCAAGTTGCCAGCATGTGCCCAACAGCAGAGGCTCAAACATTTTATCTGATGTGTTGGCATTTTCATGTTGATGGCAGAATTTTAGATAGCAATTTGAAAAAGCAGGTGCTCACAGAAAACTATCGACACCGTGATTATGAAATTGTCCGCATTGGCGCGTACAGAGTGCCTTTAAATAGGACTAAGCTTAATTGGCATCACAAACACATTTGCAGCAAAAAGGAGAAACAATCCAGTCGTATGCTGTTGATTTCACTGTAGCTGTTTTGTATCTCTGTATAGGTGAGTACTCCATTAGCGCTGTCTCTCGCCGTTATAATGGAGCCAGTGAAGGCTTTTGGCAGGCCCATTACAGCACCAGTCCCCCCTCCTCACTACACACCCACCCACCCAAATATCTCTTCTCATTACCTGATCGACCTGTTAGCATTCGTTACCAAAAGCTGTAGCCGCTCCCCGCAGAGTACTTCAGATAGATTTCCCATTTTAGATCAGAGCAAAGTGGAGTCAGCTTCGATTGGAGCCGACGTCGGAGGAGTTCTTCAGGGCAAACCAGCTGTGACTGGCCTGATGTGTAGCTGTCACTGTGTCGTGACATGATATAATATGAAATTATATTGAACAACGCCGGTTTGGCACTAAATTGTTAGCAGGGCTTCAGGTCTGACAGCAGCCAGTTTATGGCTTTAATCCCAAGGTCCTTTAAACCTTGTTTGACATAAATTGAGTTTGGCTTCTTGACGGAGGGAAAAAAGAGCAATGACAGAGAAAACACTTTCCGTTCTTCTGTCTTGTTTGGTTCAAATGGAAAGTTTTTCTGTCTGTGAAGTTTCATTTACTTCTCAGCCACAGTAAATGAAGATGTTAACGTCAAAGTAGGGCAGTGGAATTTGGTATCGTCGCTGTCTGTTAAACTCACGACACAATTTTGACAACATATTGGTTAGATTAAAGGGATATTTTTTTTGAAAGCAGAGTTTCAGAGTGAGGTACCTCTCTACAGTTAGTTTATTACCTATCTGACGGTTGGCATGATCCAGTTTGAATGAACAGGCAGGCGTTCTGACAGGGAAGCTCAGCAATGTACTGATAAGGGTGGGGCAGCAGGACAAAAAGTTTACTCAATATTGAGAATATATAGCTAATAAGCTGTTACCTATACTCTTGTGAAAGCCACCAGACTCCACTGACAACAAAAACAATAATTTTGCCTAGCAACAAAGGAGTTGCTAGACCAGTGATCAATGTAAAATAATCACTTTTTCTGGTGGCTTTGTAGAAAGCATAAAAAGGCTTCAGAAAATATTCTAAATAAAGCATAAACTTGAACTAATATTATTATTAAAGAAAAACATTTTGCTGCTACTGTGCAGCAGTACATTGCTTCGCATTTGTGTCTGCATCCTGCCTGCTTCTCCGACCTGGGGGCGTGCTGACATCCATACTGCAGGTAATGCACTAACAATGGATAAGCACCTCATACTGCCCGACTTAAAAAAATCCAAACTATCCCTTTAAACTGATGCCATCTCACAGATCACATGCTTATGTCCACACGCTGCATCATCCAGACCTTAAATTACAATACTGAGGCTGAACAGCTTTAGACGGTCATCTCATCTCATTGTTAGGACGTTGACATCAGCTAGTGATCTGTGATAAATCTGCTATGTAAAGCTCAATGAAAACCCCGAACACAGGTCTGAGGGACCCGTTACCATGACTAATGCCCCGACTGACAGCGAAAGATAAGACTCATCCTTCACCTCAGCCAAGCCCATTTCTCAGCAATAATGTTCATAATGGAGTGCTCCGGTGTCGTTATTGTGTGAATAATTTAAATGGTGATTTAGGTTATTGGGCACCGAGGTCACAGCCACAACACCTACCTACCTAGACTGATCCAGATGAGATACAGCTTTAGTGTACAGTAGGTTAGAAGGGACTCTTACTATACAGAAGCAAAATGGCTGGAGATGACCGAGCGGCGATGATTTGGTGTGTCGCTTAATTAGATGTTCCGGCGACATCTGTTTTTAAGGGGAAACTGCAACTCTGGCACATTAATTCACTTTGTAATGAATGACTGAATGTCAATGCAGGCCGTGAAATCACCAAGAGGGAAGTATGTGTGTCTGTGTGTGTGCAACACAGTGATGCTTTTCCATCTGTTTGGCAAAAACATTCCCCCTCCAACACTGGCACCATCGCTGCGCAGTAGCCAGAACGAGGAGGGATTCAAGATGGCCTAATGCTGATTGGAATGCCTTTTGAATGGGAAAAATGAAACAAAGATGGAGTGGACATTATGCCGCTGAATCTTAGTTAAGGACGCTTCACAAGTGTGTGACAGTGTCATTAATCTCGTGAAATTACAGACAGAGAAACCAATACAACAGAATCAGAGGCTGCTAACAGAAAATGTACATAGAAAGACCCATTTGCTGCACCGAGATCCTTTTAAAATGCATGCAAAAGGATGTTCATATGCATACCATAAATAGTTATTTTTATTCAAAAGAAGAATTATTTTTTCTTCAAAATCTATATATGTACATATAATTTTCTGTGTTCCAGATGGAGCTGATAGAACTAACCATGTTTTTCTCTCCAGTAGGATAAAAATGGGACACTGCTTCCTCCCTGAGTGACTGACTGCAGTCCAAGGAGACCACTTGGCACCTGGAGTGACAGGCTGCCATCAGCGTGTAAAGATGCTAATATGAATTCTGATCACTCACTCATATAGGCAAGGGAATTACTGCCCATCACCAGCGTCTAGTGATTCTCCACACATGGCAAAGTCAAGGGGCACGCTGTAAAACCCAGGTAAATGGAGTTGGCACGACAGTCAAAGCAAGATTTTGCTTGACACTTCCTTCCTAAGTGATAGTGCTACAAGATGTGCTCTATAATGTAATAAATTGGGAGCTCTGCCCTCAAGATTTCAGCCTGATGAGAAATTTCGATGACAAATCCATCGCTTAAACTATCTCTGTCCTTCAATCTTCACGCCTGCGTGAGCCCGGGGGGGTCAAAGGCTAATTACCAAACAGGATAAGAGGTAGAGGAGGAGAAAGACAGAACCTGCACATTTTTAAAAGGTGTAAATTTATGCAGATTATTTCTAAGACTGGAATGTCTTTCAACCGTAATTCAAGAGGAAGAAGCACCTCACAGAATGCGTCCAAAGATGTGAGTAAAGTTTAACAGTATGTCAGTTTGAAGCTTACCCTTTGTTCTAGCTCATGTAAGGGATCCAAAGGATTACTCTATAGCACCACCTCACCTGCTATATTATATTCAAGCAATAGGTCTGTGCATTTACGAGAAGATTGACACCAGCTATGCTAGCTTAGCTTAGCATAAAGGCTGGAATGAGTTATGTGTTTGTCCAACAGCAGTGATTTCCTGAAGTCTGGAGGTTCCCTGGCAATCTCACAGAAACAACAAGACTAGCAGGAAATTGCCAAGAAAAAGTCCTGCACAAAACCTGTAAAACCACAATTTGTTGTTTTAGTTTGAATTTTGACAGTGTACACGCGTGTGTGTATTCACTGTTGCATGCAACTTATAGGTACCACATTTAAATTACCTGCACTAAAAAAACTTGTACTGCACTATTTAATTGTCCCTCTTTCTATGTTCTTCTGGCACTTCTATCCTACTAAAGCAGCCCAACATGGACTGCTGCAACATTTTAGTTCAAATCATCAATGTGTAATTTTTTGTAATTTAAACAGATTTTCTCTCCTTTTTTCCCTCCAAAACTATATAATATGATCATTTTTTCAATTCGAATTGAACATGGTCATAGTCAGGGTCATCCTGAACTGGATTACATTGATATTTCTGAAGAAAAACATTTCTGAATATTCTTTAATTCAGGAGAGTTTTTCACAGACATTTTCCAGTGTGTAGGGTTAGGATAATAATAATATAATTTCCCTAATGTACAGTAAAACTAGGAAACTTTTATATATATATTTGCTCACTTTACAATTGTATTGAAATTAAATAAAAATAAATGCGATTTAACTTTAACACGCTTGTGTGTATCACCTGAGCAACTTCAACCGTTGCAGCTTCTTCGGCCGCCACTTTAACAAGTTTGGTGGTCCCTCCCCATCTGCTAGTCTTCAGATTTCAGCACACAACTTTTGACCATTATGAGTAAACCATCCGAGTACTCATAAAGCACTGCATTTGCCATAATTTTCAGTGTGAATGCACTTATGCTCTTATACTCAACTTTATTTGTAGATTGCATGCCTTACACTTATATTCCCATGCAAATGCATATATATCCAGAACAGGTTAACGCAGAATAAGCAAAAGTGCAAGATAACAAAGAAAAGAGTCAGAACTGACTCAAAAGTCAGGCCAACATGGCAGAGACGCCGCCCGCTCTGCACCACTGTCCCTCCACTTCTCTCCTCCCCTGCGAATTCTTGCTTCACTCGGGAGAGTGATGATACTGTCTACTCTGCTAAGACTCCCCCTGCTTGACATCTCGACACGAGGAGAAGGATGTTCCTGTCTGTCTCGTCACATCACAGCCGTCCTGATTCGGATCCCTCCCATCCAACACCCTGTGATGCTTCTCTTTAAAAAGCTGCCCGTCCATCATAAACATCCTCCCTTTTATGTTCCCCGCCTGAGAGGGAAGGGGAAAGAGAGAAATCAGCCCTCTCTCAAACACAAGCTGACAGCGCTAAGCAGACTGACGTGACATCAGAGGAGCGATGTGCCAGACGTAGCTTTGAATTTCCATAACAAGGTAACACCACAATTATTAGTCACTCAGTGAGACCATAGCTCGGAAAACTTATTGAAATATTCTTGAATTTGCTAAGAGTTGCAAATACCAGCAGCAAATCAGTAATAGAGTTACTTAAACTTTTTTTTTCCTCTGAAAAGTGTTAATCATATAAATCATCGTTCCTTAATCAGTCTTCTAAATATTCTCAGCAGTTCTGCAAGAGTCTTAAATTAAATTCCTCACCTTGACTCCATATAAATGTAATACTGTCAATAAAGGAGATATAAATAGATAGGGGTGTAACCATTCATAATCTACCTGAATATTTTAAAAGGGTCTTTTGGGCAATGAGGCAGGGAAAGAGAAGAAGAGAGAGAGACTTGATCAATCGTCTGAGTTCTGCCTCTACAATCAGAAGTGCGCTAATTGAAACGGTGTGGAGTCATCTACCTCCCCTAAAGGATGAACCTTATCAGATTTCTCATAATAATTTACCACAAAATTATAAAAGAAAATCATCTCACTTAGTGCCTCTCCTCTCCGGTCTCCACAATGATTGAGAAAGAGTTGCTTGTTGGCTGTCTGGAGAGAAGCAGAGAGAAATGTTAAGGAGACCTTTTCAATGCCCGGCGCATTCAGTTTGTGAATGTTAATGTTTTTTAATGAAGACATGAAGTGAAAACTGAACTATACGGCTTGATAACAGGGGGGAAAGGGGCTGAAACTGAGAAGAGAGTGACAACATTAAAGCTGAAAAGTGATTTTTTTTATCGTGAGTGGTTCATGCTTAAGGGCACAAATGGCCCAAAAGAGAAATATGTAGCATGTCAAAGGCTTTAAAGAAAGATCATGAGTGTTTAAGGGGGATTGGTGGACATATTTTAAAGGTGCTTACTTTGAGCCTTCATCACATGTCCACCTTTCCCTGAGCTTTTTCTATTTTCAGTGTGAAGCTAATGAATTGGGATCTGGAAAAGGTTTCTCTGCAGGCTTACAATGAGAAATGATAAGAGATTATTTTAGAATGAAGATCAATGACAAAGTCCAAACGGTATGAGGAGGAGCAGCAGGAGGAGGAGGAGGAGAAGCATGTGCCCTAATGTAAGATGAGTGTAATGTGCAACCCAAGGCCAAAGGCAAGAGCTTCATCTCACCAATTCTCTTTACAGGAGTGGAAATTACTCGGTGCCATACATAGCTGATTTATACAAATTAATGACCTGGGTTATTAATAGGCAGAGATGCATATATTAAACACTATGAGTAAAGGTAGCTTTAATTATGCATCCTTTATAAAACCTGTTTGACTTCAGTGCCTGGCGTGTAGGTGCATTTTCAAAATTAATCAGATTCGTGAAAAATGAGAGTTAATAAAGCAGTTATGCCTCTTTCTCCATTTGAATCATGCTACCTCCAATATATCCATTCTATACACCTTAAACAGGGACAGTAAGTTATAAAATTGTGTTTTTGGCAACACTTTCTTTGACACTCATGTCTGTGATGCACTAAAAAACTACTTATAGTGGATTATAATCCACTTATAGCACTGTATACTTATAGTTATAAGCACTCATAAATATTCATAATGCTTAACAATAATCATAAAACATTCATTCGTATGATAATTTATAAGGTAAGTATCGTAATCCTTGATCATTTCTGGGAACTGGCTGACTTTTTTTTTGTTTTGCAACAATCATAGTGAATTATAATTAGCATAGTTGTAATACATTATATACAGCCAAGAATAATCTATGGTTTCTTCATAACCAGTACTCCCATTCAATCACTCTGAGGTGTTTTTTTAACAGCTTTGTTGTATGATTCTCTCTGTGGAGTGAGTTTTTTGGGGAAAAATGATGTTAGTGAAATCTAAATGTCCATCATTCATTCACTGTTCATCTCAAAAAGTTGAGTCAAATCAGATTAGTCCGTTTTTTTGTGTGAAATAAATTAATTTAATAAATTAATTTTACAACGTTTTGTGTGCTGTTCTTCCATAGATTTAATTATATTTTTTCACTTTACTTAAAGAAAACAATATTCATGATCAAGCTTATAACCATGCTATAACATTGATCATATCACATTATAAAGCATTTTATAATGACTTCTAAGATCAAGTATCATAATACCTCATAATTGCTTTTTTTTGCAAGGATCACAGCATGTTATAATTATCATACTTGTAATACATTATAAAAATTATGTTTTAATCCATTATAATCACCGTTACAATGCATTATAATGAGATTGGGTCATTGGGCCACGACCCCTTATGGTGACTTATAACCAGCTTGTAAACCAGCTGGCATGCATCTTGTAATATATTATATCTGCCTGCATCTCTGGAATTTCATTACTTCACTTAAAGCACTAAATGACCAATTCAAGTAACTTTTAATCACATTATAATAGTGATTATAATGCATTTCAAAAAGATGATGTTAGAACTATGAGAATTATAATGCACTGATTCTCGCGAAAAATGTCAGTGAGTGATGAGCAAATACAAAGTATTATAATACTTGGCCTTATAAGTCATCATAAAATTCTTTATTATGTGTTTTAAAGCATGTGGATATTTATGAGTTCTTATAACTATAATGATGCAGTCATATAAGCAGATTTTAATGCCTTGTAAGTATGTTTATAATGAATTATAGGCATGTGCGTCATAGAAAGTGTTACCGTGTGTGCTCAAACTGATAAAAGAAAAAGACTGTTCTTTATTTTTATGGCTCGGTTAAACTGCATTGTCAGCCAAAGTACTGGTAACGTTCTTTATTTATAGTGCGTATAGTATTATTGTTTGAGCGTACAGCATATTTACACAAATGCTGGTCACATTTTGCCGGACACTTTGGGGCCACCGTATGAGCGAGAGTTCCTGCCCTGCCCCTTCTGTTGTCCGAGGGGACCGCTGCACTGACAATGGTGTCACCTCTCCCCCGGGGGGACACCTCCGAGTGATTTGTGGTCGGGGAAGACTGATGAACTGCTATTGCCACCCTGTTTCTTTGCAAGATCAATTCTACATGTAGGAGTGTGCTTTATGAATGATGGAGACCTCCTCAAGCCATCCATACAGCTGCCCAAAGACACAGCCCTGGCCCCCATAGCACCTACATGGCAGGAATAAAGCAATCACTCTTCTCAACAGGGCCATGCATTACGCACACACACCCACACATGAGCATACCCACATGAATACACAGATGAGACAACAAAGCACGCACACAGACAAACACTTGTATGTGTTTGCAGGAAACAAATGGAAGCCCTCTTCAGTGTCATTTTGCAGCCTTTTAGGTTTTATTCAGAAGCATTTTTAAGAATAGCAGCGAAAAAACTTGGCCACATTATAGAAGATGGGTCCTTCGTTTGGACAAAGCGATGCTGAATGGGACTCCTCATGAGAACAGAACTGTCAGTTTGCACTCACTGCACTGTCTTTCTGGACAGGCCCATAACTGGGTGCATGCCAATAAGAGCGATCTGATGGTATTGAGGGATCGCTTGCAGCACACATCTGAAGGCTGAATAGCATTGTGAATAGGAGCAGCATACATAGATGTCATGAGTCCTGCCTCCCGCAGAGAGGTTGAAAGCGAAAAGTAGAGCGCAATGAATACTTGAGTGTTCTGGAGGCCATGAAATTGAAAGACCTCTCCCTTTTTGCCAAAAGATTTCAATAGAAAAATAGAGGCAGCTCGTGTTTTTTAATCGCAACTTTGAGATTGATTGGGCGAACTTGTGTGCAAATCAGTGCAGGCTTGACAGACGTTCTTCTTTTATGATAATCCTGGTGTCAAGCGTAAGAAGAAAGGAATAATGTAGCAGGGCTACCTGATATAAGAGACAATCACACATTCTTTAAAAAAAATATTCAGAATATTTTTTTCAGATACTTTCTGTATTTGATTATATTTTCTAAAAGAATAGAGTAATCCACTCTGTAAGAATTTTAGCAGGCACTTTCTATGATGGTAATATCTATAATGCATTATTACCATTAAATGCATTATAACCTGCTTTTAGCACTCTATAATAATGGTTATAGGTACTCATAAATATTCATAATGCTTTATAACAACAACTGTAATGTATTATAAAGCATTTTATAATGACTTGAGGTCAAGTATCATAATACCTCACAACTGCTAGTCACTTACAGACCATGTATAATTTGTATTATAATTATCATCGTTGCAATACATTATAATATTTTATAATGCATTCTAGTCCCTGTAACAATACATTATAATGTGATTATCGGGTTAGGGTAATCATAACCCTATAATGCATCATAAATATATTTATAATACATTATGGACACTGACAAAACACTGTCAGTGAGTGACCAGAAATGATATATTACTAAAATTCTTGACCTTATAAGTCATTACAAAATATTTGATAATGTGAAATGATTATTGTTATAAGGCATTTTCAATATTTATGAGGGCTTTTAATTATAATCATACAGTGCTACAAGCAGATTTTAACGGATTATAAGTATGTTAATAATGCATTATAGACACGAGCCTCAGAGAAAGTATTACACATTTTCAGTTTTCTTTAATTAAAACACATCCTGTTTCACCTTTTTTATCAGCACAATGATAAAGCACTAACGTATGCAAGATAAAATTTGCATAATGTCTTCTTTTTCCTGATGTGCTTAACACCCAACCAGGTTGCTTCCTCTTGGTATCAGGGTTTTAATGCACAGAGCAAAGCAAGACAGATGCACAGCTGAGATAACTTCCATTTACAGTGTAAGCCTGGGAGAGCCACAGTGTAGAGGCCATATACTATTTATGGGTTAATCGATACAGTAGCTGGATGACACCATGTCCCCGCTACTTTCTGTCACGATGATGGCTCACTAATTTTGGAACGCCTGCTTTCTCCTCCTGCCTTCAGCAGCCTGCAAGACGGTTTCATTTGGCTGTAAAACCGCCAATCACCGGGTTACTTCTTGTTCCTGGGGGAGGTCATGATGGGGGCAAGTCCATAGGAGGAAATATATTCACATAGTTCTCTTAGAGACACTGCTAACCCCTGACATCCCATTTGGGTTGTAATTTCATGTTGTTAAAGTGACAGGGACCCAGCCTCTGTGCTCTTAGAGGCGGGGAGGCGGGGGCGAGTCCTGATCAGAGAGAGGTCTTTAATTCTTGTTCTCTGAGTAAGGACGCTTGTGTGTAAGCATATGTGAAGAAAGAGAAAGAGGGTATGCATATGTTGCCTTTTGTGCATGCATGTTTTAGATTCGTATCTGAAAGAGGGAGCAGATCCTGAGCCCTCTGTACGGCATGTGTGTGGAATCTGTGTGCAGCATTGAGCACCCACACACAGCATGTTTTGGTATTTGTCTGTGTCTTTTTGCTGGCAGGGGTCAGAACACATCAGAGGCACAGGGGGAGACCCGGGACCATCCCACTCTGCAGAGATACTGCTGGCTCAAGAAAAAAGCAAGATGAGTGCAGAAAGAAAAAAAAACCTCATTACCTTGGCACTAAGACTTAACGCTGCTTCCTTGAACTGGCTTTGATCTCTACCTAATGTGGATATATGGGAGAAGTGATGCTTTTACTGTGATGAAAGCTAACATTTAACTGCTCACATTAAATTAGCGAGGAAAGGGCCTCAGGCATGTTTGCATTTTGGGGCAGTGGTGAGAGGGGTGCTCAACAAATTTGTGCACCATTTAAAAGATATACAGAGTATGTGAGCAAGCTTTTTTTTTTTTCAATGAATGCAATAACAAAAATAACTGTATGTGTATGTAGTAACATGAATAAATGCAATCTCACTGGGGCTAATTGCCTTTTGAATTAGTACTTCCTGTTGTATAAGGTTATTGTTTTGTACATTTTGTCTTTTTGTTACACTGTGCATATTACATACCTGCTTGTTGTTCATAACTGTAATGTATATATTTATTTGTGGATATCTGTACTATTTGTATTTGCAATATGTGCACGGACAAATGTAGCATAATGCAGCATAATTATTGTTCTTAACTTTCATACAAGGCCAAACAGTGTGGCATAATATAGGGTTTTTTTTTCACTCAACCTTTGCGGTATTTTTGTTTTAGATTTATTATGTATTGATCTCTGCTCGTACTGTAGTAGTAACAAAAGTGATATATCCTGTCACACATTTTGTAAATTATTTTGTTTATTTAGTATAGCTATATCAAAATACACCCCATCTTACTATAAAACAAACCCAGTGTTTTATTGTTCATTTTGAACATTTGGTGATATTTAAGTATATATACCTGCCTGCAATATCATCTGTTATCATGTTAAAAATCAACATACTAACATTACATAAATATGTGTAGAAAATACTGTCATATATTTTGCTATTTTAGAGTTTTTTGGTTGCACTTTTGATCATTATAAAATGCATTATAAACATGCTTACAACACGTTGCTTATAGCACTGTATAACCATAAACAGTTATAAATATTAATCATGCTATTTACCATTATCATAACTCATTATAAAGCATGCTGGTCACTCACTGAGTTGTTGTTTTTTGCAGGGATCATAGTGGATCATAAGGATCATAATTTTCATCAGTGTTATACATTACACATTAAATCATTGTTATAATGCATTATAATGTGGTAATAAGTTACTGTGTTGGCGACAATGACAGCTTATAGTAACGTAAAACCAGCTTGTAATGTATTATATCTGCCTGTACATCAGGACCTGTTAGAATCATAACTTTATAAAGCATTATAAAGTGATTATAATACGTTATAAAATCATAATGAACATTATAATACACTATGGTCCTTGCAAAAACGTCAGTGAGTGACCAGCAATTAGTATTATGATACTGAACCTTAAAAATCATTATAAACTGCTTTATAATTTGTTATGATTGCTGTTTTAACGCATTATGAATATTAAAGAGTGCTTATAAATATAATTATATATTGTTTTTATTAGCAACACATTATAAGTATGTTTATAATGCATTACAGACATGGGCATCACTGAGAGCGCTAAAAATTGTTATTGCACAAAACAAGTCAAATCTAATTATTATCATGAAACAGAACAAAGGCTTTGAAAATGTGTGACATTGAATAAAATATTTTTAGTGGCTGTTTTGCATAGGATGCAAACCCTGCAACAAAAGCGTTTTGTCACCAGAATGTCAATTATAATCTATTAAAAGAGTTTTAAAAGGCCAATAGTATTAATAAGCAGAAGTAAGTCATATTTCCATAGGAATATTACCGTGAGAGATTAAAACTAAAAATGTGATACATTCAGTTATGATGACGTAGGCCTACATCTGGTGACATTATTGGAATATTATTATTCAGATTGTTTGCGGTTTTGTTAGTAATGATCAGCCTGCTGTGTTGTAACAATCAACTAATAGCTCATGAGCTGTGATTCACATGAAAAGCAGAGGTGGGAGGACACTCGCGCGTGGTGTCCGCCCCTCTCTGAGAAGTAAAGAGTTAACGGAGCGGTGGGTTTGCCCATTCTCCTGCTGTGAGTGACGCGATCATCTCTCTTATCCCTCAACTTTGCCTGTTGCCAGACCAGGCAGCCGAGGTGGACGCTGGCTATCACCGCTGACATTCTTAACGCGATCACACACGCACAGAAAAAAATATTATCTCCCCTCCAACCTCGTTTATTTATTTTTCCGCTGACTTTTCCCGCACGCTGCTAATCCGTAAC